>NC_084760.1:116216230-116526826 GCF_028858725.1 Colius striatus
GTGATGGGAGACACATATATATGTACAAATTCCTCAAAGCTATGAAATGGAAAGATCCCCATCGCTGAACACTACAAAGGGATTACTACACACTCCCATTAATATGCAAAACCAGACACAGTTTGTCATAAGGTTAGGAATACATGACTCGTGGATACCAAGGGCTCAGATTTATGTTCCACTTTGCATCAAATCATAGCTTGTGCAAACAATATTCGACTTTCCTTCTTTTACTTTCTTATTAAGCCCTCCTCTCCTCCTCCCATTCCTCTAGAAAGAAGCTGGCAAGAGATGTGGAGCATCTGGGTTAGAAAGGACAACTGGTGGGTGAGAAAGCATCAGGCTCTTCACTGGCTTTTACTTTGGTCTTGTGGGAATGAACCAAAATGAGACTTCTTCTTAAGAATAACCCCATATTTTGCCTCTGAATAAACTTCAAAAGTGATCATAAGCCAAGTTCTCTTTGGGCAATTAGAAGGGGTTCTTCATAGCCCATATACCAGAGTTGGTTGGAAAAGAGGATCTCTGCCCCGTGGGAAATTGCAGTGTTCCAAAACATGCCTTGTGCTCTGACTTGGAACAATTAAACTGTTTCAGTGTGAAGTTTTACACAAAAAAATTATCTTGGAAACATTAAATGCTAGATATGTAATGTTACTTAGAATTAAGGCATATTATAGCCATAGAATACTGAATGAGATATGAGTATTAACTTTCATCAATACTGTTTAATAGTAAACACTGCATTATAAAAGTCGAAAGCGGGGAAAAATGAGAAGGAAACAAAACTCTACATGGAAAAAGTGAAAGTGCATCAGTCAAACAAGCTTAGGCAGAGCAATGTGTGCATGGAATTGATGCTTGCAATAACAAAGACCGCTTGGTGCCTCTCTGTGGCACTTTTTGGGGGGCTGCAGAAAACATTAGTGTAATCAAACCATTTTATTCTTCCATGACATTTAATAAATTCTGGGCAGATATTCCTCTAGGATTCATTACTGAAAATCTCTGTGGCTGTACTGATCTGCACTGTTTAAGGATAGGCCCTCAAGCTTTTACATTGCCACCTCACCTGTAACACCAAAACTTGATATAGTAAGGTTTTATTTTCTCTCAGTAAAAGCTGTTGTATCAGTTTATTGATACTGTAGCTAAACAGCAGTAATACCTTTTGCTGTATTATTTTAATGGGAAATACATCCCACGCCTGTATTTAAGCCCCACACCTTAGCCCTTTGTTGGCAAAAGGATACAGACAATGAGCTCTCTGTGAGAGAGGCCTCCATTAACACTAACATGGTCAAACCTTCTTGTGCAACCACAGAAATATCAAAGGCAGGCAAGGAGCAACTGGAATCTTAGAGACAGAATCCTTTTCACAGACATTTGACTAATCTGATGATGTATCCGTAGCGCTATGTGCACTGGAGCAGTGAACTTGCCTATACAAGCAGTAACCTTTTGCCTGTCAACAGGGTTTACCTAAAGGGAAGCAGCACCATCAGTGTTGTACAGCAGGGCTTCCCATCAGCCACAATTACGTTATGAATGCTTAGATTATTAGGCTATCATGTAAAAGACTAATGGGTGTATGAGATTGAGACTGATTTCATCTGCACAAACACCCTGATCGACAGAAATGTGGTTGCAGAGGGAAAAGAAAGGAGAAAACTAGACCAAGATGCCCTACATATACAACAGCAGCATTACTGGTGTGCTGCTGATATATTGATAGACAAGACAGCCACAGAAAAGTAAATGACAGCTGTAGCAAACAGATACTTTGGGCATTCATCAAATGGAATCTCTGTATGAGAAATGGATGGGAGTAAACATGAAAGCGTAAAGCGTTCCTTTGGGCATGTGGACTCATGTTTGCAGGCTGAGATGTAAACAGACAACTTCTGCAGGCCAGATCCAATCCCTCTGCAGTCACTGAGAGATTTCTACTGAATTCAATCAAGTGTGGATCAAATCCTAAGTGAACACACACATTCCTGCTTCTGGTTGCATAAGGCCACCCCAGTGATTTTGGGCTACGTTCATAGGTGCTCTTGGTGACATATGGGCTACCATGTGCCTGTTCTTCTCTGTAACCCTCCCTCTCTCTATGGCAGACCTCCATCACTCAATGCTACAACCTAACCAGTGTCTTTTTCCCCTTTCTCTCCCACAACTCTGTTCATTATTCATGCTGACTAATGAGGATACAAGTGGTCCTGATTTCTCAGGATATTGTCCATCATTCCATTATACAATTGTACAATGAACTTTAGAGCTTCTCCATATCTCAAACTGCTTCTCAAAAAAAATTTGCTTAGGAGTCAGGGATTATTTACTGGCAACCATGAATATGTCAAACCCTCCAGATGTTTATTATTACCATTACTTTCCAGGGGTATCAGCCAACAGTTCTGTTAGTGGCTCGCCCTTCACCAGGACATCAGATAACTGCAGCATATAGTCCTGCATTTAGTATTGGTCACCCTTTGATCCACAATTTGTTTTGCTTTCTCCTAGGTTGGAAAGTGTTTCAGCATCAGTCCATGAAACTCATCTTCCCACTTTGTTGGTATTGAAATACTTATTAAAGGGACATTGCAGACAAAAAAGACTGATTATGGACTCAGACTGTAAGTGGCTGATGCCACCATGGCAGTGGGCATTACTGGCAGATCATACAAATAACATTTTAAATGGCACAAGCTTTATCCATCATTCAGTGCTCAAGATTATCTCTGCATTGAGAAAGGTGAACTTTCCAACTGGACAGAGAGGCAGACAACATTCTTTAACAATTTCATTCTTCTTCTTCCAGCACATTTTCTTCCCCCTACTCAGGGAATAGTTTTCTTCTTGGGCCTCAATTTTTTAACTGGCAATAGTTCCAGGAAGATACCCTTCAATAGAATAAATCAGTTGAGGCCCCCCAGGCTTCCAGATAAAGCTCCATGCACACGAGTCCTATTAAAATCAGATTTGTCCAGAACTCCAAAGAACAGAATTGAGGCTGTTCCTCCTCTGAGCAAAACTGCAAAGAGAGAAAGTGCCCCAGGAGGGAGCACTGAATGGGTAAAAGAGATTCCTCCCGCAGCAGCCTGCTGCAGAGGATGTGTGCCAGGTACTGGGTGGAGATAATGCAGGAGATGAATGGACAGTCTCCGGGGGAATTCTACCAGCTGCCTGCCTGCGCCTCAGAACTGATCTAACCTGTGCCATGGGTGGGGCAGGGCGTCAGGAAGCCGTAATCGCCTCCCAGCTGTTCCTTCCTTCCTCCACCCATGCTCCCTGCTGCGGAAGCCAAGCACGGACAAGGGGTTTGGCAGGATAACAGTAATGTGCCAATGGCAGAACATGTGTTTAGCTCATATAATTCTTCTGTAGGTGCAAGGATCAACATGTCTGTGCTCCTCGCCTAACTCCTCATAAAGGAGTAGTACAACACCGGCTTATATAGGACAAGCTAACAGAGGTAAGAAGCAAACGAGTGGCTCACTTGTAGTATTTTTATGGATGAAAGTCAGTTCTGTTTTGCTTTTGCTGTGGGAAAATTCCTGCTGCAATAATAACTTTCTTTTTTATAGATCCCTCATGCTTAACAAATTGACAGACTGTTTACTTAAGCATCACTTCACCCACCACGGAAATGGAGCAGTCTCCTGGGTAAAACATGGTGTCTGTTCTGCAGCACTGCTCCAAACCTTAGCAAAGAAGCAAACACTTCTGAGCAGTTTGTAACAGTAAATAGCTAGATTTCCAAAGGTGTCTACAGCACCTGAAATTATCAGCTCAAGTTCTTGTATCAGTCCAAAGTCAGGTAGAGTTCCTGCTCGTTTCCATAAGTGTTCAGGAAGAAACGAAAATCATAACCAACTCCAAGTAGTTAACTGCCTTAGAAGTTCAACCTGAGAAGAAGTTTCACTTGAGACAGGCAGTGATCATCACTATGCTAGAACCTGACTTGGCACAGCTTCTTGAAAAAGTTGCCAGATGATCTATTTTTCCCCCAAAAGCATCTTTTCAACTCAATACATACAATTCATTCTACTGAAGTAGTCCCAAAGTCACATCAAACTGTGGAAAAGAAGAAAAAGGACACAGGATTACTTCATAAGTGTTCTTGCAAGATGTTTATGTTTTCTGAAACCTCCACAACAGCATTCTTCCTATCCATCACTGCTAAGCTTTTAGACCTTCTAGATACTGTCCAAGATGATATGGCTGTAAAATTAATAGGTACAACCACCAGTTTGCAAAGCACATTCAGAGAAAGCTTGCACTCAACATACCAGAAATCAATTCTGAGCTTAAAAGCTGCCCATGTTAGAGACCACAACTTCTGTGGTAATAAAGTTCAGATCTGTGTTCAAATAAATAAAAGGGGATTTGTTGGCAGGATGCCTTATCTGTGGACCACCAAGCACTGCAATTTCTCCTTTCTCTTGCCCAAAACAGTCCAAGTCTATAATTTCCTGGCTTGATTTCAAAACTATTTTACAAATATACCTCTGGAAATGGTTGCTAATTGGGGATATAAGGTTAGAAAACTATCAGAGATGTAGGAGTTTATGCGTCATCTACCTTAGTGAAATGAATTAAGCTGTGCTAGTGCTCCTGACCTTAAAGGTCTCAAAAACCCAAGTCTCAAAATGCCTCAGTTTAACATACATTACTTCTTTTCGTTCCATTTCTGTATTTTTTAATCTTTAGGTGTAAAGCTCACCCTATAGTTAAGATTCTGTGGTGAAAGTAGAACATGATAAGGGACATTGGCATGACATGGACGTTAAGCATGACAACATGCTCAATACAAGTTCAAAGGTTATTTTTCCACTTTCTTTTATTTCTCATTTGTGAAACAGTTCCAGAAGGTGTAGAAGAACCTAATGTCTAAGCTAAATGACTGTTTTGACCTTTTTAAAACACAAGAAAATATGAAACTGCTAGTTACAAACTGAAATATGTTTTTTCTAGTGTGCATCTTGCTGGGAAGAATCACAAAGTAGAGAGCCCTTGCATAACATTGTAGCATGAATTCTCTGCAGACTGTCTCATAGGCTGGCCAAAGTGGTTTTTATTGCCAAAGTGATGTCAAGCATGGGTAAGAAATACAAAAAGCTCTAATCTATCCAAGTTTGAACAGTTACACATAGACGGCTCTGAAATATTTACTATAAGACACTTTCCCCAATGAAAAGCAGAGATGAACTCTTCAGTTTCCAAAAGAAAAAGAGGGAACAAATCACACCCTTCAAGTTTGTAATGGAAAGAGAATTGCAGCACGCAGCTTACCCCTCTCCTACACCAATGCATGTAACAACAGATCCAAGATCTCTCCTACTGAGATGGGAGAGACACATCCAGGACAAAGTCTCATGTTTGTTAATTGGAGGAGGACAAGGATTCAGACAAACCAAAATGAAACTAAAGTTTTCCAAAGGCCAAAATCAAGTTTATGCAATCCAGTGCACTGTTATTCTGTGTTCCGTTAGTAAAGAAAACTGGTGTTGGAGAACAGCAGACTAAGTTTTCCAAAGCTTTCTCCACAGGGAAGGGACCTGGGTCATAGAGAAGGCTGAAGACAGCTGGCTTTCTGGCAGAAGAGTAGCTGAGCAGGAGGAAAAAGTACTCACATCCTGAGATGGAGCAGTGTGCTGGGTTTTTCAGGCTGTGTTAATGCTAACTTACATGGTGTATAGCACAGCCCCGATTACACAGCCTTCACAGGAGAAGGCAGCCTTTTGTAAATGTGATACATGGAGTCCACATTCAGTTGGCTTTGCATGAAAAATCATTCAATGGGCTTTTTAAGCTCATTTTTAAGATGAAGACACAATTCATTCTAAAAATGACACCACAAAGTCTAAAAATATAAAGTTCAGAGATGCTTAGCTTCACAGTTTGAACTTGGGTCTGTCTCTTGCAAAAACAACCTACAAGATGACACTAGCCAGCATCTAATAGCAAAGAAACCTTAAAACAAACTGAATTTGTGCTGCACTAGCTGTACCCACATCAGTAATAATGCTTCCCACAATAAATGCAAAAGAAAGGGCAGAGTTGCTCAGAAAACAACAAACAGGAGAAGGCAACAGGTACCACAAATGCAAGACATTGGCAAAGTATGTAACTTATGACAAGGTATAATGCTTTCATTGCTGTGTGCAAGAAAAACTATTCTACATATGCAGCTCTGCCACTGGGGAGTAATGGGATCATTTTTACTGGACAGCAATAAAACTTGCTAGCATCCCACACCCGATTGTGTCCTGCAAACATCACTTCCTGCTAGTCCTTCAAATTTGTCAGTTTAGCATAAAAACCAGTTCCTGCATCAGAGTGAACAGCTGCAGACTCTGTCACTCAGGAGCACTGCATTTCATCTGCAATGCTCTGACATTCACAAACACTTTTAAAAGCTATTAACCTATACTTTACCTGTTTACTTAGTAGTAAGGTGGGCACATGAAATTGCCTGCAACACATTGTATTTTGCCAAGCAAAATCAAGCTCAGCTGGAGCACTATTAAGCCACATGATGTCTATCACCATGGCTAACACCATGGACTGCGCCAGGAACCTTAAACCATGAATCACTATAACCTGAGTTAAATCCAAGTTCTGTAACTTGTGATATTTATTAGATGTTGCCTGCTTCAGTGGCCTCTACAAGAATTAAGACATGTCCCTCTCACAGAGAATTCCTGGGTCTTCAAGCTGCCTGAGATAACACTTCTTCCCTAAATGGTACTTTTGTGTGAAAGGTCTCAAAGCATTTTATGAAAAAGATAAGGTTCATCACCTCCACAGGAGCTACATGAGACACACAGGCCAAAACAGCAATTGAACCCAGGTATTCTAAAAGGATATGGACAGCTCAGAGATGCATGAACGTGACAACAACCTTCTAATGCTTACACAGCTATGCAGCTAAGGCCAAATCCCCTCCAGGTCAACAGGTGTGGAAGTGCTATGAGAGTATTTCAAGGTTTAGGTACAACTTTTCTATCTTTTCTATTGGAACAAGAAGAATTGCTGAAGGGGAAAGAAAAGTGTACCTCTTGTTCTGCCAAACCTTTGGCAGAGACTTGTCTTTTACGCACAATAAGAGCAGCAGGTAAGCAGATTCATTTGGGAACTGCTCCCTCTTTCACTTGTTCACAGTATACTCGGTAAAAAATGTAGTGTTAGTGCCTGCTGTAAGGCAAAGGATCTTTGCAATATTACACTTCTGAAAGGCTGGAGTTGCAGTATAAAAGAGTGTGAAATGCAAGCTTCACTGGCAAAGCATGCATTTTAAATAAAGCTTCAGTACTCAGAAACAGACAGTCTCCCTTCTCATTCTGAGTAATGTCTGCCTTCTATTCAGTAGAACGGCCCACGATGAAAGTAACAAAGGCATGCCAGATGAAAAACATCACACTGCAAGATCCCTGTATGCTAGAGAAAATCCTGTAATTGCTTACTGAGATATTTCCCTCTGAAAATATGTGGGGAATAAAGAAAGGATGTTTCACGTTAAAAGGGGGGATGGGAGAAAAAAAATGAAAGCAATTTCTGTCCAGATCATTCCCTTGTAAAGTTTTATTCTGATAAAAATCTGATTTCCATGTTTTTTTTGCCAGGGAGCTTGCATGGGGCTTCCCCAGTTCAGGTCCTGTAAAGATCAGCTCATGTTCATACCAAAAAAGTACTTGGCTGTGTTTCTGCTAAAGTAGAATTAAGGGCCTCACTAGCAGCCTCCAGCTAGAAGAAAAGTTTGTCCACATGAAGGGCCTGGAAGACAGCCTGCAGTAATGGTGTCACACAAACTCCAGTGGCCTCAGACACTGGCCAGGAGAGGTAGACACACAGCACACAGATATAAAAACCATATTCATTAGTAAGGACGCTGAACTGACTAGGGATTTTTAATGTCATATTATTGTTGCTGTGTATCTTTATCAGAGAGCTGATAGTTACCTGAGATCTGGAGAGACTCATCTTGATTTCATTTGGGTTTGCATTAGCTTGTTTATAGGCATCTTTTTCTTTCTATGTGCCTCAAATGTAACTAACCATCTCAAACTTCATGCTGACATCAATACTCATTCTTCTTTTCAGAGTAGCTATTACTCAGTTTTGCATTTCATTTAACAGTAATGGGATGTTATTTAGAAGCATTAATAGAGGCCTTTAGGCTGCTGAAATCGT
This sequence comes from Colius striatus, assembly GCF_028858725.1. NCBI lineage: Eukaryota > Metazoa > Chordata > Aves > Coliiformes > Coliidae > Colius > Colius striatus. The sequence goes on from NC_084760.1 coordinate 116,224,424, forward strand.
ATATTTAAAATAAAAATGCAGAGGTTCCAAAGAATCCATTTGTTAAAATTAAATTCTCCGGACTATTCAGGGGACACTTATGCAGGAAATCCATGTTCACATGAATTCTGTTGGTGAGTGATCCAAAAAGTGGAAAGCATTTCATATTAGTCACAGATATATTTGTAGCGAAACATCATCAAAACAGTTAAGCAGGATCAACTCACGAGTGGTGAGGGTTTCCTAACTGTTACAAACCTGTCCAGCAAATGAGGCTGACAGCACTGATTATTACCTTAAATATGACAGCTGAGAGGATGAATAGAAATTATCCTGCAGATGACAAACCATGCAAAGGCAAAAGATGAAATGTCAGACAAGGAGTGCACCGTGTCCTCAAGAGACAACTGACCTTATCTGAACCAACCTCCAAGTATTATCAACTAACAGAAAGCTCGTTGGAGCTCTGCTAACCAGAGACCATTAGATCAGGCAAAATCTTGAGTAGAGAGAAGTAATTACATCAGAAGCTATGTACTGAACATGTATGAAAAGCTTTCCTTCCACAAGATCAGCTTGGTGCACTCATTGTGGGCTGCAGATCTGCTTCTACCATTGGTGCAGCATTTAGGTATTAGGTTACTGTTACAGAACAGTATCTATACAAGATAACACTGTCCAAAAACCTGTCCCAGAACCTAATGTTAAGCCCTATGTTCCCATTGTAGCACGATGATTCACTGTTAATCCAAATTGCCTTCAGAACAAGGCGCGAGATGTGATACCATTCATTCATCTTTCATCCAGAAGAGAAGAACAGGCTGAAGCAAGCATTTTTGGAAGAAGGCCTTTATAATGGGATTTTCGACCTGGTTTCTTATAAAAAGAGGCTTAGATAATTGACTATGAAGTTTCTGTCTCCCAAGTTTTGAATGTTGCTCAATTTTAACTTTCATTTTATACAGAGCTAAGACAGACATTGTTCCCATAAATGTTGTTAAAGTGTGTAGCTAGGTAGAAGAAAGACCCAAATTTATGACTCCTATTTAGAGAAAGGCTGCAAAGCAATCTCACCTTATATGAATGTACAGGATGCAGCCTTCAGACACTATTAGCAGTCCTGAAACTAGCAAAGTAAACAAGAGCCGGTGCCCGCAGCACAGTGATTACATCCAGAGATTTGTCAAAGAGCACAAAGCTGTACCTGGTTTTTTCTAACATGTGAAAAGATGGATACTGTAATCTCTGTCCTAATGACTTCTCACCTGAAAGATGGTTACATGACAGTGATCTGAGAGTTTACTAATTGCTGTTAGAGAGCGATCAGGAAACTTCAAAAGTAGAAGCTATTTGTACGACTCTCAGTAAGTCCTTGCCCACTGGGAGAAGTTAAGCTAATAATTATTTGTAGCAGTGGTGCAGTAGTTTTTGAGCTGCAGGTCCCAAAGTGTGAGTACAGCTTTGATGTCAAACATTCATTGATATTTTTAAATGAAATGCTGAGCCTCGTCCAACTTTGAAGCAAGCTAAAGTTTCAGTTACATTTTCCCCAATTTAGTATTTTCATGTCAAGTAACATAGCATGCCATGGCTTCTGCTTTGGGTATTTTGATTCATTTAAAACAGACCAAGTCAATAGCGTTGAAACCTCACCAGAAATTCTGTTCAGCATGAATCCTTACGCAGCAGAACCGCTGTATTAACAAGAGTGTGTTTCAGCACATTTATATACCCCCCAGGAAGAAATGTACCTCACCCAAAGCCTGACAGCAAGAAGATACCCTTTGACTTAGGGAGCTTTGGATTAGGACTCAGATGATTAGTGACCTGGGGCAAAAACAGCAAACTATTTAATATCACCTCTTTGGGCACTCAAATTATCATATTAAAATCCATTTTATCATTGGCAAAGTCAATCGCGTTATAAACGCAAACAGATGTTTTAACGTGTCTCTGGCATTTGGCTTCAGGCAGGGTAAATTGAACATTTTCAATTCCATACAGTTGAGTTTCTGTGAAGTTCAAGTAAACCAAATAACTTCTCCCATGGCATTTTTACTCACTGTCACCACACTGATGTTTACTTTGTCACACATGATAAAAGGCTGGCTTGCGTGATGACACTGAACCTGAGTAGACTCAAAAATTAAGGGGAAGGGGGAGGAAGGAGGAGATTCACTTTTAACTCACCCTCTTTGCAAGCTGAGCTTTTTGAGATTTGCCCACCCATAAAACAAGACATATGATTTTGTTATACTTGGAGAAGCACTGTCAGAAACACAGTCAATATGTTATGCGGTATTGGGCTGCTTCTACTTTGTATGATAACACTGTTATGCTAAGTCATTTTAAAATGCACTTTGATATACTATACACATGAGCTAATGCACATATGTATTTATGCACTGCATGCTTTGGAATGAAAAGGACAGGAGGCAGTGTGGGAAAAACAGGCTGAGGGGAAAAAAGGGAAAAAAAGCAAGAGGGACTCTACGATTGCCATAACTCGACAGAGCATATTGTTCAGTAACACACAGGCCAGTGCCTCTCAGGCTCTATCACTGGTTGACAGAATTAGATTCTGATTCAAGCCCTGTAACTCACTGTAATGCCAGCCAGGGACAAGAGCGTTCCATGGGAACGTTTCAGTGGGTCCCCTCCTTATCAGCTCCAGAACAGCTGCCAGACTTTAAGGTCGCTTGATAGAGAATTTAATTCTCAAGATTGTACATTAATTTCTAAATTCCTTCTTATCCATGTGTTGTGATTTGAGACTGCATTCAATGCAGCCCAGCACGGGGCAAGCCTTTCCCATCCACACCCCTCCTTCCTGTCTGCAAACTTCCTTCCTAGAGATTTACCCAGACGTCTTTGAGCTGGATTAACTCCCTGGACTACTTTGACCAAGCACCAGCAGATGGGAAACCTGATTTTGACCTCACACTGGTTACCAGACTTGCCAGGATTTAAAAAACTCTGTGTGTGTAAAAAGCTCAGTTTATTCATCTGCCTTTACTACAAAGTAAAGGGACATTTATTTTCACACTCCAGCTAACCACTGCAGTAGTTCTTTACAGTAATAATTTCCCACCCTATCAATTTGTTGTCAGGCAGAGCTCAGTAATGGCTGTAAAAAGGCTTGAAATCCCTAGGCATATTATGCAATTGTTGAACAAATATGACTTGGTTTGTAATCCTCTACTCTTTCATGTATTTTCAAACGACTCTCGACTACGGTCAAGAGCACTGCAGAATAAATACATGAAAACAATCAACCCATGTTCGAAACTTCTGGCAAGCCTAAGTGGAATTAGATTACAGTGGAAAATGTCAGTATTAGAGGTCTGTATGACTAGATCTCCTGGTTTGCTAAGGACAGTTCCAGGTTCCACAGTTGTTTCCTGGATGGATGTAGATCGTGCATGCACTTCAGTGAACTGTGTGCTGGAGCGAGAACCAGAATCCTCTCCTCGCCTTGAGAAATTGGTCTGTCTGGTATTAAGTACTTATTATCTAAATGGGGCTCCAGTCCAGAGGGGCTGGTAACAGCGTGGGTATGGCCATTTCTCAGCTTTCCAAACTGTCTAGTTATGGGCTGCCCAGATTCTCTTAAGCAGACAGAGCAAATTAATTTCTTCATAAGCTTTAATTCTATAACCAAAATAACAGCTTTATTCCAAATCATGTCAACTGAAATCAAACCCCTGTTCACATAAACAGCCAATTACAAGAACCCACGCTGGACCAGTGATCTATCTGGCATCATCACACCATGACCAACACAAGCACTTCAGAGGAAGGTACAAGGTATTCCAGAGGAGACCAAAAACATTGAGAGGGAGCCACAGTCCTCTTTATGCTGCTCCAAGATCCACTTGGCTTGACTTACTGACTTACTGAACATGATTTTCTTTCGTCCCTAATCTTTTAATCGTGAACACTCTCATTAGCCTCAGAAATGGTATCCCAGTAAATCTTGGGCTTCAGAAATACAAGAGGAACAAGAACCACACATTTATTATGCACTGTCTCAAAGTAGTTCCTTTTTTTCAGACTGCTGCTTTTCAATGCTATGGCCTTCCTCCTACCTCCTCCATCTTCTGCAATCCACTCTGTTTTCATGTATTAATGTTAATAGCTACTCCCTCTTCTTTTGTTATTTCAATATGGATAATGGAAGATAACCAACAGGTAATCAAAAGTAAAAAGAGAAGGGGGGAAAAAAAAAATCAAAGTCCCTGTGGAAAAAAAAAAAGACAGTTTTGTGCAATTTTATCCTGTACTTATTGAAATTGATGACAAATTCCAGACCCTGGTTATAAGGAGTGCCCTGGTTAGGAAAGGTAAGCTTGGGAGAAGACCTGTGTGTGCCCACATTTTAGTGGAGAGTTCTCAAAAATTTGCTTGGACAGAAATAACAGTTCTGAGGAGATAATGAGTTGGGAGCAGGCTGATGCTGACGATGATCAGACAACAAGTTTATGTTAAACCCCACACACCTCTCAGCCCCCAGAGTTTAGGGCCATAATTCCAAAGAACAGCAAGTGGTGATACAGTTGTCCAATCTTCTCTCTAGGTGAGGAAAGAGTTTTGATGACAAAAAATTGCTGTGGAGACATGATCTACCTGTTTGTGTCCTGGCTGGCCAATTGCTTTCCCTGCTGTATAGAGTATTCTCATCACCTCCCAGCCCCAGACTTCTAGCTAGGGAAGATTTTTTTGCCTGCTTTTCATTTGATGTCTTGTCAGTACAGCCTAAGGAACAGGCTATCAATACCAAAGCTCACTCTCATTTGATTAGAAAAATAGTGATGAATTTTAAGTGTAAATTTGGTTTTAAACATGGACTATTGCACTTAGGAAGAACAGCTCACATTTGTACCTTGCAACATTTTCCATTCCCCTAAGAAAGCTGTGCATTTTAATTACTTGCTTACTGTTACTTCTGCAGTAACAACGGGTTACGCCCTTAAACCCATTTTAACGATTTTGATGCTATTAGCAGCAGCAGAACTAAATATGCTTAGGAAAGGCTGTGTCACGTATCAGAAACTGTTTTTGCAGCTTGATCCCTCAGGCCATCACTCCTTGTTTTTCTCTTTCTTTTCATTTAGCAAGACATGGAAAGATATTTTTTTTCTTTGTGTTAATTTTTCATTATTTATTTGATTCCACTTGGTCACTTGACACTTAAGAGTCAAGTAATTAAATAGCAGTTAACCAGCTTTCAAAGACAGAAAAATATGACCACAACTTAGAAAAATAATGACTTCATTTTCCTCTCTAACTTTCAGTTGGTTAATGCAGATCGGATTCCCATTTATATTTTACACCACTGGCAAAATAAAAGTGAAGTAAAGTAAGCACAAATTACAATTGCATTCACATTAAGGAGCCCCAAGGAGCCAAATTCCACTCTCCTATGAATGAACCAAAGTTGATTCCCTCAGTAAGAACATGAGCAGTAGGTCTGTGCAGAAGTTGGCATGAGTGTGCTTCACCACACTGTGTGCCAGCTACTGTGCTAATATCTAATGACTCTGAAGGCTTCAAAAGAACAGTAACAAGAGAGGATGTAAGAATAGCTACTGACAGGCAAGAAGGTCTGAAGAGCTAAAGCAAAACTGGGAGAGAATTCATCCCAAAACTTACTCCGTGCACAGTTTCAGGAAGTTTTATCACTTCACAATGTAGTCTCTATTCTTCCAATACTATCTGCCTAATTGGTTGTTTTCAGTCAGCTGATGCATTGCAAATATAAATATCTTACAAAGATAAGTGTAAAATACCTTTAATAACAAAGCACCTCTCACTATTTGTATAATTGAACTATTATTTTGTCGCAAGCTTTTAAGATGGTCAAAATGAAAACCAATTCACAATTTAGTAAGTCATAGATGGGAACTTGGAGCCAGAATCTGATCTTGGCAGATAGAGTAGGCTCACTTGGTTACAGAAAAACCAAGCTTCATTTTAACATTCATCTAGTCTAGATCAAAAACTGACCCATCAAATCTGCCTCATTAGAAGAGTCTGGTTTGTCAGACTCATTCTTTTCCTCAACATCTGCAGTACCAGCATAACTGGCTATTCCTCTCTGCAGCTCAAGTATAAGCACTGGACTTTCCTTTCTGATTATCATCTTGATTCTTTCAACCATACAGTAATCTGTACTAGGAGCTTGGTAACAATAGTACACAAAAGGCATGGATTTAATACTTCTGCTTAACATGAACTGCTGAAACGGCCTGTGTCTGTGATGCACGGGGACGTGCTGGTATAGATCTCTTCAATCTGTACTTGTTCCCAGGACTTGGTGCTGTAGGAATGCAAAGAGTTTTTCTTTCCACAAATAGACGTTGCAGGCATATTTGCTTAAACCCTTGAGGTTGATAATCAGCTATAGCTCGTCCCAGCCCAGCAACTGCTTGGGAACTGCCAAATACTGAAAACGGAGAGTCCATGAACCATCTCACAAAGATTTTAAGTGCTGCTATGAGAAGTGAGGATTGACTCTCCCATAGCAAACTGCCTGCTGCTGAGCTTCCCTTATTAACTTCCCTTATTTCCCTTATTATGGGGTCTAAATATGTTGGCAAAACACTGTTTGGGAAAACCCTAGTATTTACTTGAATTTGCCCCTTACAGAACTGTAAGAAGCTTGCTGGCAATTGGAGGAAGAGAGTATAAATAAGTAATAGGGTTAGGCCAGATCTAGAAAAGGCTGATATCAATCAAGTGTATTTATAATAAAGATGGGTGATGTTAGGGGACTGCCACTTATTTCCCAAGAAAAGACAATGGGCAGGTTCCATTTAAAAGGCTGGGTCTCTGAAAGTATTCCTTTCTTTTAAATTCTTCCAAAGAGTTTCATTTAGAAGGGACTTCTTCCCAGAAGCAGCCTGACAGAAAGGGGATTTCTATGATCCTGTCACATCCTACAAGCAGCTTTTCAGGCCAATAAACAAATATGGCAACCAGCCATCATGGGTGAAGCCAAGGAACACATGGTGGGGTTTTTTTTTTTTTAAATTTAATATTTTTGTTGTTGTCAAATGTCATGACACAAAAATTCATGAGAAAATGTCTTGCAGTTCCCAGGAAGCCTAAAAGAAGGAAGCCTCTTTATTAATAAAAGGACATCTAGATGCCAAAATCTGGACTAGGACATAACGGAGGTCTTTAAGAAAAGGAGGAAAAACTCCAACTTCCTAGGAAATCCAGAAAGACATCACAGTATTTGAAAGGGGGAGAAAGTAAGTCTAATTCCTTTCTTTCTTAATATAATGTGTAATTACAGAACATGTAATTTCGCAACTTACACTTAGCCTGTGGGACTCCACCAGAAATGATTACAGTGTTGAACAGTTTAATGTCATTCATAGCTGTCCCCAAAGAAAGGCCCATGTCCTCCACTGCAGAAGATGACTAATTGCTTAGCAGAAGCAGAGATGGGAACTTCCTGCTAGAATCCCTCATTCTGTGTCACCTTCTGCACTCACCAATCTGTGTCTGAGTTACCACAGTAAAAATAACGTCTCCCAACAACTGCATGCTAAGATAAGGTTGGAGTCTTACAGTAACCCTCCTAGAAGGAACTCAGGGATATCCTAGGCAAAGGCCAGATCCTGCTTTTGCCCAAGATGGGCAAGGATGGGGAAAAAAAAGTGAACAGAGTTCAGAATCCTAACCTGCAATTATATTAGTTTGCCAGAGAGAAGCAGGACTTCACCCCACTCAGGCTCACAGCCCTTTTTTGGGAATTTCAGATTGTCCTGTTATGTGGACTGTGCAGAGAGTCAGAAGAAGTTGGGTGTATTTTCAGATAAAGTACTTGAAGAGGAATGCTAGAGTCATGCTAGCATGGACTGCACACTGTGCAGTGTCTATCACAAAGAAATCTGAACAGAAAGGCTTATTGCATTTTGGATGTATCAGGAGCCACTGTACAAAATGTTTTTCTCCTCTGTTGAGAAACGCAGAGCTGTAGCTTCATTTGCCTTTTGCATTAGAATATACTACTTGAAGTTTCTGCTAATACATCTACTTCGAATTTTCAAATAAAGGTCCATTAAAATAAATTGTAGATGGTAGGTTTGCATTTCAAGAACGACTTTTAATGCATTCAAGTAAGATATGGAAATCTGCAATACAGAGCAACTGAACTGGTGGCTGTCATTTTCAGTATGGATTATTGAGCAATGAAATCACGGAAAACCCTCAAGGCAATATAAAAATAAGGTCTTAGACCTCCAATACACTTAAAAGTATCTACAAGTCATCGAATCTGAATATCTTGAGAATATTGGCAGTGGGCAGGAGAGAATGTTTGCTCCTCTGTTTCCCAGTCCTAGACATTCAAAATCAAGTGGCAGCTGCAATAAGCAAAGACAATGCTAAAGAGTCCCACTGGCTCGTGTTCTGATGCACATTTTCTCTCCTCTGTTTCCTCCGCTGATTCACGCAGAAGAACCCATGAGAAACAGAGTTAAGCTGAAGTTAACCTTCAGCTGGAAGACACTCACGAGTGGATTACTGCCTGTCTGCTTCCGTCTTCCTCCTAACAGGCTTTGTTGTGCGGTGAGAAGGAACTGAACGCCTCATCCTATGCCGGAAATGGCTGAATGTCAAACAGTGGCTGATGAAATACAGACAACATTCACAGCCAAACCCTTTCCATGGCTTTGGAGATGGAGTTCCTACTTCATTCAATACTAGCCTCATACATTCACAAGCAGAAGGTGAAGGCAGCGCAGTGCTGCAACTGAGGACGTGCAAGGACGGCAAACACAGTTGTCTACAGAGTCAGCGTCTGTACATGTCACTGAAAACACCATCCTCGGATCTCTCTGAAGATGGTAAATCTAGAGGTTTCACATCCCCAGTAATCCAAAAGCCTCTCAGTCATCTATATTATTTGGCATTATGCCTCCAAAATATGAGCCCACCAAAAATAAGCTGACATAATATTGCAGTCACCAACCTCCTGAGGACTTTTGGCAAAAGCACACGTGCAGCTGGATCCTTGCTACATTACTGAAGGCAGGACTGCACCTCTTGGAATTTTTAACCATGGATCAACTGCCTTGTTACCTCTCTTGGTTCCGCAATAAAAGGGGTGCAGATTCTTTGCAGTCATCCTTCATTCTTCCTTCAAGTGGTTGTGATACAGATTTATGGAACTATTTTGAAGCTCAGAGCTTTCTGATTTTCCAGCTTTCTTTCTCTGTCCTGTTTTTTAGATCACTATCTTATTATGTAGCACAAATTGCAGCTAACAATGAGCGGCTAAAAATTTGATATTACTAAAATTCACTTGAGGAGCCCCCAGTTGGTACTTACGTATAAAAATGTGCTCAAGAGATCTCTTTTAGAGGAACTGTGTTGCTACATTTCAAAACTAGAATGGATTTTCCTTTAAATAATTATTTCCTAGTTTTTAGACTCCATATGGAAACCACTAGGTGAAATGCTATGGCCTGCAGGTCTGGCACCATGACCATAACGGTACTTTCTGTGCTCGGGATCTATCCAAATGCTTTGACTTACAGTGCATTACTCTACATCAGCATGAAAAGAAGCTTGGGGTTTTTTTTCCACATCATTTTTATGGCATTACTCAGGCATTTGTGAGCAGAATGTAAAGCAGGTCCAGCATGTCATGGATTTTGAAACTGCTGCATATGCATGTATGAAGCAGATGGAGAATTACATTGCCAAGAGCTTACCCACTTTGTAGGAAACTAATGGGAACAACAGGAAAAGAATGCTCCAGTTTTAATTAAAGAATTGAGAATGTTTATGAGGTATTTTCTAATTAGAGATGGAAAGATGATTTTTTTGGCCACTGATGCAGTGGGGAAATAGTCACAATTGATTTTCTGGCCACAAAGAATGTGAGAATATAGAGAAGTTATTATCTGTTATGTAAGAGAGATCTTTGTTGATACTGTATCAACCAAGCACTACAGCAGGTATTTGGTACTTAATCAGAACACATTTAAGTTACCTATTACAGATAGATGTTTTGTCTTATTTCCCAAGGCTCCTCTGCACATATGCTGTTTCCACTGCCTTCATCTGCCTCTACTTTATTAGACATCATCCTTTATCCACGGACCATCTCTTGTGTTGTGTTGTTATATATCACTGAGCCAAACCATGTCCCAGTAAGCAATGCAACTTTTTAAGTCATAAAGGTTGGCTTTTTGCTAACAAAGGGTATGGCTGTTCACCTAAGTTATGATACAGGCCCTCAGCACTAACCTGACAGATTTGGAAGCATTCAGGTCTCATTGTGTTTATATTTCTACAACACACAATGTTGCACTGAGAGCCAACCCATCCATACTCTTGTAAAAGATCCAATAAGGATTCTGGAGTGTACCTGAGACCCTGAAGTGGATCTTCATATTCCTTTCATCTTGGAAAGCTCTCACAATAGGGTTTTCCCTTCAATCCTCTACTTTTTACTCTGCATAGCCCACGCCAAGGCTTGTACTCTGTCAATGTTGTTTTCCCTCTTAAGCTTCCAAAATGAAGATGTGCCAAAGATAAGTCTGACAGAACACCACGGTTCACTTAAGTGCTGTTGCAAAATTCAGCTGAATTCTATCAAGCAAAGTGCTGAAAAGGTTTTGCAATGAAACCTTTCTTCCACAGCAGCATTTAAACCTGTGTTTATCAAGGGTATTTTGTTTTCATCACACAGGGAAGCTGGATTAGCAGGCCAAAAAGGAGTTCAGTAGCTTAAAAATCAGCTCTTCATTCTAAGCTATGCAGACTCCCTCATCCTAATACCTCTATACAGATACCATACAAGCAATTAAGGAAGTTGATGGAAACAAAACCTGAAAGTGGGTTAAACAATTTATAGACTCTGTACTATGGTGTGACAAACAGTAATGTGGGATTACAGAGAGAAGATAACTAATTTCTTTACATCAGCTATAAGCATTACTAATTTCGTCCTAGTAGCATGCAAAATGTGTTCCTTTAGTGTCAAGAGGGAACATGAACTAGCCTGGAAGAAGGTCAGATCTGTGAAAACAAGAAAGGCATAAAGCACTCAGATTTGAAGGAAAGGATCATTTAGAAACTAGAACAATCCAAATTATTTCAGCATTAGCGCCAAAAGAACCTGGACCAAAATCACACCCATATAAGTATTCAAGCTCATGCAGTAGATCTCTGTCCAAGAAACAGGATCAAATATTCTCTATTATTTTTCTGTCTGGCTTTAGAAAGACTTTCTGGAAATGTCAAACCAATTTATTTTACACTTGAGATAAGAAAAAACAATCAGAAACCATGCAGCACAAAATGTTTCAGGATCCTATTTGGGCTCCTTAAGTATAATGGAAACTTTACCTAAAGGCTTGACCCGAGTTTACCACAAGATAAAATACTCCTGAAGCGATCAGTCAAACAAACAAGTCAGCTATTACATCCATCTTGCAATAAAAGCAGTTGATGTGTCATGCAAATGCCACGTTGGAGGGGTGCAACAAGCCAACCCTTCTTCCACAAAGTTGTGTTAATATACACGGTTTCCATATCACAGTCCCATTTTATGAATGTGCTATATTTATATTGGCAATGCTAGTCTAAGCACCCCATTCCTAAAGCTCACATAGATACTGATAAACAGATATGAGCTGAGGTTTTGTTGCTGGTGTAGTAATCCATTTTATAACACCTAGATTTAAAGAGACTTCCCTGAGCAATATTAAAGGCAGATGTGAGCGATACAGAGGCAGGAGCACTGTGGCTCCAAGGAGGAGAACACAGAGATACTTATGGAGTTTTGAGACGGCCTTTTTGTACATGTACAAGGACGTCAAACATCAGGAAGAACATACAGACTGATCCATTCATTGGTACAGGATGGAATTAAAAATGCATAAGCCAACTTATACACCAATTGTTCAATTTTATACACCTACTCTCTTGCTTAACCTGAAGTTTCAGCCTTCCATTTAAGGAAGGAACAATGTTCAGTTGTCATAACGATGACTATGGCCACAGATGGCAAATGATGACAGCAGTGATAATGAAAATATTTGCCACTAGCATGGAATGTTTTGACACAGTCTCAGTATTTAGAAAGCCACATCCTGCTACGTGCATCTTTGGGCTCTTTGGCTGAGATGCAGAATTCAACAGGTGGAGCATGATCAAATACAGCATCCACTAGTATGGGGAACTATTCACAGCCCCAGGATGAGTAGGGGCCCAGAGCACTACACAGCAATGGCAGATGGAATAATTTGGAGTCTGAGAGAGGCTCTAAGAAACTCCTAGAAATTCTGGAGATAAACTTCTTCTGCAAGTTAAGCAGAAAATAAAGATATGAACTAAAATTCCAAACAGAGCACTTCCACCTAGTGCTTACCTGTGAAAGGGTTCAAGGAAGGGCCCCCTAGATGAAAGGATGTAAAAGTGTTTGAAAACATTTAGTAACCCAGCTTTCTTGATATGAGAGAGAAAACACTGCTCAGTGTTTCAAATGTCTCTTGGACATCAGTTAACTTGCAAAGGGGAAAAAAAAAAGGTTCATTTTCACAGCTTCCTAGTAGAGAATATAATAAAGGAAATAAGCATTGAATTTAGCAAGCTGGAGTTTCTGTATCCTTCACTCTAGACATCAAACAACTCTACCACGTTGCGTCAACTAAAAGAAACAGGAAGGGAGAGATCACACAGCTTGAGTTCCTTGGCTCCAGTAAGGCCGAAGCGCTGCTGCTGGGGAGGATGGAAATCCTACCTTCTTCCTCTGGGGCAGGAAGTACCTGTAAACATCTCAGAAATATTCTGCTTTGGCATACTGTAAACAAGAATACATCATATCCACTGCTTTAAACCATGTAGGGGAAAGAAATGGACAACCTTGGATTCAACCTAGAAGAGGAGATGGCAGGGGAACTGAGTCATAGCTTAAAAAAACAAGATTAAAAAGAACTTTTGGGAAGGGACAGGAACTGAGGTTTTAAGTGGGGCAATTCCTAAGGAAGGAAGGACACCTACTACCTATTCCAATAATATTTTGCATTTATGTAACTACAGTGGCTGCCATCCAAAGACCTGAAAATACTGTAGGGCTTCCAGCGAGGCAGATTTCAAATCTCAGTGTGATTATAATGCATGATGCTTCATTTTACAAACCCACTGCTTCAGGCACAGCAAGCCACATGTCTTGGTCCAGTCAAAACGTCTAGTCTAGAGCCAGTTTTACACTTCCACCTTGAGGCTAATGCTCATTAAGTAAAGACATCCAGTCAGTATAAAAGGTCACCCTCCCACAAGCAGCAGAGTACGTGAAGTTGACATTCCTAGCCATGCCTTTCCAAATACACATTATATGTGTGGACTGTACATGTGGCTTTTCTGTAACAATGTTTCCCATGTGAAGACACACAAAATAGATAGGACTACCCTGAAGATTGTGTCCAGAACCCCTATGTTTAAACCCATTTGTTGTCTCTTTACTGGCAGATCATCCTGGGAAGCGGACAGTAACTCAAATCACAATTCTCTGCTTCTGAGTTCTGCTACTCTTTTAGGAGTGGATGTGATTTATGATACAATTACATTTGAATTTTGGTTTAGAGAGACTGTACACAAAGCACTCAGGACCTGATCTGTCTCTGTGCTGGCCACCATTTGTGTGAGAGTGACTCAGTGAATGTAAAGCCTGACTGAGATGAAGCAGATAACAGGAAAGGGGAATAATTGAGGACAAACTTTCAAATGTCTAATTTTCTGGCTTAATTCTGTACCCTCAAGACAGAACATTCAGTGTTAATATCTGTTCTCAAATTGACCTTGGGAAGCTCATTTGATCATCTTCAGTTTCCACTTGTGTAAGGCAGGAATTATCCCTGCTCTGAGAAGCAGAATGGGACTTCATGACTGACTTTTGTGACTGTCAAGTGGCACTTCAGTCTCTGTACCATCTTTTTCTTCCTCCAAGTGCTGACACTCATATAAGAATATTACTCTTCTCTTATGCTCCATATAGCCCACTGCCAAAAATACCTTTGTGTACTTGCTAGAAAAAACTTCCCACGTGATAATCTGCTTTTAATTTGTAAAACAACTATAAGAAGCTAAGCACACTTCCAGTTCTGCATCACAATGTGGTTAAGTATAAACCTCAAAGATCTTGACAACACTGAGGAATGACAACTGAGCTGTTAGACTGAGTTGTAAGGATTACAGGAAGGAAGGAAGATCAGTTTGGTGATAATGCTATTTTGGGGGTAATCCACCTAACTGCTGGACCATGTTGATTGCTGCATTCCCAAGAGGACCTAGAGGCAAAGCAATCAAGGTAGAAGCTATCTGCCACAAAAGTCTAGAGCACAAAGACTATGACACCTGCAATGTCAAACTACAAATAAGCCCAGACCTGGACAACCCCCAGATGTGATTTGAACTAAGAATTCTTTTTTCCCAAATCTTTGACTGTATAATGGAACTGATCCTTCGCATACATTTTCCAGTACTGATGTCCATACCTTTAGAAACTCACCCATCCAAATAGATATCACTGGTGGGTAACAGGTTTTAGGTTGAAATTCAGCAGGCTAATAGAGTCTTGCAAAAGCACTGCTGTTCTAGAGCAAAAGGGAGAGGAAAAAGTGTTGATGCCAACAGACTAAGAGTTGTTTCCTTCATTGAATGGTGTTCCATGGAAGGAAGAAACACAGTGTTGTTATTATGCTAATAATGAAATATCTCTACAGTTCTGTGGAAAAGGACAAGTCTCTCTAATGCATCCCCCTAAAAAGTGCCCAAAAACCAATCATGGAAATCCTCGGTAAATCCATCTAGAGCTAGAACATTTGAAGTGCTCTGCCAATAAGCCACAAGGCCTGCAGACATTTCAGATGTAGATTTGGTAGAGATATGGAAAAAACATAGATTTTTCGTTCCAAGTTAAAAGTAAACTGCAAATACTTGAAGAAGGCTCAAATAGGAAACTCAAAATAACTGAATCTCTATCTTTGCCACCCATGTGTATTGATGGGACAACGAACTACAGTCCTTAAAGAAGAAAACCAAGCTTATATTTAATCAGAGACACATGACATGTTAATGGATAAATGCAGATTAATTGAAACCATTGCTAGCAAGAAACTAGGAGCTTAGAAGGTAATAGCTTAGAAACAGTTTAGAAGTACTTGTGCTGATTAAGCATCAAAGATCTTAAGTAATGTTACATGTATTGAATACTCTTGTTCTTTGGATAAATTGTTTGATAGACACTTCAGGACAGTTTGCTGAGCTCAGCAGACAAGCAGACAGAAAATTCACATGGAGACCATGCCAATAGAGATCTGCCACTGTTCAGAATAAAAAGGAATGGTGCTCTGTTTGTAATCTGCTGCACAGAACAGACTGCAACATATCTCAAAGTAAGAAAACAGTTTAAAGATACCAAGTCTTTTTCATGTAGTTATATGACTCTGAGGTAGCAAATCTGCACCAAATAGCCTATAAATTTAGTGGGGAGAGATTCCTTCCAAAAGAATTAGCTACATAAGCAGATGAAGTCTAATACGATGAGGAAAGCAAAAAAAATCCCAACTTTCAAAGTTGAGTATTTTATTACATATTTAACTGACCATAAATAATAAAAGAATCTTATGAAAGAGGAATAATGCCCCTATTTATATTCACAGGCTCTTTATAACTCAGTGCTGTTACACAAATCATTTAGCACGTCTGTTGCGTTAGAGAAACCGTCACGTATCTCTGCCTGCCCAATGCACATGCATCAATACAGTATCTCAATTTCCTACCAACCGTCTTGGCTGCCTATAACCAGACCTATAGCAAGACATTTAAAGAATTCTGTCATCACATCACTATGGCTGATGCATATCAGCAGTTTGGGTCCACATTTTGTGCCTAAAAAGGGCATCTTGCACAACTGTCTCAGTACTGTGTTATCTGAACCCTCACGTGCAAGGTTTGAGAGCAAAGCTGCAGTCTAACCCCAAAATATTAAAAATGAGACTCAGCTACAAACCAATTCCATCAGAAGTATTGAGAAACAAATCCACCTTGAGAATGAAATGTGAAGTTCATAAATTCCTCTATGTTCTGTAAAGGAGATGCAGCCTTCCAAGAGGCATTAGATTCGCCACCAAACTCCTAGGTTTTTCAAGCCAGCAGTTGGATTTGCCCTCATCGTTATTCTGGATATATTTCAGGCAAAGTTGTCAGAAAGAAGCACAGAACCTTCTTGGATACCATTTTGTGGGTAAACACACCGCTCTTATCATGGCAGGTGTTAACAAAAGCCTGACCTAGTTGAAATGGTCTGAAACAGAGGTGATTGAGGGAGACGTTCAGGCCCTACCTCTCTTCATCATTGAGGAAAAAAGGGATGAAAGATCAAAAGGGAGGGAGAGGGATTTGTCTCCCTGCCAATGCATTTTGGCAGTTCTATAAAGTTGGGATGCCCAGACACCATATAACTGCTCTTTAATTACTCCACATGCTATCCAGCTCCAACTGCCTTTGCAAGCCTCTGGGGATTAGCAGTATTTGCAATTGTTACTAGGCTGCTTAGAAACTCTTTCTAAACTTTCTTTTGTCAGAAAATTGGGGTTTTCAAATGGATTCTTTTACCCCTTTTTCTTTTCCTATGCATTGCAGCAGGAGTCTTGATTTCCTCCCAGGGAAATTATTAATCTTTTGTTTGAAAGTGTTTGCTATTGTTAGGTTTCTCTTTTTTCTTAGAGTGATTTTCCTCCAAACTTCTGGGGGTTTTGGCACTTCTCACTTGAAAATGCATTTAATTGCTGCAAACTAAAATGACAATCCCAGGGTTTGGCTTTCCAATTAAAATTGTTCTTTTAATTTGCTCTTTTACCTTCTAATACAGAAATCAAAATATTTTCTGAGCAGCTCAGCACTAATGTAGTGGTCTTTGGAAGATGATTAGTGCAACTGGAAACCTGCCTTACAAAAATCAAATTACAGTTCAAAGCCAGGCTACAGTGAAGAAACTTGTGCTCCAGTCTGTAAGTAGCAGCAGGTATTTATAATCTAGCTTTACACATGAAATTGCACACTCATGTGCATATGCAAATATTGGTGCTAAACTCCAAAAGAATGGCTTCTCATGGACACAAGCACAAGCTGGCTTTCTATCTGCTCACCTAGAACCTAGGCTTGTGCTGGCTGTGGGTAGTTCAGCTGCCTCACTCAAGTAGTGCCTCTGAAAAAGATGTGCAATGAAGAGGCCTTCTAGAGTCAGGAAGAAATAAATTAACTTTCATCTAAACCTGCAGTAGTTCTTTCACTGACACTTTCCTTAGTCTACACGTGAAAGTAGATCCATATCCATACAGCAGTGGTGCTGGACACTTCAGCATCTCCAAATGTAAAATGGCGAAAGGCAAAGAAATTCCTTTAAGGACCCAAGTCCTCACTGCAGCAGTGAACTATACTGACAACTGCAATAAGCTATGGGACACTTCCACATGTACAGAAGGTTTCCTACTGCAAGCAACTTCACTGAAACCAGTGGAATGGCTCATGTGAATAACAGCTACAGGGTAAGAATAGTGGATCACAACCCACAACCCACTGGACTGCCAGCAGGCAAATACAAAAGTTGAACTGAATTAGCAGAGACAGGTTCCAGCCTCCTCTAGCAATAATTGCACCTCCTGACTTGATGCTAAATCCTGAAGGCTTAGTAAAATGCATGCATCACTACTGAGAAAACACAGCGAGAGGAAAATTCATATTAACTGGCTCACCTTACAGTCACATGTTCGTTCATAACAATTGAACTTGTTGCAGAAAGGTTATGGATAGTGTCAGTTTTATACCATTATGGGCAGAGCATGTCTCCTGTATGATTTTTATTGCAAATCCCTTTACAGTCATCTAAAATATTGGATCTACAGCTCATTTTTTTCCCCCTATATTAAGTCCAAGAAGACATTGATATTCCTCTGGATTCCTTTGTTCCCATGGGATACTGATATCTGATCTCTTTGGGTATTCCTCTTTGCAGTCCAAAACCACAAAAATAGTTTGGCAGCTAAAATTAATGATTATATTTCTGACTCAGTGAGGTACTTAAACATATGCTTACCTTTAAGTGCATGATTACCTCATTAATGCAATAATTATTGATTGCTTGAAATTAAGCAACTGCTAACCTGGGACTTACGTGCCTTTGTGTAACATTTTACACATCCTTAGAAACACATATTCAGTAATACTTAAATTAGCCTCCTTTCATGACTGGTTTAAAGCTGGTGTGAAGCTCTGCCTTTTCACTCTGTAAAAGACTTACACAGCCATTTCCACTCATTCTTGAATTTACACCAGTGTATAGCAATACATGCAACTATGTGTTTAATCTACGTGTATATTGTCCATCTTCTATAGCACATGCAACCTGCAAGACTAACAGCCAAACATTCCTGCAGGAAATGAGTCAGGCTACATCCCAGGGCCCACTACAGCATCTCCAGTTTTGATGCAGCACAGATACAGAAGCTCAAACAGAGCTTTCACCTGGCACCTCACCCAACAGGAAGGTGAGAAAGGACTGTGCAGATGACAACAGTTCTGGTATCTTACTGGCCAGTTCTTGGAGAACACTTCCAGTCAACATTAGTGAGCAGTTTTGTAATTAATCAGTAGAAGATGACTACAGTCTTGATTCTATCTTGATAAAGCCAGTATGTAGCGAAGGAACTTACGCAAATCTTTCCGTAAGATACACAGGGCGTTCCCTCGTTTCTTTCATAAAACAGATAAAAGAGTGTCATGTTTTGTGATGTTGTAACCAAAGCTGGTAAACATGAGTGTGATGCTATGGAGATGTAATGGACTTCCATGTATATGAAAACAGCTAGCCTTTGTGCCATTTGTTTTTCCAGTGAGGAAAAAAGCCACTGGTGAAATAGTGACTGTAGAAAACAACAACAACAAACTGATGGAGTGGGGTTTTTAAGCTCAAAAGACTAACTATGAGTAAAAGGGAATGGCTAATATCAGTGTGTATGTGTGGTATTCAAATTCTACAAAAAAACATGCTTTGGAAGGAAGTCTAATACCTCTAAAATCCTTCAGTACTCTATCCATATGCATTTCTAGGAATTTCTGTAGTCAGTCCAAATTACAAGTGTTGAGAAGGAAAAGTTTCTAAGAAGTCAAAAGACCAGGGGAAATCTCACATTTAATTTACACACTGCACACTGTTTGGTAAATAGCAGCTATTGTTTAGAGTAGAATGCAGTCACCATTCATTATATCTTGACTCTACATTCTTCATTGGGAATTCAGGAAGTGGTTCAGACTAAAATATTCCCTTATGTTATTTGACCTGTAAAAACTTGGAGACGGGCCAGATTCTGCAGCTCCTAACAGACAACACTCCCATTGACTGTGGGATTGGGCCTTAAAGTTGACTGGCCTATACCACTGTGCTGGTCAACTCTGTGTAGAATCAGCCATTTGGTGCATGGGATGGTGTCCACAAGAGACTGAAAACAAGACCATTTGATTTGATTGGCAGTGCTGTTCATCTGCCTAGAGAGACAGTTGGCACTTTCTGAGCACAGCTTATACAAAACAATACCTTAGAGGATCTCATGTAATTGTTGTTTTAATTATTGTTCCTTCCTGTTGCTTCTTTTGCTATAAAGCCATTACTGTCTTGAACAAAACCAGCAGTTTGCCAAAGCATGTCTTGACAGGGCACATTCAGAACAAGACTCAGAGTTTAGGTGGCTCTTTTTAATCTGAGGTATCAAAACAACCCCATGGGTCTGAGCTTCAACGTCTTGTATTTTCAGGTCCTAAAGCATCTGAAAATCAAGGCACACTTCTAAATTGAAGGAGCTACTTCTGCTTTTGAGTCCACTTTGCCCTTAAGATTCCATTTTTAATTGTTGTTAAATTTAAATCTCACCACAACACTTGTGGGAGGCAGGGAGAAGCATTAACATCAGCATTGCTTTGGAGTCATACTCCAGCTATCAACAAACGATAGCTTATTCTGCTTTGAAAACACTATTTGACACAGAGATGGTTAAAAGTACATAGGATTATGGCATAGCCTGCAAGGGAGCATTGCTGTGGGCCGCCCCTTCAAGCTCAACTTTATTACTCTCCTTAATTTCCTCAAGTAAGAGTGATGCTGCACTTCTCAGGACTACAAGACAGCCACAATAGCTGTTGTACACCAGCTATCTGGATTGTGCATGCTTTTCCACCTGAACATCGTAACTCACATCAAAACATGGTCTGTAGATGCTACACTCCAAAATAAACCTTCAGCAATGATCTGCACAACGTGTACTACATATCCCATGAATAGAACTTGACATCAGTTTGCATAAGGGCAATAAAGGAACCTAAGCAACTTATGAATACTGGTTTCATTGGAAGGGAAGGGAACAGTGTTCCTAGAACACTTGCCTTTGAAAAACATCCCTTTGCAGGTAAGAGCAAACAACCAGCGGGTGTTTGGTTCAAATCAGCACCTGATTTTTTTATGCTGCTATACTTAAATGGCAAATACTAATGTTTCTTATCTTTTCAAATGTAATCTATCAGATAGGAACTGCTTGGTTTGGCATAGGCAGTAGGATTACTCAGTGCTAGCTCACTCATTATGCTTCCACAGACTTTTAGACACTCTTCTTAAAGCTCAGTATTTTTTTCATTGCAAGTTAATGCATGAATGTTTCTTCATCCTTATACTACACAACAGAGCCAGGTAAGGGACTTCCAGTCTTTGTGTAGCTCTTACTTGTGTCAAGAGTGCTCTTTCTGCCTCTCTTTCAGAGAGAGGTTTGCCTTATAGTGCCCTCTGACTCAGAGCACATTCCCTTCTGAAAATGGAAAGGAAAATGGAGTTTGCTTCCTTGGTATCAGCAGCAAGTTTGGCAAGAGGCAGGGTAGATTTCCACACCCCAGCCCCTTTTATTTTTATATTAAGTTTTGAATGATCTTGTGGAATTCTGTAAATATTTTATTACATATTTTATAGGTGGAGGCTTTGTATCTAGCAATCTTTCCTTTTGGAAGTGTAGTCGTTTAGTTCAGTTTCTCTTGCCCCGTGGTTCAGCTGTAACTGTTTCCATCTGTCTAAACCTACGTGCATTTCGCTAATTGTCGACCCCTTAGGTAGGCCTTGCTGTTTCTATAGGTTTATTGTTAATCATTAGATTCAGGAAAAATAAACTTCTTTGACATTACCAATAAGGGTTTCCAAGAACGAAGAGAAAAATTCCTCATGCTTTAATTGCTCTTACACTATGCAAAAGACATTCCTTCAGCAATTTCATAGGAAATGCTTATTGATAGGACTGGTTAAAACAAACGGGTATCAAAAGAACTCCCAGGGAAACTGGATTACACTATCACTACTGTAAATAATAAGAAAGATTAACTTTTCACTAAAATAATATTGAAAAACAATGTGTGAAAAGAATAATAAGAAAGATTAACTTTTCAGTAAAATAATATTGAAAAATAATGTGTGAAAATACTCTTTGCCTGCGAGTTCCATTCACATGTATCCAAATAGACTTCTCATGGCCATACATTCAGAGAATAAACCATATACTTTCAGTAGCAAACTACATTTTCTGTCATCCTCTGATGAAGTCTCATCCATCATTTTTCAAAAAACCTGAAAACCTTACTCTCTGCTGTGGAAGTCTCACAAGGCAAAGGCAATAACTCTAGTTTAAGTGTCTTATAAACTGTGTCAGCAACTACAAAAAGCTTCACACAATTTACAAAAGAGTGTTTTCATGTGACTTGTTTTTTTTCAAGATGCTTTTCTAATCCACCACTATTGCCACACTGCTACATATTGGATATTTATTTCCCCCTCATTGCTCATGTCTGATTATCTTCCAGGAAAATTCATCAATTTCAACCATGAAATAGAAGTCTGTAAAACACACAAACTTATTTATGCCTCTTTACACAGATTCACAGAATCTTAAGGGTTGGAAGGCACTTTGAAAGATCATCCAGTCCAATCCTTCTGCCAGAGCGGGGCCACCTAGAGTAGGTCACATAAGAACTCATCCAGGTGGGGTTTGAATGTTTCCAGAGGAGACTCCACAGCCCACCATGAATGAAAAAAATGTAGAAGGAGCAAACCTGGAACATGTAAGTATTCCACCACTGCAGCAATGAGGAAAGCCTTGTACCTGAGACAGGCACAGGTTGCAAATGGTACAAACTGCTGCCAAAACAGAGCTCAAGACCTAAGCTGGAAAATAGCAGACTTCAAAAAGGGGAGGGGAGGGGGAAGGATGAACTCAAAAATGGAAGAAGTGACAAATGTCTACATTTTTTCCCCAGGCTAAGAGATAAGTGGTATTACAGCATGAGAGTAACTTAAGTGCAGAACTCAACTCTCAACTGAAACAACCAGCACCTCTGCTTTGCTGTACACCATGTGGGTTGAAGTAATGCAGGGAATGATTTGAAGAGTACTGCTGAGCCTAAGATCACTGTGACTGAGTTTGGAGAACACCTTTGCAGCCAAGAAACAACCTCAGTTGTACTGATTTTTGCTTTACACAGCGGTTGCATGAAAACCCTGTGCAACAATACATCAATTTTATCCTTTTCAGGTAACTCACAGGTGTTACTCTGTGCTCACAGAAGGAAGTCATAGCAAAATTCACCTTTGTCTAAGGTTCTCAGCCTCTATCCCTCTACACAGGATGAAATCAGAGGTGTTAAAAGTACCATACAAGGGTGTATGGGATGAATAATACAGCCAACGTGGTTTTCATGTGTAGGAAGGCATTATATACATAAATAAATATGCACTGACATATCCACTCACAGAGCTCAAAATAGCACAGAAATAACTTGCTGCTTCTAAAAAAAATCCCTGCCACTCCTCTATTTTGTAGTTTTCCTTAGGACTTTCAGTTACAATTGTAAATTGCTTGTTTCTAATAGAACCAGAGGAAAGTCAAGTGGAACTTTAACTAGATGTTTGATGCACAACTCTGAGTTAATCTAAATTTTTCCAGTTACGCCGAGAAACTTTTTTCACATAAAATGTATCTCCAGACTCATTAGAGACCTGGGAACAGAATGAAAGAGCTGTGACAGGTACAGCTGAGTACCTAACTGTAAATTTATTTCTTCATGTGAATTGCAATCATTATGTTTGCAAATGCATTCATTTCCAATGGAAAAAAAATCTGTTCTCATGAGAAAAATTCTGCTTCCATGAGGTAATTACAGTTTTGGCCTTTCTTTTATGGAATTCCCTTTAAAAGCTGCTGATTATACCATGAAGAGCAGCAGCTGGTGAGTATCTTATCTGATTAACAATTCAATCAACATTTACATAAAAACTTAGCATACAAGATCTCCATTTCCAGAGCAGGATGGAGCCCTGCCCTGGGTCTCTCTTCAGTGCGACTGCTTTCAGCACAAGTCCTTGCTCTGATGTGCCTCTATTATATAGGGCCAGAATTCCCAACCTGATTTAATGGACTTTACTGCTAAGTTCTGTCTGCAAACAAAGTAATTAGACAGATCCATTTACATATTTTTAATTGCCTCGACATTCTGTTGTTGTGTTTGTCTAAAATGTATGTATTTAATAGGCATGTGTCCTACCCTTGCTACAGAAATTAACTAATGATGTTTGCAAGAGGATAAGAAAGCAAAATGCAAAACCAAGTCAACAGTAAACACTGGATTTAATATTTTATATATGGCCTTCCTGTACAAAGCAGCTAATTTGTAAATAAGACATTCTTTGTTGCAAGATGTATGAAAGGATTTCAATTTTTTGATTTAAAGAGTCTGATTTTGATTTACATTATAGGAGAGAGATTTTTAAAGCTACCTATACACAAAGACTATACGATAAAGAAAAACAGCAAAAAGCCACAGCCTTTAGTTTTTACCTCTCAGTGAAGTCAGTAATTGGTTGTAGCTTCAAATCTGACTAAGGCAAATAACCCACCCTAGTTTCTGTTGCCCTGACCAGCTCATCTCACCAGAAAGCCGTGTGGTGCCGTTTCCTTGCACAGCAGTGCTTCTGCCTACAGCAAAGTGAAAACCGCTGTCATGGGTGCTCCATGGGCAGGTCACATATACCAGCAACAGATCTAGTTAACATCACTGGAGCCATTAGGATCAGGCCCTCAAGGTGCTCTGTCAAGGACACCACATACTCAATTTGTGTCTGAAACATCTTGAATACATTTGTATCTTTTTTAATTGCTTTTTTACTGCATATCTTAGGATTTCATGAGGCTTGCTATGTTCCCTCAAGTTTATCATATGCCTTGGCTATTTCACCAACTCTGTCTTCTGTCTGTGCTTACAACTGGGACTCAATTTTCCAAGGCCTGATGAAAACAAAGAGTCCCTTTAAAGGTTGTGTGTAAGGCTGTTGTCACTGAATCACCAGCTATAGGCTTGATCTTATTCCCCTGAATTGTAATGACAGCAGGATCGGGTCCCAAATGAGATAGTGTCTCTGACTTTTGAGTTGAAATTCCCATTACTAAAATGCAGCCTTTCTATTTCTTTGTACTCAATCCTTAGGACTTCTCAATAGCAGCAGGCAAGAAAATTCCAATAATGCCAGAGGGATCTTTACTTGCCTCGAGTAGAAGAGAATCCATGGGAATTCTCAGAAGCTTTTTTTCTCTTGCTCCCTGCAATTATTTTCTATGCTAAAAGCATAATTGAAAGGAAAAAAACAGATGACATCAGTTACCAAGAAGGAAAATACCATGAAGAAATGACACACGCTGTGGAACAGAAAGATACTTCACTACATCAGGGACTAGGCTGAGATCAGAGAACAGCACTCACTTCCAAGGTTGGACACAGATTTCCCATACGGCCTTAAGCAAATCATATCTGTCCTGTAACTTTTCACTACTTCATAGGGAGTCTCTAGGATATACCTCAATGCTAGCTCAGAGGTGTTCACAGAGGACAGCTACAAAGGCTGTAAAACATCTAGATAGTTACAAAGCAAAGACAACGTGAGAAAAAGATGTGTGGAAACAAATGAGTAGTCAGGAATAATTACTCCTTTAAAAATAAAGTACAGACTGCTTTGCCTGGAGATGGAAGGCACACCTGCAGTCTGCTTGAAAAGCTGTTGCTGTAGGAGAGTGCACTTAAGTTATTGAGCCGTCACAAGACAACTCGGCTTTCTTTTACTCTGACGGGATGTATTAAAAACAAACGCAGCCTCATTTTAAGTGCATTAGGAAAAATGGGTCAAGTGGGACCATGTGCACCTACAGTGGGGATTTCCTCACTCAGTTAAAGCCACCTGACGACCTTAATTTAAGTAGAAAATGAAAGAGTAAATTATTTTCTTCCTTCTCCTTCCTTTCACTCCCCCAAAACACCCAGATAGCCAGATGAAACAACTTCACACGCAGTTTACTTGGAAGCCTGAATTGGCAAGAAGCAGCCAATGTGTTTCAACTGCCAAGGCCCTATCAGCAGGGTACGGTTACATACCAGACCACCTCCTTAGGCCCTCTTCCATATGCACTGCAAATTCCCCACCACCAATCTGTAATTCTGTGATGTCAAGGAAACTTTTGTTGCCCTCTGGCTGATTGGGGTTGAGTCCTGCCTTCAAATTTGAAAGGCAATTCATTAACGTGCTATGCATCACATCGGGATGGTCTGATGCAGATCAACATTAAAGGCAATGCTCAAAAAATAATAGTTTTGGGACATGAGCAACCATAAAGACAAGGAGGGGGTCCCAGTTTGTGACCCATAGTTTTCTGCTTAGTTTATAGATGTTCTTCCTTTGTTTCTGACATGAGACTGTAAGAAAGCTGGGCCCTCAAGGGTGCATTTTACATGGCTTCCTTCAGCTCCGAGCAACTTCCCATAAAATATTTCTGAATGAATAAACCATCTTGCTCTATACATTAAAATTCCTCTGCTTAAGGTAAACGAGACTGTGACAATTAACCAAAGCCACAGAGGCCCTAATAAACCATTACAGAATTTCTCTTTTCAACCATTTAGAAAAGGTAACGATACCTTTCCTAGTGGGCACCCTAAGAGAAACTTTAAAAGGGCCACAAAATCCAGTTTAATTGCATATTAAATTTGATTATTTAAAAATTCCCAACATGAAAAAGGAAAAGAGCACAGAATATGCACATAAAATCTGTAGATAAGGAAACGCCACTACAATGGAATTTCTCACTCTGGATCCATTCAGACTTCCGTGGAGTTAGTACCAAAGTACACGGAGGTGAGGAAAGCAGAATCAGGCCCTAGATATACATAACATTAGTGCCTTGGACACTGAGTCTGTAGCCCACTGAGATGCAGAACTCTGGCTGTCCCACACATGAGCTAAAAGAGAAGACTTTCAATAATGTACTGTGTATGGCACTAAGGAAAATTAGCATAGAGCTCGGCATCAGCAGACAATTAAGACAGTCTGCATATTTATCTTCTAGACAAGCGCTCTGCGAGGTCAAGACGTTGTTATTTGAATCCTATACATCATTAGGAAGTAATAACTTTTAAATTCCAAAGATAAAAGGTAGGATTTTGCTGAGGGGGAAGGGAAGGTGGATACAAATACCATGGCTCCGAAACTCCCAGGCATAAATTTCAATCTCCCAAATCTGCGAGTGAAGCCACACTTTATGTTTACAGCTGTTGCTCAGAGTGGAGAAATCTTCTGGCCCGTGATAGAGCAGCATCTTATTTCTTTAGTCTTGCCTGAAATTTATTATTCATGGAGCATGGTTCTTTCCCTGAAGAGTACTTGGCTAGAAAGCTCTGCATTTCATGCATCAATCTCACTCGGATTAGCAAGGAAAACACTGAGCATTAAAACAACGTCAATCTATTTACGTATGGAGTGATGGAAAAGAAACTCTCCAAATGAATGTGCCAGTTAAACTGCTCAGGCTAATGTGATGGCCCTTCATCGTCTAAAAAAATCAGAAGAAAGCTTTATATGAGTCATGAAGCAAACCTTGAGGAAAACTACAACATATCCTATGACTTGGTGTTTTCTTCAGCACTTCTTTGGTCTGTAATGAACAGCTGTTCACTGTCTAAAATAGCAACTCCTTTTCCAGTCTTTTTCACGTCAAAAGGAAGCCATCTTATCCGTCCCGTTTGCTAACCCTGGAGAGGCGCAAACACTCATTTCCTAGGGTTGGGCTTGACACATTTCAGCTCTGTGAACCCTGGCATCTAAAGGCCAGAACAACATCTTCACATAATTTTCTCTCTCACCTCTTTTATCAAATTTCATAGTTGCTGTAACTCACCTTTTCCTTTAAGATCACTTTCTGGACCTCCACTTGCTACATTCGCTCAAGCCTGACTAAGCCAGAGTTGCTGATGTAAAGGGTGGAGATAGCAGTTATTTTGTGATACCTTATCAGTGGGCTGATACCAATGTCTCAAAAAAAGAGGTTTCTTAATGGCAAGATAACTTCAAAACTTTCTCATGGTACCAGCATTTCATATTAGCTCTTATTTCAGTGTGACACAAATACATTTTAATGCCACAACACAGTTCTTAGAGTATTTTATGATTGCTGCCCCTGAAGCTGCATAACCTACGCAGCATTGATGTACTGCTTCTGCTAGAGGTAATTCCTCTACCTCAGCTAGAGGAAGATTGCTATTCAAAATACAATCTAATGCTTATTTATGGGTTTATGTATTTTGAATTGAGATTTTTGAAACCTGTCAAATTCTAACTCCAAATGGTCCTCTTGGTTTCAAGCCAAGACCTTTTCCTGATAAAGTAGAGCAAGGAAACTTCTGTAAAAGTGCAAGTGTCTAAAAAGAATTTCACAGCAGTCCTTGGTGATAAGAGAGGCTTGATGGGCAGTAACCAAACTGGCTCCCTAAAGAAAAATCCTTGCAGATTGCATTTTCACCACTGCTAAATCTCTCTTTTCTTGAGAGGGGAACTTTTTTAATACTAACAGAAAAGGAGAGGAGGATGGGTGTAGGTCTGACTTTTTGTTCTATTTTAATTTAAACCCCAAATTACTCTGTTTAAATGAATAGATATTCTGTTTTTACACCAGTACTTCTTGGAAGAAAAGCAAATACTCAAGTATCGTTGGATTTTGACTATACAGATGTGTGCTTAACGTGTTGCAAAGCACATACTAAAATGTTCATTAATCAAATTATGGGCCAAGTCCTGGAAAAAGCTTTACTTCCCCACATGAACTTCCCCCACTTGACTGTGTGGATAAGATTCACAGTAGCACTAGTTATTACAAGCCAGATTCCAGCCCTCTTTCCCACACTGATCATGCTAACACGTGGTTTATCTGTTGATTTAAAGAGAAATCCTTGGAGAGTCTGGTGCTACTTGAGCCACACAGACCTGTCACTGTGATGGTTCATTTGGAAAGGTAAGAATCCCTTACCTAAAGAATTCCTCACTTGTGCATGCTGTCCCAGACTCTGCCATCCTCACAACTTCTCAAAAACAGGCCTTATGCTCATTATAATGCCAACACATCTGCATTTACACTAAGGCTGGTGTGGGAGGCTCATCACCTGAATCTGAAAAGCAGCCTGAGATCACTGTGGACTTCTGCACTACCACAGATAGGGAAAGTCATGCAAGCATTGACAAGAGTCCAACTTGTATACTGACAAACTGTGCTTCACCTCAATCAATTATATCATTTTATCTCTTGACAGACTCAACAGGGCCAAACCCTGACATTTCTGGGTTTACACTGAATTACAGACAGATAAAAAAATAATTACTAGAGCTGATTAAAATAGTAAGGCTTTAATTATTCACTGTAGCCTTCCCTGTGGCAACTCTCTCAATAGTACACTTTTCACACAGTTCCCTTGAGTGAAATTGTGGTCTTTACAGACACTCAGGTTTTTTTATTTGTTTTCTTTTGATTTGGATTTCGATTCTTTGGTTTTACCATGAAATTCCACAGTCAGAATTTCTTCAGTGTGGGAGATGAGGCCCAAAGTTCTGCACAAACTCTGAGAAAATAAGAGGCCAAAAATCCTTAGGCTATCCTACAATAGACTGTGATTGTGCAAGCTTTACTATTTTCCTTATTCCATTTCAGCCTCTGTATCACATGCAAAAGGCCATTTATGTAACCTGTCTAAATCAGACAACTAGTTTCTCACCACGAGTTTCTCCATCGAAAGATACTTCTTTTCTAAAATGAGCGTTGACTGCAAAGATTCCATGACTTGTCCTAATTCTAGATTTAGCTTCAGACAAATTTAATCAAGACAAATTTACAACAGTATGAATTAACACAAACTTAAAATTTACTGAAGAGGTATGTTGCCCTAATGTTTTTATTCAGTGTATACGTAACAAGAATTCTACTTCTCTAATGGATTTCTCTTTTTTTTGCCTATATATAATCAGCAGGACTGTGCAAGAGAGGACAAAGAGAAAAGCTACAGATCACATTCTCTTCCCTATATTTTAATTCTGAGATCTTAACTAAAGCTAGTCCCAAGAAAGTACCCCACCACAAGCATCTTTCATTTGCCCAGTGAACTCCTTACTCAGCAAGTCACCATAGGTTTCACTGACCTTGGTAATATTATAAGGGTCATATTTTCCCATGGATGAATTGTTCTGAAACAATTTCTCCAGTGTGTTAGGCACACTGGCTGTTCTTTGGCATCAGGCATGCGTATCCCCTTGGTTTCATTTTTTTCTCTTAAACAAACATATTTATTGTGACTACCACTAAGGAAATCTCCCTCCTCTGAAACTTTAGGATGTTAACATTTCTCCCTGTGTCCCTTTCCTCATTCCATATGAAAAGGCATTAATGAATTACAGCACTTCTGTATCCTTGTACAAATTCCCTTTTCCGACTTTTAGATGTGACTGTAACAGAAAAAACTAGCAGAATGTATTTCCAGCCAGCAATCCACTGGTATGACAGGCAAAGAAATGATCCATTAACAATCTCAGTACTAATGCTCTACCTAGAATGAAACATCCAAGCTCAAAACAGTGGGGACGTTTTCCTTGCAGGAAAAGCATGCAGAGAAACCTTTAACAGTGAATCCAGAATGCATTCCAAATTCAGATGAAAAGTTCAAGCCACAAACACAAAAGTGTCTATAGATCACCTAGGATATATTCACAAACCCTGGTAAGTGGCAAGGACTGAACCCAAAGTGGTCTCAAGCATGACAGAACTTCACCCAGAATTAGACTTTGTGTAGCTTGCTGTCATCTAATCATAATAATTTGCACTTTGGGACAGGTCCAAGAGGGCAGAGAAAAAGCCATCTACTAGCAAACACCTTACATCAGTTAACTTGGAGTAAAAAAAATACTATATTTTGTTAAATTAGGTACAGAAAGGGGTAAATAGTTCACATAAAGCTGTTCCGTGGTTTAATGAAGCTGTACATCACATAAATAACCTCTCCTATCAAATGTGTATTCAAACACCTGCTTGAGTAAAATCAGAACTTGCTTTATATTTATTTCCAACGTGATAAAACAGAGTAAATGTCTATCCCAATTTACAGCCTCATTTGCTATTTTGGTTCACAGTCAGTGCATCCTAAGAGCATCAACTCATGTTTACAAATGAATTTCAGTGAGCATAGCCAATGCCTACTGTAATTGGCCCACTTCTTATTGTGAAACACATGAAACACTTTCATTTTTAACACTTTTAGGTACAGCAGCAATAATTTACATGCAAATCTATCTGGAAACCAGGAGTTATCATTTACCTTGGATACAACAAAACAGTTGGCATTTCCATTTGAGTGATAATTAACTGAAAATGAATAGAGCAATAGACTGTCAGTATCTGAGCACTCTTATGTTTTGTGCATGTGTTGCTATTTCCCAGGCTTAGGCAAATCAAACAGAAAAATGATGCCTTTTTTCTTAGGACCAGTCAAGCAATTTATAGAGTCCTGCCCAACCGTGGGGTTTTGCACAAGGTGTGAGAAGGGAGAAAAGAGCAAATTCCCATTGGCTAAAATAAAGAAAATAAAATAAATTTTAAATGCCAGTATGAAAACTAAAAGAGTAAGAAACTTGCTGACTCACTAGCAAAGGACATTGTGGAATTAATCATCCCTACTCCTTCCCCAGAGGTCAGAAAGAATTACTTCGCCGTAATATTTTTGGAGTATATGAAATACCTAGAAACTCAAAAATAAATCAGCTGAAAAACACAGCCCATGAATGGGAAAGTTTGGAAATGGTTTCTACCAAGGATCAAAATAGGTTTTTATAAACAGCTCTTTCTGTTAAGTTGGGTTTTTTTTCTATGTAGCAGCTGTTATTTGAAAATGTCCTCACTCTGCATGTGTAAGTACACGATAGTAGCAAGAAGTTCACATCACAGACACCTTTGCTACTGGCAAGGCTCCTCCTGACTTCATCTCTTCAGTGCTGTGAGCCAAATATCCTTCTACACTAGCCCTCCATCTTGCCCAAGAACCTGCTAAAGTCAAGACCAATTCCCACAGTGTGGTAGAGCACCTCAAGACAGATCAGTTCGTATCTTTTGCTAGATCAAATCATATAACAAAAATTGCTATTGTAATATCACAGATTAGTTAATGCCTATTAAAATATGGTTGCCTGTTTGAATGTATGTCATAGTCTGCACCTATAGCATTACTGAAAGAACAAAGGTCATCAATGTGAGCAGTGAGTAATATGTCCTCATTGATTTTTCTTATTACTGTTACCTGACACCAGTCAGCTTAGTTTTTTCATATATATCAACACTGCAAGTAAAACCTCTCCCCATTTGATAGTGTAGTAAAGGGGCCATTGGACTTTGACATCAAGGATTAAACTCTCTCCTGTCTCAACACAAAACCATTCTGACAGTGGATGTGAACTTCTGTATAACTAGGATTTTGGAACCTATTTTCATCACCATTGGATTTAATACTCCTGAAAGAAACCTGTAATAACAGAATCCTCTACACAGAGGAATGGATCCCAGCATTTGTATGTCAAGTAATGTTAATCTGTGGTTGTTGCGTTTGGTTTTGCATTTTCTACAGACTTTCCAATGTATCAGGACGACATTTATGAGGTCAAATTAACACAAGTTGCTGGCTTCTGAAGAGATTCCGTTCCTAAAAGTCACATTTCACTGATGATGATACGGTCTCCAAAGTATAAACAATACCCATAGAAACAAAGGAAAACATTAAATGCTTAAACAATGGATACTCAGGTTCATTACACATTAAGGCTCCTGTGACACATGAACATGAAATGATTTGTTTACACATCATACATTCACCCTTTGAAATAATTTTTACATATGACTCAAAGGTCTGGTCCAAATTCCAGACAACTCCATGGGAAGATTCCTACTGCCTCACTCAACTTTGAAGCAGGCTCTGAAGTACATCCATATTGTTTTGAACATATACACAATTTGCTCAAGTATGGAATGACAAAGCATATGACAAGCTAACCAGAAGTTATAATGAGGTCTGGTTGCATTCTTTAAACCTGTGTCTTCATTCCTCATTTTAAAACCTGCTGACCAGGCAAGCTTGAGAGGATGGGATGAAGTCTGTCTAAGAAATATTAGGAGTCGGAAGGAAAACCAGTCCCTAACTTCAGCTGAACCACTGTTTCACTGCAGGACCCTGCACTTTCAGTCCCTCTGAAAAATAGCAACACACACACACAAAATCACTAACACCAAACGCCACATCTGGCCAACAGTACTAATATACTGTGTCAAAAAAAACCCCACTGAACCCCAAACCTGCTACCATGAAAAGAAAAGCAAATGCCAGGAAGTCATGCCTTTGGTTGTCAAGTTGTTCTACCTCTTCTCCTAATTCTTTTTTAGTTCTGCATTTGTACATGTATAGATATACACAAAATAAATCATTTAAAAAGCAAAGAGATCAATGATGCTCCTGGTGTATTTCTACATCTGCTTCCTCCAACACAGTGCTTTGCTGAGACAAACCTCAGCCATGAGTCGGATCCCTTTCCCAGGCTCCACTAAGGCAGCAGGCAGAGACATATGACCAGAGAGAGAACTTCAAAATAAAGAAAAGCACGTTTTAAGAAAATGCAAAATGATTTAGTAACAGTTCACAGTATTTCCTTTAGGCTAAAACTCCCTTTTTACTTCACAAAAGCTTCAAGTAGCCTCAAGTCTTATAAAAACAAATACACCAAACAATACACAAGATGCCCCTCTGCACCTCCCCGATTGAGTGACCTGAGCCTCCCTTCAGGCCAATTCCATATTACTGCTGGGGAACTGATTTATAAGGGACCCTCCACAGGTATCTGACAGCTGTATAAACTATGGTGATAAAGCAAAAATGCACCAGTACAGATACATCATTGAAGCACCAACAGCTTTTAAAATAGCTGCTAGATATTCTGGCATTTTGCATAAAGAAGTCACTGAACGACAAAAACTCCAGTGGGTGAATACCAGAATGGAGCGTCATTTTGAAAACAAGTCTTGCTCACCTTGCATAAATTTGCATGATATAAAGTTGCAGTGGTCCAAAGATCCCTGCAGTCAGTAGTACTGGGACTCCAACTACATCTCTCTTTAGTTAGAGTGTAAAATCATAACACAAGCTTTGTCTGGTGGACCAAGATAGGGGATTAATTACTAGCTGACAAGTAACCTGTCACCAGTCTTTCTCCCACTGATTTTAAGAGAAGCCTTTACCTTCTGCAGTATTTGTGGCACCTTGTATCATCCTCAAGAGCCAAATCCACACTAGGACTGAAAATGTAGGCACGATATTTTCCTATCCTAACATATGCCCAGCTCATGCACAGCACATGTATATTCAAAATGTGTAGCCTGCTCTTACCATCTCCAGATATTAAAGGAGATACTGTTTATGAGGGCATTATATTTTTCTTCCCTTCATATGCCTAAATGTCACACACAATTACATGCACACAGAGAGCTGTATATCTGGAGAGGTATCATGTCTTTGGCATAGACCTTTAGCACACAGGGCATCAATATACAGCTGCTGCAGATGTACCCTAAGCTTGCCTGAACAAATCTCAGTGATGCTTGGCCTTTTACTACCCTAAGCTTTAAGACCCTTTTCAGTGATGCACAGGGAAGTCAAAGATTCCTTTCTGTTGCACTAGGTAGAGGTAATATTTTCCAGTTGCCATGTGGGCAAGCTTCTGGTATTTAGCTGTGAGCAAACAACATTTTAACTATATAAAAAGAGTTTGATGAGGTAATATAAAACATTACAGTGGCGCCCAATACAGTCTCCCAGTCCAGTAATATGCAATTTAAAGTGTTACAAAATAACAAACAGGCTCAATACACAATAGATTCTAATGGCTCTTAAAAATCCTCTCATCACCAATTTCATTTTGAAGAATCTAGTATTAATAGCAACTTTTTAAAGTCTTAGAAATATTTCTCTTAAATCAGCAGATTCACAGCCAAATGTAACTGGCAATGCACTTGCTCCTTAAGATTTCTTTTTTCTACTAATATTATCTCAGAGAGTCCAGAAACTCCTCTTGCACTGTACCAAGAGTCAAAATGCCAGGTCCTGCCTCGAGCACGAGCAATTGCCCAAAGAGCATCCACCCACAAGGACGGCAGCTGCAGCAATTTCACTCAACGCTGTTCAGGCTTGTCGGGACAGCGAGCCAGAGAGCAAGGAACTCCCTATCTGCACGCAAGGCCAGCTCTGCGCATCTGCAGGCCACCTCCTGCACAGCTAGAAATATTAGGACAGATTACAAAACATTTTTGGTTGTTGTTGCTGCAATTTGCCAAAATACTTCATTTTACTTCCCATATTCAAAAGTTAGCTGCCCAGTCAAAGAGAGGTAATAGAGCTCTTCTATACTCAGCAAAGACTAATAGGTATCTCCAAAGGGCTGTCAAGGTGGCCATCCTTCTCCAGTGCCTACAAAGAATGCCAAGTCAATATAGACTAGATACCTAATTCTTCAATTCCTACAGTTAGGTGAGAATTAACTTCTCAGAGTGTGGTATTCCCAGTCTTTAACGTTAGGACACCTCCTACATTTTCTAACAGAAGACAAGAGTCTAACTGGAATTGTTGAAATGAGGCATTGAACAGCACAAATCAAGACTTACACATCTCCTAAAATTGAAGAAGTGCCCTGGATTTCAATCCCCTTTCAGGATTTGGATCTTTTACATTTACCTTCATCATATTTTTCATTTTTCTCTGAAAACCAGTTTGGTTCTTTTTAAGTCATAAATGCAAGTTTATGATGCACAGCAGACTTCACAGTAGCAGTAAAGTTTAGTGACATTTTCTAAGTGAAGCACAGGAGTCTGGGCTTTCCCACTGACACAGCTGCTGCTTCATTTGAATAAAAGCTGCAGGTCACATTACTACAGAATTTGGGGTCCAGGATATCATTTCTCTTCTGTCTCCTTTGATTTAAAGGAGTACATTGGATAGAGCTGACCTCTGTTGCTTAGGATGCCAAAGTGCCTACAGGGATTAGGATACAATGTGCCTAATAATAAGATGCCTAATAAAATATTATTATATTTATTACATGTTTCAGACCTAGCAGCAGAGTAAATGAAGCATTATTAACAAGGGCTCTTTTTCCTTTATGTTTTATCCTAAAATGGATATAACACTCACATCACTGGGCATTTCATTGTAATAGTAAAAACAACAGTGCATTCTGAAATATGCAAGCCATAACTGTTTCAACTTTCCTATTACTTCACACCACAAAATGCTGACATAGCTGCATTCCAATAAACAGCCTCATAAACCCTTTTGCTTTCTTCCTAAATTATATTGAGCATTTTTTCCATATTTTTCATTCCTGATTATCCAAACTTGCTGTTTCCTCCACATCCTTTATGCAATAAAAAAAGTGAGCTATATGTCCTAGGCTTCTAATTTAATGATGCCCTGTATGTTTCCTCATGCTCTGGTTATCGTTAAATGCATATATACACCTATATACATTCTTCACGTTTCTCAAGTCAAGTGTTCTCCAAGGCACTCTTGGGGTGTAAAACAAAGTTGTAACTTTAAACAAGTGGAATATCCCTGATTTAGTAAGGGAAGAATTGGGTGTTAGTCCTCAAATTGCTGTTGCCTTTTAACCACGAGACACACACCACAAAATGTTACTTGCGGTGGACTAAGAAAGAAGAATTCCTTTCATAAAATTTAATGAGTGTAATGTTTCTACATTTTATAGGGCACAGGGTGTGAAAAACAGCTCAGTTTTAGCCTTGATGACATTTTCATATAGGTGAAAGTAAAAGTAGAGAGAGATTTGACATCTTGACATAAAAGGGGCACGGTACTATGTTGCAAGGATACTGTGTATAAGCTTGGAGTGAAAGCATAACATCTGATTCTAGTTCTAGACACATGGCTATACAAAGAGAAATTTGGCCTATATAAAGAGAAATGTGGACATGTTTTCTCCTCACAGCTAATAGAAAATACCGTGATCTGACTGTGATGAGGCTGTAAGACTTTGGGTTGGAAAAAAATGGAGGTGATCTCAAAATGATTCAGATCAAAACAGCCTTTTACATTGTTCTAGAAACCATCAATCCGAGTCCATGACCTCAATGTAGCCTATTACTTGTTTAACATCAGAATATTTTAATTAAAGTCCCTAGGGTTAAGTAAGAGAAACAAAGGTATAGGACTGATCAGGAAAATGACAGGCTAATTCAGTAACACTACTGTTGAATCTAAAATTCTACAGGAAATCAGCAACATAAATTAAATATGTAAAGTGATACCAAAAGATACTTCTTACAAGCTGCCATAAAATTTAAAAATATGTCTAAAGGACATTTTTTCCCAGTTGTTTTTTTAATAATTGACAAAAGTAAAAGTATTTGCCTTGACAGATTCTTGTCCAAATGTCTCTCAAAACCATTAAATGTGTGATTTTAGTGAAGTTTCACTTTCTTCCAGACTACTTGGGTATGCATCTTTATGGTAAGCTCAACATTTAGGTTAAAAAAAATGACAATGAATCAGTGCACTGATTTCATTCTTTATTTGTGCTTCCTTGTACCCGGTTACATCCCGACTCAGGAAGCATTTCAGCATGTGCTTAAGCTCAAGTACATGAAAAATCTCATCTCTTCCTGGCAAGCTCTTCAGTAAAGGCTTAAAGGCAAACATGGTTTAGTTCTAAATGAAGGAGGAGATTTTCACTTAACATTTTACAGGACTCAAATCTACACAGCATTAAAAAAACCCCAAAAAACTAAGCGACACGACACAGAAAACCCTGCACAGCTCAAAAAAGACTAAAAGACAGAAGCCTCCAGATTCTACATATTAGTTCAAAATTGAAGAGGGGTGTGATCTTGACCACAGGCCAAGAGAATACTTTTACACACTCTGTCACAGGTCAGTTCAGCTTTCATGGTGTTTCAGCCACTGTATGCTCCCTGCTTAATGGTCTCCCCAATGTACCAGGTAAACACAGCGTGACAGATCACTCTAATCAGCAGACAATAAAGCTGGGCTGGTTTTATCTATTTCCCTTATCCCACAGAACACTTTTACTATAGAAGACCACTCTATTTTTAACAGCTATGGCATTATAATGTATTAATATAAATCTTTTCCCTAGCCTTTAGATGACACAGCTCTATCACAAGAAGCTATCCTCCTACTGGGCAGGGTTTTTGTTTGGTTCATGAAGGGTTGGGTTTTAAAGGGTTTGGTTGGTTTTAAATACTATTTTGCCTTGCCAGAAAGCTTTTTTTCTTCAGCCTCTATAAAAGGCTTACTGCCCTCTCTTAAAAAAATAAATAATGAATCAAATGAGGTGCACTCTCATCACAGAACAACAAGACAGTCTCTAATGTTATCCAGAATATGATATCAAGCTTACTTGCTAGCACAGGTAAAGCATACAGTCTTACATTTGCCTGACCTCAAGGTTTGACCTGTTACTCACCAACAAAAGAGCGCCAGCTCACATCAGGAACTCTGGGACCACATTACTCTTAACAAGATTCTTTCCATGTTTTTGGCAATTACTTGATTGCTTCATTTGAGCATCTAGCTACAGTCCTTAGACAGGGGAAACAAAATCAGGCACGTAACAAAAGATAGCCCAGAAGGCTTAAGGCTTCATCTAAGACTCATGAAAGCAGACAGGAATGTTTCCACCGATTTCAAAGTGTTTCAGATATGCCCTGGGAAGTGTTGCTCCAGCAGATACTTATGACAGATATATTGAGTCTGTTTATATGGAATCACAGAGGGCAGAACATAAAGAGTACACGAACTGGGGCATTTTGCAATCATGTAACATTCGCTGTTGTGTCTTTAACTTGAATCATAAAGCTTTATTACCCTATCGTTTCTTTTTCACCAGATTACAAGAATGTAGTGCATGAGATAATAACCTTCCCTGGATTTTGCAATGTCTGCATATTCTCAAACATGGTTAAAAATTTACATGTCATTAGCAGCAGCCAACAAAATACAAAAGACATGTTTGCCTTTTCACAGTACTTGGAAATAAGGACATTTTTCTTTGAAGAACATATTCTTTTCAAAAAGAAGTGAACTATTTGCTACATCAGCATTTCAGAAAGACTCTTCCAGTCTATTTGGGCTCTCACAAAATACATGGCCCTTCTCAAAATACATGACATGACATTGTCTGACAAGCATATCTCAAATGCCATCTTTTGTCCTCTCATTTTTCAGTTATCAGGCATTTGCATGCCTGATGAACTACTCCATCACACCACTGTCTGTCCCAGCATTGAATTTTAAGTGCATATACTATGTGATTCCATATTAAAGAACATTAAAAAAAAGATCTTTGCACTCATACCAGAAAGGAATTTGCTACAGTCTTTAGTTACTTGAGGACTTAATTCCATTCCTGAGGTAGACTGCCAGTTCAAAGGTAATGATGCTCATATCGAGGTATCTGGTTACACATATGTTGCCATTTTTTAAATGATGTTAACTCAGAAAGAGTCATATTAAATGAGAACTAGTGTAGAAGATATATGACTTCTGCTTTGCTGCATTTTCTCCATTTCAACCACTGGCATGCATTATTCTGCTCTTTCTGAAAGTCTGTACTTAAATGCTGGCTTTGGAACTAGGTCTAGGATAGCTTGTGGTAAAGATTTCACAGTATTTAAAGTTTCACTTTGTCAATTCATTACTTTGACAGCACAGATGAATCTGAACACTAATGCTCCTCATGTTCAGTTGGAAACATTTAGGTTCAGCATCCAAGACTAGAATTAGATGGATTGATGCAGAACTTCAAGGTGTTCGAAATACGAAAAGAACAAATTCAAAACTGAAAATGCATCCAAGAGCACAGGATCCTGGCTCTTTCCCCCACCTATCTTGCTAGAAATCCAGTCAGTCTGTTCTTAGCACTTTTAGTTCTCAATTGGCCTCATATAGGAATCTTTTCTAGCTAGATTAGGAAGCAGAAGAGTTGCTGCCTAGGCTCCTTGGTCTCATCAGTGGCTGGCAAACCTGATGTGTATCAGGTCTGTGGAAAGAGCAGGCAGAGCTGTATGAAGATGTATCTGCAGATATTGCTAACTTAACAACAAAAGTCTAAAGCTACAATAATATGATCTCAATGTTATCATTAAGCACTAAAACATTTCAAGTTATCAAAGAAGAATCTCAGGACATCATCTCAAATGGAACAATAGGGCTCTTCTGATAAAGATGTAAGATGTAGTTGTGCAAGAGTACTACAAGACACTGTGAAATGAAGATGTACCCTTTCATGAAGAGACTGTTGTTAACCTTACCACTCTTTTGTGTTCTTTTTTTAAAAAAAACCCAAAACAACAATAAACCACAACAATAAAAATCAAATTTGCATATTTTCCCTTCCAGGACTAGTAAAATATAGTTGGTGGGTTTTAACAAGGAAATTAAAGTTTGGTCAATCAAGAAAAATGAATGTTCCTCTCAAAAAAAAAAATCATTTTCACAGAAAAGTCAGAGAAAAAAGTCCATTCTAGTGCCAGTATTTTATAGAGACTGGCACAACAGAAAATAGATGTAATAACAGAAAGGAGAAGCAGATCCAGTGCTTAGAAAACAGATTTCTGCTTATCTAGGAGAAGGTTTCAAACCTAAAAAGAGCCTAAAGGTGCAAATCCCAAGGCACAGATGCACCTTCTATGACCTCAAGCAATGGAAATGAGTTATCAAATTTCAGGGAAAGTGTTGAAAACCTAGCCTCCAGCTGTAAAATGTGAAAATGAACAGGTATGAATTTTGAGATGCTTTGATAACTGGTCCTTTCTAATGTCTCCGATTTTATGACAGTGAGACTCAGACCATAATGTTACTAGTCAATATTGGAGACATAGAAAAGGGAACAAATTCATCTCCCATTGCTCCTTCACTGATAGAAGGTAATTCCTGAAACTAGACCTATTTCCCATGTGACTATTGTAGCAACTTTTGAATGTATTATTTGTTCCAATTATATTTTATTATGCCTTTGTGGCTTTGTGTCATTTTTATGGCTGTATTTCAAAGCACCTTGAGACACGTGCAAAGTAACCTATAAATCAATTAGTAGTAGCTGCTGTGGTAATAAAATCATTATTTTGAAGGAGCCAGTGATTAATCTGTAAATAAATTAAGAGATTAATCTTTAAATGCTTGATGTTTGTCACTGTAAGTACATATTTCATACTAGTTCCTGCTTAATGATAAATTACTTTAGAAGGGTGGTTAAAATTTTCTGTCTAAAGAGGCTGAATATTTGAGAGCACATTCATGAGTCAGGATTTCCTGGAACCACAATACACTGAATTTGTCTGAAAAATATGTAACATGAGCATT
This sequence comes from Colius striatus, assembly GCF_028858725.1. NCBI lineage: Eukaryota > Metazoa > Chordata > Aves > Coliiformes > Coliidae > Colius > Colius striatus. Next base: position 116,265,290 of record NC_084760.1, read on the forward strand.
ACAGGGAAAAAAAAAAGTCATTCTAATGAAAGGGAGACCCTTGAAGGTGTCCACAAAGCAGCAGCAAGCAGTTATTTCAAATACCATTCACTATTTTGTTTCCACTGCCATCATTTCCCCCACATTTTTTGAACATGTTCCAGATTTCCCTAAGTGCTAAAACATTTCTGCTAAGCATGTGCTGTTCACTGAATGCTGGGCAGTATACAGGGTGACTGATGATGAACATAAGTTGTTTTGCTTCTCTTGGAATACTCTCTCCTGAAGGGTTCTTTCCTTCCTCCTCCAGCCCCAATGAACAATTAACATGTTCTGTTAACATCTATTGTACACATAAAAAATAACTATTAGGAGGTGATAACTCAGTGCTTTCATGCAACAGGAAATTTGAATTCCACTATTGCTGAGAAGTATATTTGAGCCACAAAACTTTACTATACAGTCCTGTAAAGACCTCTTGATATCTCGCTTGAACTCAACACACTGCTACCTGTGGCTTGCCCTACGCCACAGACAGACTTAGTGAAAAATAACAAATACAGTAAAGTGATGATTCACGGGGCCCAAATTAAATCCTCGCTCTCCACTTGAAGCTAACAGCGAAACTTCTCTCGTACAAAGCACTATATACAGCACTGCCTGCTCCTGCAATGCAGACAAAGATGGTAATTCACTCTTCAAAATTTGCTGATGTCACAAGCGTGTATGATGTCACTGAGACCTTTGTTGTGAATATGGCTTTGTATTCTATCAAGCTTTATAAACTATCTCTCTGAAGCTGTAATTAACTCACAGTTTGATCAAATGTAGTGAACATAAAACATCCAGAAGTATGAGGCTGAATGAATCTATGAGAGATGGCAATTAATAAAATTGCAGAGACTGTAAAAAAGCACAAAAGCTCTAATATTCTATTGACTTTGTACATACCCATCTTTGACCACCATAGAAAAATCCATGGGAAGACATGGGCCTTGACTGCAACAGAATAAGCTTTCATTAGTTCTACATAAGAAGAGGTAATCAGGTTTCAAAAAGAAGATTTTTCCACCCTGTGACCATCAGGTGCGTTAATATTTCTGAGAAACTCAGTTCTGCCAACAGTTGGTGAAGGGAGGGAAGTAGCCAAGTCTGCAAGAGCAAATGACAGCTCCAACAGTTTTCTTACAGATTATGTCTTTTGATATGCAAACTACTGCTAATTCCAACATCTAAAAACTTGGAATTCGCAAGGAGAAACCAAGCAGGAAAGGCTTTTTATTCCTGGTTTATCAAAATAAGTTCCTTCTCTTATTTACACACTCAAGAAATGTAAAAAAAGTTACCAAAAAAAGGTCTTTAAACAGAAATTTGGACAAAAATTAAGACAAATTAAGAAGTCTTCAACTTTTACAGTTGCTACGAAAGTGTGGTTTAAAACAGCTTCTTACAAAAAGCAGCTTTTTTCCTTTACTTTTTCCTTTATCTTTTTTTTTCCTTTATTTTTTACATAGAAAAATCTAGTAAATAGGAAAAAAAGGACAATTACACCATCTCCTCTGCATGCATTAAATATACCTCCAAGAAAAAAAGAAAAAAGGAGAAAAATCCACTCTTGCATATTGAAGTTTTAGTTTTTCGTCCATTTGTCAAAAATATATTTCCTTTCAATATTTTCCCCAAAAGAATTTTGCTCAGTGATTCAGACAGCACTCAAGTAGAGTGACTGCAATGCAGTAAATACACTGAAATCAGGCCATAGCCAAACTGAAGTTTCACATCCACCTCTCTTGACCTTAGTAACTACTGTACTCTATTAGCAGGCCTCAGCATAGCAGAAATGACTGAGGCTGGCTGTACTCAGGGATTCAAGTGGTCTGTTTATTCATCAAACAGCTACAGAAAGGCAGCCAGCCTTAGGCTTTTAACAAGCACTTGAACATTAGCTTCAAAACTGAATACTTAGATAAGATTCAGCTCTGCTTGTTTGGCTTTTCTTAAATTTGCTTGGCCTCGGTAACCTAAACTTGGTTCACTGAGGGCTGTACAAGCTGTGGAGCTTTGGGAATCCATGCAGGCAGCTTATGGAGTCATTTCCAGCACTGGTGAATGTTTATTACAGAAATCCATGTGTGCCAGAATCACAGAATGGTGGGAGTTGGAAGGGATCTCTAGAGACCATCCAGTCCAACCCCCCTGCTCAAGCAGGTTCACCTCCATCAGGTCACCCAGGAACGCATCCAGGCAGGTTTTGGAAACCTCTGGAGAAGGAGACTCCACACTCTCCCCGGGCAGCCTGTGCCAGGGCTTCCTCACCCTCACGGGAAAGACATTTTTCCTTATATTTAAGTGGAACTTTTTGTGTTCCAGTTTTTGTCCATTACCCCTTGTCCTGGATAGAGGCTGTGCCCTCATTTCCCTGATAGTAGGCAGATTTGCAGTAATTCCTATGTGTTCATTTTCCAGCCTGTGACCTGGACACCCTATGCAAATGCATAGTTTGAAAATTGTGCAGAACAGGATTTTTGACAGTTAATTTTCAATGTTTTCAGGTCCTATCAGTTAAACAAATGCTTATATCTAGTCTACACCTGCACAGAGACCACTCCTAGAACCTAGGGATGCACTAAAATATTAAAAGTCACCTTTCCTTCCACCCTGTAATCTACCATTCATGCTGAAGAACTACAAACTCTTCAAGTGCTTTTCAAAATCAGAACTAGCCTTCAACATGAAGGAGCAGATCTTTTGCTCAGTTCCTCAATGCCAACTTCATACAGGCAGACTGAAAATGCTCCAGGCCACGCAGGACCTGGCTGAACCTCTGGGCACGTATGGGGAAAGCAGCATTAGGCTGAGTTTTTTGGTTTGGCTGTTTAGATTTTTTTAGCAAGTCATACTAATACTGCTTTCTTTGTAAACGTTTTCCAGTGATACTGGCTGCTTCCCAGGCTCCAGTGAGGATGTCTCTGAAGTCAGCTGCAGTCTCTGAAGTGTGCTGCAAGTATCCTATTGCAGAATTGTAAATGCCTACTAACTGAATGCAGTTGCCTTACTTCTGAAAGGTGGTGCCAGAAGTATTATTACATTTCAGATTCTTTTCCCTGGATCACAGTGGAAAATTCTCTTTTAAACCCATCCAAGACAGCAGTTAGACATAGGAATGTCCAGGTTTTTGTTTTGCATTGTTTTTTTTAATTCTAACAATTACATTCCTTTGCTTTCACCTTCTCCTCATTAAAAGTCCCATGACTGTAAGCCACATTACTGATCACACTGTTTGTCAGAGCAACTAAATATACATAGCAGGTGTGTTATGAACACTAACAATAAATCCTGACAGCTATTTTTGTCTATTACTGCTGTCTCTGACCAAACTGTTACCAAAAAGCAATAGAGGTAATTTGCTGGTTGAACAACATAGAGAAGTGACTTTCTGTGAACAGCTGGATAGCTGTGTGTAGCATGAATCCGACGCCCGTATGTGCTTCACATTAGCTCAAAAGGGTCTTCAGTCTCTTTGCCACAGTTCAGGGCATCCTTCTGAGAAATGCCTTGCTTTTTTAGGTATCTACTTTTTGTGTCCATGTTTAGTTGGTTAACTAAGTCATGTTTTCTCCAATATTGCTTGTTTGCAAAGTCCTTGGTATATGGAAGGCAGAAGAGGCAATCGGAGCATTTTATAATTTGCTCCCTCGGTGTGCTATTAATAATACCAAGAACTGTTACTATAGGTCCAAAATAATTTAGACTTTATTCCACTTGAAGCCACAGGATAATAAGAAGAGGCTCCAAGAGAGGTGTGGATCACCCACAAGAGGTCTGAAGAGCAACTTGTATTTTTACTGGAAGTCTGCTAACTAGCCAAAACCTTTGGAACGTCGTGACACTGCTTTGGCAAAGTGATATCTCTTTCTGCTTTATTGAAAACATCTTAGACAGCAAAATGAAAAAATGCACATGGTTTTAAGCTTGTCTTTCTGCTGGCCTCCAGTCTGTCAGAAGAGTGAAGATTAGGGGATGCAACAGAGTTTGACAGATTTTATTTGACAAAAATGCAAGAGAGGAGGAAAGAGAAGAAAATTTGGGAAACAAAAATCTGTCAAGAACTCTGGGATGGGATTTTTCCCTCCAGTGATGTATTTATAGCCCTTAAAAAAGGATCTAATCCAAAGTCAACTGAAATCAATGGGGAGACTTATAGACTTCAGTGAGTATTTGATCCAACCCTTAAAGCACAGCTTCCGAAAGTAAGGAAAGCAGATTAGGATGTGTACTAGATTATCACCTAGACTGTGAAAGAGTAACCTAGTCATATTTAGGGTGGCTCCTAGGTGACCAGAGAAGGTAAAAGAGTTCTTCTGGCAGATACAAGTCTCAGATGGTGGACAAAGCTTAGCACTTGGTCAAAGGTACAGAGAGTTAAGTTCTTATTTTGATGGAGCTCTCTGTCTCTTGGGCTTTCAGCATGACAAAGGTCAGAAATGTCTCCATGCAACTGGAAGATTAAGTTCATCACACCTGTGAACATTCACACAGTACAGATGGTATTTGATCAACGTGACAGTATTATACTTAAATATCCCCTGCAAACTTCTGTGTATGATACTAAAGGACCAAATGTGGTTACACATACTAGGATCTGTTCTGATAGCATATCGCTGCCTCGTTCTGCAGTGTAACTAATAAGTAGAAGGGAAATAGGACAGATGTGGAGCAACACCACCACATTTTCCTTTTAAAATTAAAATGGGAGTAAGTGAAATAGGTGATTCTTCCAGAGCTCCCACAATTAAGAGTACTAAATATAGATTCTTTCTGCCTAAATCACATGATATGGAGTACTTACAGGTAATAAGCAAACCTACTGATTTTCAGGAGCTTCTGTGTCTGCAAAGGTGGCTGAGATTAATACAAGTTTTTCTAGAGATTTAGGCTGTAACCACAGCAATCCAGAAGTTCGGCTGTATTCTTCAGGAAGAATAGTTCTTCAGAAAGTGTTACAATGCATCTGAACATTTAAGCTTCAGGAGTTTCATTTCATTTGAAGGAATAAGCACCTCAAGGGCACTGTCCATACTAAGCATGGGTGTTCCTTTCCTGTTAATCACAATCTTGTATTTAACTCAGCAGCAAGAGCTAAGACCTTTAGAAAACTTGCCAGAAACTTGTTAATTGGGCAAGTGTTCAGTTTTGAACTGTGTTTTTATTTGGCTGTTGAAATATCCACTACCCAGAGTTCAAGATGCTTTAGAAGAACACTGAGAGCATGCAAACAAAAACATAGGGATATCAAGAAGGGAAAGCAAGCTGGGGATTAGCTCCTCCATACCAGTTGAGAGTCTGGTTTGCTGTATCCAACAAGCTGGAAGTTGACTACTATCAACAAGGCCATGATAAAGCTGATAGAGAGGCTGTCTGAGTCCATTTGTCCCCAGGGAGCTCTCTTGCTATGAAAGATGACTGCTGGCTGGTGGGAAGAGATCCGTAGCTAAAGCTCCCATCAGTTTGAATAATGAAGATATGAGCAGATGAGTAGGGAAGAGAAAAAATGGATTTGTTACACTGGCAGACTTGCAAGTCAATTTGTTCTCTCATGCTCCAAGAATCTATGGTGTATTTAAAAATTAAGATACGGTTTTAACTAAGCTTACTATCAGACAGATGACAAGTGGCGAAGGTAAGAGCCTCTAGCAGTTAGAACAGACCAAACCATAGTAGAATCACTTCAGAGATATGAAAATAAGACCTTCTAAAATGTTTTCACACTTGTGTTATACTTACCAAACATAGAATGTGGTTGCAAAAATACCTGTTTGGGTATTCCCAGTTACAGAACACTTATTTTCACCAGCGACTTTCATAGGAACGGAACACCTCTGTAATGAGGATAGGCTGACAGAGTTGGAGTTGTTCAGTTTGGAGAAGAAAACGTTTCAGGGAGACTTTATTGCAGCCTTCCAGTACTTCCAGGGGGCTTATAAGAAAAATGGAGACATACGCTTTGGTGCAGCTTGTTGCAAAAACCCAAGAAGTAATTGGTTTTGAACTAAAACAAGGTAGATTTAGGCTAGATATAAGGATATCGCTTTCCATGAAGGTGGTGAAACACTGGCACAGGTTGCCAAGAGAGGTGGCAGATGCCCCACCCCTGGAAACATTCAAGGTCAGGTTGGATGGAGCTCTGAGCAACCTGATCTAGTTGAAGATGTTGCTGCTCATTACAAGGGGGTTAATACTAGAAGGCCATTAATGGTTCCTTCCAATCTAAATTATTCTGATTCTCTATTTTCAGCTACTACAAGCCACACAGTCCTACTTTGCTGGGCTTCTAGATCCATTCTCCACTGAATGCCAGCTCAACGCTATTTCAGAAATTAAGCATGAAACAGACAGAAGCTATTTTCTGTAAGGCCATTTAAAAACAGGTATTCACCTGTTCACTTCCAGGGAACACATGTGCAAAGACAGATATAGGTATCTATATATATCTCTCTCAGGAACTGAGTGAGAAAATAAGGGAAAAGGTTTCATTGTATTTTGGACAAATCTGTAAACTTGCATAAAATTCTTATAACATTTTCAGTATACTGATTTCCAAAATCTGTTTGCAACTATGTTTAAGGTTATAAAAGTGAACTCAGACTACATTAAAACAGTTGCTTTTAAAAAATGTTCAGTCTTCTAGAAAAAGTGGAGTAGAAAATTGAAGTGATATCTGTAAGAAACAGACACATTCCTTACAACTAAATTAAATGCAGGCTACACATTGTATTGTGATCAAAACTCCGAGATTACATTTCATAATAAGCACATAAGGCTCTGAAATCAAATTCCATCAGAGATATAGTCTTTCTTAGGGAGTACACTAAAGTCTTCTGAAAATCAAGAGACTTTCAAGTATAGCAAATCCTGGCACCTTTTTAGGTCACTGAGGAGTCTTCTAAAACAGAGGACTCTTCAATGGTCCTGCTCATCTGATAATATTGATAGATCTGTTGTTTTGTAGATTTAGGAGGTTCTATCAGCCTAACCTACATTATAAATCCTGGCAAACACAATATTGTGTCATGTTCGTAATTACCAGAATATATTGCTAGAATACAGCTGGAAACAAAGGAGACAGGAAAGTCTTTGTGGCTGGATCACAAAGCATGAAAGCTTTTTGTATGGATTATCTCAGTGAGGTACATGCCAAAGGAAACCTTTGGATCTTCCGATATCTTCCATCTCACTCCCCAGAAATAAGTGAGATGTTGTCCAAGGAAATGTAGAAATAGCAGTAAGAACCAAGGGGTGTTTTTATTTTAAATTGAATGTTGTGATATTATAAACTAAGAAGTTGTCTTTCCTATCAACCAAAATACAGGCTGCAAAATGTAGACATTCTCAAGTGAAAAAGTAGGTAAGAATTAAAAAAAGCAATCAACAAAACAATTACCAATAGTATGCAGAAATAACGATTCTATGAGTAGCTAAAATATTTTACCTATCCCAACTCTTTCCTGCAGCATCAGGTAATAACCAAGCCATTAATGTTGACAGAGAGTATCAACTAAAATCTGACAGCAAATCATTGAGATTACTGATACCAGCACTCAAAAGGAATCACTGTATGGCAGGTGACTGTTGTGATCCAAAAAGTTATATTAAGATACGAAATTAGTCAAATCACGGTAGCAAGAAACTGAAGACCAGCCAGACATCCTGCATTTCAGTTGTGAGGACTTCAGGTCTTTGAGATGAGATTAATGTACTTGTGGTCTAAATCTATAAGTCTGCAGTTACTTTCCAGTCAACTGGTAAAAACAAGTTAGGTATGGCTTTCAAAGGAAGGTCATGGCAGTATAAATATCACCCTCAATAATATCAGTAATAAAAAGTAGTAACTAATAAGCATTTGTATAGCACTTTTTTCTTATACTGCATTCCTATGCACAAATCTCTATCCCTGGGAAAAAAAAAGAGGTAAATATTCCTCTGTGATCACAACTGCAGAGGCTGAATTGGGCACCTGGCAGTTGAGTTCCTCTGTTTTATACACCATGGAGTATGACTGTTCCCTTGCCCTTCTTCCAGACATTCCCCAGCCTCTGCCACAAAGGAGAGGCTGAAAAAATAAACCCAATGTGGTTGGCTGATAAAGAACACAAATGCATTCATGACTAAATACAAAATGGCAGTCATGCCTGAAGAGCTTAAGTAGCATGCGACACAAATACTGCTGAGTTCATGGGAAATGAGAAATACAAAAGGTAGCCAGATGCTTCGAAGAACCTGAAGAACAACTGTCCCAAGACACCAAGACAGATGGCACAAAAGTCTTAATGCAATAATTAGCAAAAAGCTCACTTCTAGCTTTCCAGGCAAACACTCTAAATCATCCTCTGGCCCACCAAAGTTCTGAATTAATAGTGCCAAAATTTAATTAAGCAGCATGTCAGGTTTAACTTTTGCATTTCTACAATACCTAAAGAAAAAATCATATTCCAAGGAGAACTTCTCCATAGAAGAATCAGCAAACAAATAGATTAAAAATACACAAGAGAAAAATGCAGCAACTTTCAAGAAATCACAGGCAATATTAGAAGTGTAAGCATATCAAACTTATTCCTTTAAGGAACAGCAAATCACCAGGCAAAAAACATGCTAAATGAACTGAAAAGAGTTGATGCTGCTTAAGAGTGCAAAGTTCCTCCAAGAAAGGAACTTAAAGAACAGATCATTTTAAATACTCAGATCTTATGAGCCTTCCTCATTGCAAGAGCTAACCAGAGTTATTCCTATCAATGGAAGCGTACAACTTCCAGTTGGCACAACCCAGCAAATCTTTGCTTTGCAGTGTATTAAAGTTATCTTTAAAAGTTAATGCAGGAATAAATAGGGATCAGCTTGGAATAATTTTCTTAGTTTTCCAAGGGACTTTGATAGAGTTTCTCCTAAGAGCCTTCTGAAGAGTCTCATACACCAGTATTCACACAGGCTCTCACACACACACACAAATTAAGCTATAGGAGAACAGATAGGATGGAGAGCTGCTCCTCAGAACAAAAATAAATGTAACTGCAGGATAACTAAGGATCAATTTAAAACACTGAGGAGAAATCCTCTTTATTCAACTAATTTTGTACTACATCTCATGGTTCAAAAGTTCATCTTAAGCTGGATTTTCATTCTGAGTCTAAGCCACAGATAAATTGATTAAAAATAGAATTGAGTGCAAATAGAGGCAAGAAAGTATGAGCACAGAAGATAGAGACAGTAAAACAGACAAATTCAGTGGGAAAAAAAAAGTAGATAGGTAGGTGGATGTATATTTATCGGCACATTCTCAGCCTACCTTTTACAGATACTTTTTTAACCCTAACTCAGTACAGGCTCAGGAAAACTATACTTTTGTTTTGAAGTTGCATGACTTTCAGTAGAAAGAGGTGTTTGTGTGCATTTGCAGTGTCTGTTCCCAGTCTTACATATATTCAATGAGTGTGATGGACAAGTGGTGACAATTCTGTCACATTTGTGGGGTGAGATAGTTTCAGAATCTTTGAATCACAGCATACTGTGCCTGCAACACTCCTGGGCCAGTTCACAGACCACTTGGGTTCAAGATATATCAGTTGCTTCTCCACAGTGATCTTGACATTTGTGATCAGCTTTTTTGGGACAGACTTGAGAGAACAGATGTTGAGCAAGATTTTTCGGACAGAAATTTGAATAGGCTCCATCATGTTTAATTCTGCACCCAAGTACACATAAACAGTATTTGATGAATGCAGCAAGGGACGAACTCAATGACATCACCTAACATTGTTTTCTGTAATAGAGCAAGACCTCCAATACAACAAAGATTTTACTAAGTTTTCTGAGGGCAGAGAGGAAAATTCCTGCCACTCCAAAGGTGGAATATTCTGGCAGATTAAAAAGCAGAGGGGAAATATGCAACAAATTGAAGACTGAATTTGTGAATTGGGAATAGAACATGGACACAGGACAAAACAGTAAACACATGTCACCATATCTTCTGTTCTTCAGTCATATATGGAACCAGGACAATAGCAATTCTTCCTAACATTGGGCTACAACTTATACAAAGCTGCTTTAAAGTTCTTCAGCATCTTGAGTGGTGGAAAGGAGAGAAACTATTGGCCTAGCTGCTAATGGTCAGATTTTGTTTCCTCAAGACTGTAATCTTTCCCTAATCCTTAGTGCCTCTAGTAGAAAAATTGATCTGCTGAAGAGCTTAAAAGGGAAGGAAAAAAGTTGTAAGCAATCCTGCTTGACTGTATCATTCATGAAGAGGCATGCTTGTCAGAAGCTCATCATCCTGGGGAAATGCTATGTCTCATTGCAAAATGAGGCAATGACTCTCTGCTCTGGACACGCAGCAACCTTGAATGTATCTGAGCTTTTAATGCACAGCTTGCAGGGTGGTGCTAAGTTCAGCCCTGATTGACACCTCTCTATATAGACAGGGACACCACTGATTTTGAAGTTAGCAAGTTAAAGGGGAAGAATCAAAAGAGAAATCTTTTCCTTAGAGCAAAAAAGCCAACTCATCATCACATCATTCCCAGGCAAAAAATAAAGAGTTAACACTAGATTGTAGTTTTGGGTATGAACAGAGTTGTTACAAAAGCTCTATAAAAATCATCTTGCAAAACATGATGACTAAGAATCACATTGCTGAGGTACTATTTCTTCCAGTTCACAGTGAAAGAATTGCTGTTTCCTTGTAAAAACAACTCATGCCAGTTTTGAGCCCATTCAGCTCAGCCAGCTAATGCTGGAATCTCCAACTACTTTCCCTTTTTCCCTGCCCAGTCCCCCTATTCTCACACTAATAAGGTAATACATTAAAAAAATTAATCCATAGATAGAAAACTGAACAGTGGAGCAGCAACATACATTCAGAAATTAGCTAAGCAAAAGAAAAGTAGTTGTGATGGCCTCACTTTCAGCCTCTTATTTAACGTAAGGACATACTTAACACCACTGTGAGCTGAAATTTTTTCCCAGTAACACAGGGTCCTAAATAGATTTCCCATAAATACTGGGAAAGTGCAGAGTAAAGCTTTGATCATGTCTACACTTATTTTGGCTTCTCTCGACTTCCAATCCACATCATCATGCTGACCACATACCCCTCTGGCTTGTTTGTTCATGGTAAACACAAAGCAAACGCTAGCAAGAGATTTTTCTATATGACTGTTCTATAGTTACAGCAGAAAAATCCTCAGATGACTCAGTTTATGACACAAAGCCTGGGATATCCTAGGCATTCCCAGAATACTATGATTTGATATGAAAAGAAAACCAGCGAGACACATTTGCTGTGCTCTGGTTTGCTATGTAAACAGGCATGGCACACTACTATTCCTCACATCTGGGCCCGGCATCTAGAAAACCAAGTTCACCAGAATAAAACCTCTCTTTATGTCCCTGTTGTTTTGTGCAGACATATAGTCCAAAGTAACTTTAAACCCCTAAGTAAGCAAAGAAAGACATTTATTTCCCACAGAAGTGAATCATTGCTGTCTTGTCTTTTTCTTTAAAGACTTTATCTAGAGGATACTGATAGCATATACCAAGCAAAGAGCATAACGAAGCTAGAAACCGTTTTTCAGTGTTCCTGACTGTAAGTTCAGGGGAGGTAGCTCTGGAGGTTTCTCAGCTTGGGGGAGGCAGTTGCATCTGTGGGGTGGAGATTTTCTTAGGTGAGACATATATGCAAGAAATCCCTCAAGAGCAATTACAGCCAAGTGATAGCAATGCCTTTTTCATCCTGGAGAAGTTTTTGTTAAACCCCATCGCAATTAAATGTTCGCTTCTAAACAAAGACTGGAAGCTTTGGTCATAGAAGGAAGTACTAGAGAGGAATAGCCTGCTCCTCACCTCAGAAATGCCACAGCCTCACATTACCACTGTTTGTTCCTACTATTGACTTGGATTCCTGTAGCTCTGGGGTCACGAGGCCCACACATTTAGTCCATGCAAAGTCCACAGAGAAAGCAAGAATCTTTCACTGTTGCAGGATCACACACAATAGCAAGATGCTTAGGAGTTGGTGAGGGAAGATGAAAGTGAATACTTACATTTAATGAACAACCTCTGCTGTGTTGGCTTATTGCCAGAAAAAATAACCCATTACAATCAAAACCCAGTTAAGTCAAACACTCCATGCTTAATTAAGCCCACTCGAAGCGTTTTCTGTTCAAACCAGCTGATATTTTCAGCAGGTGAGAATGAAGCTTGCCAGCTCAGAGTATCAAATCTAAACCCCTAAACGTGGGTGTCCACTCTGTGTGTGCCGCTGACATGGAAAAGGAGGTGTAAAGCCCACAACTAGACTATTTAGAATACAAAGCTTCAATTGAAAGCATCAATAGCTATACCTATAATACCAAATAAAGTGGGCCAGGCCAGTTCTCCAGCCCCGAGGCTAAAAGAATGCAAAACACAGTTCACATCCTCATAAACCGAATACTTTTTCTCTTCCCAAAATGGCATCCTCATTCACACCATCCACAAGACCAGGCCCTGGCTGCTACCTAGTCCCAAGCCATGCTTGGAAGTCACCTGGGTTACTGTTACCTGCTTGATGTCCAAACTGTGCCAGAACTTCTGTACAACTGTCTAACAAACACTATGAGCAACCAACATGAGTCTGCACTCAGACTCACGTCCCAGCTTTTCCAGTTTATTAGGATGGTATGTAGTTCATCCATCCTGAGACCATTTACCAAAGCAAATAACTTAGTTTGAGCTTAAGTGATGGCTCTTGTCTTAGAGGTCAGTACAGCAAGCCTGAAGTCAGCAAGATTCCTTCAATAATTCAAGCAAGCTTCACACCCAACTCACAGCACCAGTTCCTGTGTACTGGCTGACATATTAACTCACAGCAGAGTCTATACTCTAAACATAATCCCAAATCACTAATACGTCCTGATATCCTGACTTCCCTGGTGCAAACGTCAGCTTGGAAAGCCTAATTCTGGATCTCGTTTGAAATGTGTGGAGGAGGAAGGAGAAGGAGGCTGACTGAAAACAATGGATATCAGCTTATTATAGCCATCAAAACCACAAAAATGTCTACAGTGGAGATCAGTCATAAGGAACAGACAGGGAAGATAAGACAGGAAACCATACACCTAAACACACACACAGAGACGCACGCATCTACACACATACACTGCTTTATCAGTGCTGCTTGTCTGTAAAAGTAAGAGACACGCAAATAAACGGCAATGCTAGTCAAACCATTTCTTCTCTCCTTTGCAGACAGAGGTGTGCAAGCCAAGCCTTGACTCGTTTGGGGATAGGGTGTTTCACTGTGGTTTGGAGATGCATACAACATTTTTTATTACTCAGAAACTTTGGTTCTGAGTGTATTTTTATAAGGAGTCTGAGAATGAAATATGATTCATATTTACATCTGTTAACATGTTGGGAACAAAAAAAAAAAAAGGATGAGCAAACTGCTGCTGAAGGAAATTAAAAATAAAGTTGGTTCCATTTCCCACAAGGCTTTCTAGGTTTGGGCTGCAAATGGTTATGTTACCAGAAACGCTGCAAAACAAGTAAAGGCGAAAGACAGTGGCAAAGTCAGCAATGATTTGAGCCGTGCATCTGGTCTTCTGGTAATGTTGATTTGGAAAGCACATAAGAAGTGTTGCAAATTACTTATGTCAATTCAGGATTTTGATAAAAACTGTTTAGTCCCATGATGTAATTTGCTCTGGCTAGCCAGAGCTCTTTCCTTGCAGAAAGAATACATTGTAATATTTTTGTCTGTGTGAATGATGAGTATACATATTCTTATAAATAAGATGTTATGTGTAATCTTTCCACATAAATCTGGGATAGCTGAAGTATAATGGAAGGAAAATGTCATGATTGCAAAGAATTTTTTCCCCAAATTAACCTCCATAAATGTCTTGAGAACAGAGGGAGTATCTAATGAAAGGACCCTTATGCAGATGCAGATCATGACATTCCATTCATAAAAGCACAGAGAGGGAACACGATGTAGCTGTAAGACAGGGGGAAGAAAAAGAATAATTTCAGAGTATGGCAAAAGCTCAGAGACATCTTGGCTAACACCACTGCAATCTGTATCATCCAGGCAGCACATCAAGGTTCACTAAAACCTAATTATAAAAGCCTAATCTTCCTACAGGGCTGTGATTCCTCATATCAAGAGACATTCTGTATAAAATTACTGTTTATATCAGAGTAATTAGCTAGATTACAAGCAATGATGGACAAGCAGCGATAGGCAACACATATGTAAACAAGTATCAAGGCAAGGCAGACATGAACCACCACAGATGGGAGAAATAAAAACTACTACTCATTTCTTACAAATGAGTAATTGATCGTGTACAGGACCAAGCAGCCTATGTTAGGGTCAAGAACTGAGAACAGAAATCCTGCAAGTTACTTACTTCCTCTTAGCATCTGCCATCCTCGATAGAGTGGCAGTTCTAGAATTAAAACTGAAGTAAGGATCTTTGTCAAACATCTTACCCTGTAATAGCAGGATGAGAAGATGCCTCCTTATGAATGAATATTCACTGCATATTTGGCCTTAATGGGCTAGGCATGGTTTGATTCTATCCACACACAGAATGGAAGGTGCTGGAGACAAAAGGAAAGAGATTTTTCTCAGGTTATCATAAAGTGCAAAACCTTTCCCTGGTGAACCATGCCACCTCAAAGAAGCAAAAAAGAGAAGGCTCAGCAGATACAGAAGCTAAGGAGATGTCTGAACCATCTCTGCTGCAGGCCTAACAGTTCAGGAGTGCTCTCAGGAGACTGCAGACCAGATGCTACAGAGAAAAACTGCCAACCAGTCACAGCTAAGAGAGAAGCACTCAGAAGGCGAATCAAAATGCCCTACACTCCTTTTCTAAACATTTCTTTTCAGGGGTGTAGCTAAGCAAATGGAGGGCTACCAGAGCCCAAGTACCTGAAAGAAGCTGCGCTCTTCCCAAGTTGTTAAAGTATGCTCACATGGCACCGTGAGAAGGCTTTAAGAGCTCCCGAGATGGAAACCACATGCTAGCATAACCCCCTGCAAAGAGCCCAATGTGCAAGCCAGCGGGCAGACCACCAACTAACTACATGTGTACAAGTGCTCGTTGGGTGTCTTTGACTCTTTTAAGAAGCAAAAACGAGGAAGGCAGAAAGGTTCCCACCCTCTGGAAAGAGTCTGACACATGACATGTAGGTTTGCTGCAGGGAAAGAATCCCACTCCAGTGAATGTGTTGGAGAAGCTGCCTGACAAGACCAAGTGGTTTGCTTCTTGCTTTCTCTCCTGTGGTTTATCTAGTCTGATAAATGAGATAAACCCAGCATGGGCTGGTGTGAATTGGAAAAATGCTAATGGATTACATTTCACACACTTCATTGCTTAAACTGATCACAGAATCACACTGTAATTATTTCAAATGTGAAGAAATACATTACTAACACTACCATTCTGTACCAGCGAGTGATCATTACAGCCTGCTCTTACTGAAGGTCCCATTATGACACTCAGAAATTTGGCCTCTGGTAAGTAAGAGTGCAGAGATCTGAATTATTACTTCTGCAGATTACAGGTAAACATAAATATTCTGATAAATACAGCCCATCCAAATACAAATAATAAATAAGTTGACATATCTTTTGTCAGCTTTTTTAACTGCAGGATGATTTCTGCAGTGCTATAAAGCGTTAGCAATACTAAAACCGTAGCTGTACTTCTTTAACTCAATTTGATCCTTTTACACAGTCACTCATTTATTACAATTTCAATTAACGTGTAAACATCACTAGACTGAAATTCTACGGTATTTCCAGTATGAGAAGATCTCAAACTATATTCACTTTAAGAACATTATCCTGAAACAGGACATTGGGGAATAAAAACAGAAGTAACTATATGAAAATTATGAATACCCTGAGGGTCAGAGAAGCAGAAAGATTATGCTGCATGCAATATCTAATTTTAAAAGTAGCTCTGCCTTTATATTAACCATGGAAGCAGAAATCAACCTATTTTAAATCATGACTAGCATATTAAATATTGTATTATACTCAAATAAGCTACTGTTAGCTTTTTTCTTAAGGATTTTTGCAGTTAGCAAGATATTCAGTATCTAAGCCTGTAGAATAATAATTGTAACCTTATCTTGTCAGATAAACTTGCACTGTTCCATCCAATAGCATTACATCAGCTGTCATATCACCAGTGACAGTCTGACATTCAATACAATTACCTGGAATATCCATGTTGCACGGGTGTTTTAATGCTTTGTCACATCAGGACCTCAAGTTATTAGGTAAGCAATCAAGAACACAGGCAAGCGGGTGTGAAGTAGATGATAAATGGTTCTGCCAATATACCTACCTACAAGCTCCATCCCTCTCTTGTGCTGAAATTCATTAATTGGATGAAGTACAGGCAGGGAATGAGATTTGGGATACAGATTCATAGCTATTAAAGACTAGAATGAGACAGACTCATGTTGACATATGACTTAAATCAGTATCTGGTCTCCAAGATGAAAAGCAATTTAAGTAAACCACTGTACAATAGTACAGCTTTGTAGTTTTCTTTCTATTATAGAAAAATGTAACCTAAAGAACATGAAAACCAGATTCTGCTATTCTGCTGAGCACTGAAGTGAAAGTGAGTCCATTTCAAACTACACATTTCTAAAAAAGATAATCTACTTTCTTTTGCAAAACCTTACTTAAACATTTGTAAAACTCTCAGGCATTTATCACTGCAATAAATAGTAACTCCTCTACAATTTGAAATACTTTATGTAACTACTGTAGAAATCTTATTGTAACTTAAAGATACATAAATATGTAGAACTATGCAATAGCCATGAACTACATAAATAATAGAACTCTTAGAAATTAAACACGTGACATCTCCCCTGGGAAAAAAAAAAAGAAGGCAGCAAACACTAGGCTGTGTGGATGAGTGTCTGAAGTATCAGCACTTTAAGTTTTGATATTATGGATCAGCTCAAACCTGAGGTTAACTATCAGGTCTAATAGATCTTGTGGTCTCACTTCAAAGAGCAGAGGTAACTCAAAGCAGTAGAAGATGTGATGCAGCATCAAGGCTGCTGACTGAACAGCAGACATTAAGGAGAAATATCAGTGCCTTTGTTTGAAACAGACAAAAATAGAGATAAGTTGTTAGTTAAGAAATGCATTAGCTCTCTTACTTTTTGGTTTAAGTTTGCAGAATGAAATATTTCTGGTTTGAATGTGTCTCCCTTTTCCTTCCCACTCCACTTGAAGAAGAAAAAAAAGTTGTAAATAGTGAGGGTTTGTTTGGTTTGGGTGGGGTGGATTTGTTTGGTGGTGTTTTGTTTAAAAAGCATCTAGAACTGAAGTTTCAAGAATTCAATGTTTATAGTGCAGAGTGACAAAGGACAGGTGAAGGGAAAGTACAGGCTTTTATTCTTTTTGGCCTACCACACAGCTAGAAGAAAGCTGCAAAGCTTGAGGAACTTGCAAAGCCTCATGGATCTCATTTCTGCCCTGGCTGCCGACTAATCATTTGCTTACACCTTAAGAATCAATTCTTAGTTCCCAGTTAGAAGTGACAGTCTATTCATCTCCAAACTACTCCAGAAAATTAAATATCAATTGTCAAATCAAGTTCAAAGAGACAATAAATGTTTATTTGATCTTTCAAAAAAAATATTCCACTTTTTAAACAGCAAATTTTGCTTCTTTATGCTACTGCAAAGAAGTTTTCAAGACACACAATCAGAAGGGAAAAGTACTGGATGAAGGCACATGTAGCCTAACTTACTATGAAAGCATTAACATCTTTCTAGCTCTGCCACTGTATGCTGAAGGTCTAGACAAACATTTTCTACATTAGATTTTTAATTTCAAACTGGTAAGTCTATGTTTTCCTCTCATGACTCCAATTGAGCTCTACTAATGTCAAAGTAATGCACAACCCCTGAATTTCACTCCAAAGTTCTTCACCAGCCTTTGTCTATCGGTGACGATCGAACAATGCTCTGCAGACATTTTATTCTTTCCACAAGCAAAGGAATAGGAATAAATATGCATTTACTGTTTGAGTCTTGGCTGCCCAGCCATTCAAGGAACTTCTGAATAGGAGGCATCAGGAATATCTTCGGTTTAGGGAGACATTAGATATCAAAAACTCAATTTATTCATTTTTTACAGAAGTCCATGAGAAGTCGTCTGACTGCCAGCCATAGTGTAATTCACTCTGATAACACAGAGACTATAAATCTTAACTAACAGCTTAACATGTGAGGCATTTGATGTGTCTGGGAACCTGCTGTATGAAAGAAATTAGCTGTAAAAAAAGAAGCAAAATGCCTATTCCCATGGGAAGATTCTGCAAGACTGGTAATAGATCATTTGTTCATTTGGAAGACACTTGTTCCTCTAGTAAAACAGCAACTAATATTTTTGCTTTCCACTGGTCAGACAGGAAATATGGTGCTAAGGGCCAATAGACAGAGCAAATCATCGTGCTAATTACACGGTCAGTAAACATTTGCTCTCCCATGTTTCCTAAAGGTCTGAGTAATTCCTGGTTAGAATTCAGCAGTGGAACCAGTCACCTTCTTCCTCTCTGATGTAAATGTTGAGAAGATGTACCACATTTTAGAGAATATCCAGGTTAAACACTCCTATTTTAACAGGCCAATCATGTCACCTGGAAAAGGTTGAATGCTACCACTTTTAAAAGAGAATTGAGAAGACTTTTGAAGTATCAGAGAAGGTTCTGAAACCGCCCCTCAATAGATAGCAAACATCCACATTTAATCAGCCTGATAAATTTACAATTGAGGTTGTAGAACAGGTTGCTTGGAGGAACCTTTTTTGGTGTAGATGGCAGATCTCTTCTAGTCCTGCATTCAACTTCTATGTGTAAGTCAAACTTCTCACATGAAGAGACATTTATCTTCAACCATCTGATTATGCAAAAGGGCATGACACGGGAAAGGCCCCACTTGCCTACCAAAACCAAGCAAAATAAGCATATTTTCTTTTAAGGCACAAATATCTACTTGCCTGCTGTAAGTTTTGAGTTATACTCAAACTGGTCAGACTTCAAAATTATGACTATTCCCATATTCTTTTACTGGGCCAATATCTTCATGTCTGCTGACTTCCTATACCAGGCAAAAACTAGTGCAGGATCTGGCTGCAACCTAAACAATATCTTAGCTATCTGACCTCCTCTCAGAATGGACTCCTATGTTAAACAGGTATCTACAGATTCCTAGTAAACTATCTTATTTAGGTCCTCTCCATGAAAGAAACCTGCCTCACATCCACGCACTACTCCAATTTCTGACTGCTACTCACTGGATTAGGATGGGCAAGTCATGGGATGCAGTTGTGTCAACACTAAAGGAAAAATAAACATTCAAGTGTTTTGAAAATACTTTGGAGTGAAATCCTGTTTCTCATGTGCCTGGAGTGTAGCTTCACCATCATAAATTTTAAGCCCACCAGCTCCCTATTAGTATCCTGAACAGCACCATTGTAGACAAAGTGCTTGGATTCCACCCACTCCTGTTCCATGCTCCTAACACGTGCCACCAGTCATTTCCACTTTGATGTATAGTTGATTTTCATTTCAAATGAGGAGGTATTGTGTTGTTTAATTTAAGGAAAAAAAAAAAAACAAAAAACTGAAGACTCACAAAGTGAGGAGCAGGTGGGAGTAGATCCTGCACTGGTACAGACAGCCAGCTCCCTCCTAGAATCAGTAGAGCTGCTGCAGTTGACAGCAGGAGTTACTCAGCACTGTACAAAAACTCTTCTTTCATATCTCTACTCAGTTATGTCTCGGAACTGATGTTCCCACAGAGGACATTTTGAAAATGCTTTAAGTGCTGTATTTTCAGAGACTTAGAGGTCAAATTAACAGCAGTGCCGGGCATGGGATTCTCAATGCATGAGTGGAGTTTGGGGTTCCAAGTATCTCCCCAAATCCAGTCATATGCTGGTGGTCCCCACAAATCAGCAGGGGGAGGGAGTGAGCAGCACACTACTGAACCAGAGGCTGCTCCTAAACCCAGCCTTAGACAAGTCCAAGGTACTGAATTCAATGGCATTATCTTCATCAGGCTTGAAGGAGGGGTGCTACGTCCATTGCACTGACAAGTGCTGTCTCTTGTTATTTGAAGCACTGTTTATCCAAATTTGAATGTTAAGAGAGAATAGGACATACTTTTCCTGGACTTTTCCTTTATAAGAGTTCAGCTGGAGATAACAGTAATTATTTCAGTGATATTTTTAGCCATATTTCTGACCCTTGGGATTTAATAGGCTTTTCCCATTGCAGCAGGTTGCTTTATTGGTCTTTCATCAAGCATACTTTAATGATTTTATTTTCATCTCCACTAACATAAATGCTTCTATGAGGTAATGTAGTCCATTATTCTCCACAGAAACTGAAGAACATCACAAATGACTATGCACTTATAAACATGCAGAAAGTACCACAGTTTTCTCCATTACTCTGTCATCAGAGATATCTGCTCTAGGTTGTGCTCGGAGCATTAGCCCATGTAGCCTGATATGAGTTCATGAGGCTGGAATTCAAAACACTAACCAGCTGTGGGAACCCGGGAAGAAGGCTGTCACACTAAATGGTATCCAGATTAGAGCTGTGAGAATTTGGGAAAGCCCGTCTAGCAAGCATGATCTCTTGGGGGGAAGGGAGGGGGAGAAACTGTTCCCAAGTTGTTAGACTCAGAAGCCTAAAGGAAACTAGGTCTCTGTTAGATACTGAAACTGCAAGGCTTCACTGGAACTAAATCTGTATTGGGATATTTTCCCAAGGGAAGAAATCCAGCAAGTTATTTTCTTGAACTGAAATGTAGGTAACTACTTCTAGGACGGTTTTCTCTCCACAGTGGAGTCTGAGGCTGGATGCACATAAGGATATGGCTGTGGTAGAAACTAATGCAAATTGTAATGGTCCAAAAGATGGACCCTCTGTACAGCTTGCATGTAAAGTAGTGTGTTTGACATGTAGGTGCTTGATTTTAAACCTCCACCAACTAGACAGCCAGAAAAGGATGACTACACAATTAGATATGCAAGGAAGAGAGAGACAAAGCAAATAATTTACTACTTACCTACCCTACAACTGAGATTTTAGGTGCAGGAAATGCTTTTGTCTGTCCTCAGCTCCAATACCTTTTCAAAGAAATTTCTTTTCCAAGCCTTGCTGAGGCATGGCATACTTGAGGATAAAGCCCCAAACTTAATTTGCTGTCCCTTTATAAGAAGCGTTGAAAATTCTCTAAGAAAATGAGAAAAATGGGAACTTTCCAGGTATGACCATTTGCATCCTGCTTGGTTTCCTTCAGACTAGCAACACTCCAAAAGCAGTACCCGTACACAAAAGGACCAGAGTTTCAGGCAAGGAAGAAGTGCTAATTTAGCTGTGGGCAACATCCATCAGTGTCAGTACCGGAAAAGTGATGCCCTTCACGTGTTGGCTGTTTGAGGTATCCATCACAGGGTGGAAGAAGCCTGTTCAAAGGCAGAGATACCTCAGGAAGTGATCTTTTTCTGCCTACTCAGTTAGTGACCCTGAACACAGGAGCCACACAGATGGTGTCAGATCCCTCTGAGACTCCAAGAACATGGCCCACAACCTGATTAATGTCACACCTGTAAGACGTGGGAGTAAGTAATGACATGTGTCTAGTGTAATTCCCATTTGCAATTTCCCCCTTTTTATTAGAGGCAAGTCTATTTATCTGCTAAACTTTGCTCCGGATCAGAAGGGGGCGGGGGAAAAAAAAGGGAAGAGAAATCCACAAGTGGTTCTTTTCTGTCAACACATTAATTGGTCTGACTACGAAAGAAAACAATCACTGGGACAATAGGAAAAACAAACAAAAAGGGCAAGACACTTATGGAGTCTCTAACGTGTACGGCACTGAGGCAACAAACCAAGGAAAGACCAAAGTGCACAACTTTCTTCTTCTATTAATTTGAGTAACAGTAGTCAGGAAAATTTTCATTCTTTTGTCTTCCAATACCATTACTGTTGCTGCTGAATAAGCAAAATAAAGCAGTCGTTATATGACGACTTTTTACTCTTGAAAGTTTAGTTTGCAATGAAAATTGGCACTACAGTAATCTTCCTTTGCATCAGAGACAACTGCAAATTGTCATTACCAAATGCTTTCCTTTTTTTTCCTTTTCCATAAAAAAATACTAGACAAAGAGAAATTGAACAGAATGGCTGCTAAGTCTTTTGAGAAATGGATTCTGGACATAGCTTTCACAGCTCAGGAGAGCTTCTTCACAGTAGTGGCAGAAATCAAAACCGTGTAACCACACATTCCCACCTCCACCTTCCTACTTAGACAAGTCCACATTCAGTTGCAGCGATCAGTGAGTTCTGGCTGCCATGCCTGTTTTTAACTCAAGATCTGTTGAAATCCCTGCTTGGCATGCTAGGCCTCAAATTTGCCTTTGGCTGGCATCCTGTGGGTTATAACATCAGATCCTGAAAACCTCCATATCTTGCATGTCCATACAGCAGATGCCTTTGCCCCTTGGGAATCCCCGAATCAACACAGGGCACCTCTCCAGTTGCCCAAGAGGTAAAGACTACAGATGCTGATTTTTCCTGAAGTTTCTTCCCTTTTAGAAAAAAAACAATGCAAGTTCCTACAGAAACCCATCTGGCAGTCTTTACTCACGCAAAAAACTCCACAAACTCCCAGCACAGGCATTGACTACGGAAGGATGTGCAGGATTAGGCTGTAAGAGATTTAGCCTGAGGCTAGTTAAATATGACTCATGAAACTAGACATCAATTACTGAGCATGGGAGACAGATTAAGGAAGAAGTGGAAACTGTTTCTTTTCAGTAACTCATTTACGCTGTGTTTGATTTAAGAGGTCTTTGACAAGACATGCACTTAAAGGTTTTAATACTTCAGCTATTTCAAACTGCAAGTGAATAAATCCAAAGGCCAAAGCACCTTGACCCCTGAACACCGATCAGCCAAAACACATTTGAGATATAACATGTTCAGTCCAACATCCTTTCCCAGATTTCAGCTGCAGCACTACAAAGATTCAGGCTGTCATGACAAGAGACAGTAAAGTAGCTTTTCTGGCTTGCTCTTTCAGCTGCAAGTTGGGTCTTCTAGTGATACAGTCAAAACAAGTCCACCTTTCAATTTGAAATCCTGATTGCAGACAGTTTTCAGCTGCCCATTATTTATTACTGCAGCCTGCTGAAGCTTCAGACATGCATGAGGACCCATTAAGCTCTGTATTGAACTCAAGTAATTTGTAGGAGTCTGCACAGACCAAACAGACTCTGCCAAATCTGTGCATCAGAAAGCACCTCCCAAACAGACAAGTGAGTGGGAACCATCAACAGTTGAAAGGCTCCATCCTGCCTCTGTCCCTCAGTTCCTATATATCCAGAAGATTCACTGATTCTGTACTTCCACAGAATGTTTCAAGTGAGCTTTAAAAGAAAATGAAAATAGCAGTCCCACTCTAAGAATACAAGGATGCCTCTGTCTGAAAATATTTACATACATCAAAGAAGGGCCTGCCCAGTGTTTAAATAATAACTCACTTGAATTTTTAGCAACTATTACACAAGGGGTTTTTATTTGTACTTCTGCTTTTTATACTTATTAGCAAATAATTTTCATCTGTTAAACATTTGCATCTTATATTAGAAACATCAAAAGCTTCGGATCTTTGATGACATTCATCCCCATCAGTGCATAGCAAATTACAGCAATGAGAAAGAAAAAATCTAAACAGAAGGCATTCAAAGAAAACCAGCATGGAGGGCAGAAATCCATCTAGCTCCAAGCAATTATATCTTAATGAATAAACATTGTTCTCCACTGCTACCTCATGCTAAGAGATACCCACCATGCAGTCAACACAAACTTAATTCTTTCCATTCCTCTTCCTTCCTTCCAGCAGCTTTGTCACTTTTGCAACAGCCTAAGGTCTCAAACTCTAATATCAGCTAGGTGTACCCGACCCTGATGCATGAGACTAGGGATGAGTTTCAGCTCCAGAAATAAGATTCTACGAGGTGAGGTGGGAGGGGTGGAGAAAGTCTCCCATACAAAATGGGCAAGTATTAGACACTTACTGCTCAATTTGTAAAGTCCATTAATGCCATGTATTTCTGAACAGTCCTCTGTATAAAGGCACACATACTCAAACTACTGAGACGTTGTGGAAGGTGGGTGCGAGGGAAGGAATGAAGGAAGCAGAATTTCTCTTAAAAATCCTTCACTGCCTTTTTAAAAATGAAGCTTTGATGAAGTGGAAGATTTGTTTCATTTAACTAGCTCTAAAAGTTAAGAAAACCCAACTGTTTATGACATTTAGCTCCAGTATCATATCAGAGAATTGGAAATGCTGTTATATATTGAGCACAGCTTCTCTTTTCTGCCTAAACTGTCCTAAAGGTATGAGAAAAAGTAAAAATCAATAACCTGGTCTTGCACATACCTTTGCTGTTTATCATTTTAATACATGCATTACTAGAAGTCTTTTAGGTGCAGCTTGAAGCTTGTCTCTGGAGTTCCCCTTATGACTCTCGCAGGTGGAATGCATTACCTAAGTCTTCACCTATGTCAGGCAGGGAAATATCTACATTTGTTTACTTGAAATAATTCCTTTCTCCAGTAAAAACATCCGTTCCAGAGTTTCCTACACTTTCCAATGCAAAACCAGCTTTTTATTGTGCTCAACTAAGCCTGTATTTTATGAGTTACACATTGTAAGCTACTCCATAAGACAAGTAGGAAATCTTTTCCAGTTTAGGATTGGTAAGCAATACCATGTAGCCAGATTAATTAGGTATATACACAGCATTCCATCCCACAAGACTTTGCAACATACGATGCTCAAACAGATCAATCAGCAAAGAGTTTTCACCAGTATGAACATGAGTTCTGTGCGTGCAAAAATGCCAGGACTGGGCACGTACTTCAAACTGTATTCCTTCTGATCCAATCTGTCATTTCTTTATCCACGTGTTCCTGAATCCACAGAAGAAACAATCAATAGGTACAATAGGAAGCTTAAATAATAAATGCACTCACAAGCTGCAGAATAAGGCTTCTTTCAGCACGCAACTGTTGAATAGAAATAAGAGTCAATAAATAGTTTATTTAAAACATAATCATTTTAAAGAGGTTGGCCTCAGTGTTGATCTAATAATTTGAGTGGAATATTTACAGAACCTCCTAAAACTGTCTTTTGCACAAGTTTACGCTAATCCTAGAGTAAGATGAATGTTTAAAGAGCAGTATCCTTAAGCTACTCGCACTGAAGAAATGATCCTATAGATTGAATGTCTCATTCAGTTGACTGCAATCATAGAAAGAAAAGGAGGAAATATAAGTGCCAAGGGATGGGAAATGGGAGGCCTGATTTCTTCTGCAAAATTAACTCTTGGGGCTGAAATAAAATTCAACCTGTTGGCTAAAATTTGGCTCTCTTCCTATTAAAATATCTTCCTAATCAGTTCAATATGGTAGATGTATATCAAACTGGACCTTGCAGCTCTGGGGAAAACACTGCTGCTGATTTCTGGTTTTACGTAGAGTACTACCTAGACTATTTCACATACCCAGGCCTTTTTTGTTTTTAAACCAAGTATGTCATTAGTATACAGAAATAAAGCTAATACATAGTGCCAAGTCCTACTAAATAACATCTAAAATATGTTTCTAATTAGCAAGAAGTTGTGAGATGCTCAAAACTGAAGTCGGCAAAAAGCCCTTTTACCACAGGACAGTGTAATATTTCAGAGAAGCTAGATACAATGTGCTGAACTGTAACTTGCAGCACACACATATGCAAGGGAATATTATCTCACAGCAACTCTTTTTTTCCTCTGGTAAAGCATTAAAGTACTTATTTTTAAGCACATATTTAAATCCAATCAGCCTTGAAAAGAACCGTAAAGTGTGTTGAAATGCTTTACCAAACTAGGGTCCAGAAACAACTCGCTTCCATCAGTTAGTCTGCTAGGCTGTAATACGAACTGGAGTTGCCCACACATCACCTTCCTGAAGATAAGGAGCCAGGACTCCAAGCATTCTTCCTCCACTCCCAACTCTTAATCCGTATAGCTGTGCCACTGCAGGCACTTTACCACGGTAAAAAACAGCAATCTTTTTCTATTTTACAGCCTTAAGAGCCAAGGGAAAGCAGGGAGGGATTTCTGTCTCAGCAGCGTGTCTGTGAGTCATGCTGCCTCCCGGGGCTGCTCCTTGGGTGGTACAGTTTACACACCATCCCTTGCTCAGAGGATGTGCCTGAAGTCACCATCGAGCCCTTTGCAAATGGAACAAACAAATTTTACATACACTTGGTCATATGGCCTATGTGATCTTATCCAACATGTAATTAGCAAGAGCAAATTTTCTAAAGCTCAGACTATTTGCTTCCAAAGCAATCCAGTGGAAAATATTTCTACTTCCAGATTTCCCTGTTTTGAATATCTTTTTTTTTTTTTTTTTGCATAAGTTTTCCAGGTCCTCTTATATAATTTATACCACCTACTCAGCAAGTTTCAGTGCAGTCAATACTGACTGACCACATCCATATAGCAACTCAATGCTCGTTCCAATTATTTTCAACAATATAGGGATTAGATTACACGCACGCTGCCAGAAAAAACGATCTACCTCAGATTTAAATCATTAAGAATGACCCTCTGGAGACAATAATCTCTCCTAAATGTGAAAACTACAGACAAATGTCAGAATGCTGTCTGGCCCAGGAATGTTTCCTCATAACAAGGCTGGTTTGTACAATCAATGAGGCTGACAAAACCTCTGATATGCTCTCAGGGCCCGATCCAAGGCACAATGAAGTTTATGGTAACACTCCCATTGACTAGAGCTGTGTGGGAAACATTCTTTTTCTGACCCATGAGATTTTGAAAGCTTTCTCTGATCCTGAATGGTAAAGAAAAATTGAAATCAAGTTTCTGCAACCTGAAAGTCTACTTGCAACATTCCCATAAGAGACAAGATTGAAAAAAAGAAATCAATTTGATAAAAGTAATTTGTTTGAAGAGAAACAACTCTGTTTCAAAATTAAAGCCATCTTCTAAATCAAATACTTTGTGTAAAGAAATAATCATTTTTCAACAAAAATGTGACACTAAAAACTTTAACAATTCCACCATTCTCTTCTGGACTGTAGAGTGGGCCCTTCCTGCAAGAGTGAGTTCACCTTGGCCATTTTGCTCTTTCAGAAAATCCACCATATACAGCCACTGTATTCATCTTCATAGCAAGCATAGTTTATGTTCCAGCCCTTGATGAGGGATGGTGTCATTGCACACAAAGAGGCAGAAGCCATTTGATACAAGGAGTACAAAAAAAAAAGTAGAGTAATTCCTTATAACTAATTGAAAATGTAAACATCATATCTTTCATTTTTTAATTAGTTACGCTTTTTTTTTTCCACAAGGTGATAATTGACAAATCATGTGTCTTAAAGCAGCATTTTTCAGCCCTGGAGGTCTTGAACCCTTGAGAGCCAAGCCCAGCATTCATATTATAGTGGAAGCCACTGGATGGAGCTGTTCTAACCAGTCTTACAAGCTGTGAGATTGAGCCATGTTTAGTATTTAAAAATTCTGCATTGCCATTATTTAAGATATTTCCAATGGGAAAGGTATTTCAAGCAGCAAGGAAAGTTTCTCTATGTTTATAGTATTTACACAGAGTTCTTGCTCAGAACACATATCTGCCAGTTTTGCAGAAGCAGAAACTCTCTTCAAAGGCCTTAAGATGTCTGATGTATTTTGTGTAAAAAGAACAAGTGGCACTAAGAATACACACCTACATCCCCACCAATTTAATTCCTTTGGAGGAGAAACCATCTCAGAAGACCATCAGTATGGATTACCATTCAAAAAGGTAAGCTGAACGGAACAATCTCCTCACCACATCAAGTGGATAAAGAAGATGAAGAAATAGGCATCATATGAGTTACCATAGTCATAAAAGGGAACATGCATAAAAGCTGAGATTTGAACTAAAGGAATTCTGATAGCAGACACTAAGGAGGTCTCCCATGCATTAAGCAGTTACTGCCAGAATTTGAGTCACTGCAATCTATAATTCTCAAGAACAGTAGTTTCCCAGACAAAACATCACTGTAGTTAAGAGCAACACAGAGCTGAGGAGTTTGTTATTCTTTCTATATATGCATGTGTATGTACATACAACTAGAGAATAATGCTGAAAATACAAGAACTAATCATAAACCGGGTGACAGCACCTGTAAATAAATCAGTCCTCCATGAGAACTTCTGAGTGGACATTTTCCATTCATAACCAAATTCATCTGTCTCCAAGGGCCATGTGAACTGTCTCATCTACAGAACCTACAGCACAACTTTACACATGACAGAGAGAACAGACAGCATCCAAGACCTGATGCAAGCCCCACTCAGAAACACCCCGCAGCAGCGCACACACTGTACTTGATGACAATGCCATCCCTGTGCAATGTGCTGCCACACTGGGTAGTAAATCCTCGTGCTCCTTCTGAGCCTGTGACTTTGATAACCAGCAAAGTTAACCTTCATATTTTTCATAATAACTTCAAAATAAGTGCATGTGTCAGCCAGCAATCTACCTAGATATCTCCACCTCATATTTCTGGCTTTCGATGAGCTGTCAGGAAATTCAGGATAGCGTTCAGTTCCCTCATTTCTAGCTAGAGCCTAAGGCCAGTTTTGCAGACAGTCATTTAACCTCCCACTTTAAACCTCTTGCTGAGTGTGCCATGCTTTATATCACCAGCCACCTTTCCATAGCTATCATCTCAGCTCCCACAGCAAGGAAATTCAGCAGCTTTCCCAGCACAGGAGCCCTCTTGCAATGGTTCCTGGACAAAGCAGCACTAGAGGGTCATAGCTCCCCCAACCCCTTATCCTGGTGTCCTTGCACTTATTCATGCTTTCATATGCACCAGGACAATTGACTGCCTTCTTTCCAAATCACCTTCCAAATGCAAAGCCTCATCTGTCTCCTCAAAGATTTTCAGATTATATAGCAGATGGAAAGTGTTTAATTTGTCTCCAGTATCAACACTAGACATTGTATGTGCTGTTAAGAAAGAAATTAGGAAGAAAAATGTGCTTACATCTTCCTCCTTCAGGAGTTGTGGGTCAGATGGGGTCCTCCAGGGCAAAGGAAAGATTGCATCACTCTTGAGCATAACTGAATAAAGTAATCTTAAAGTTCCTAGCTAACATCATTAGACAGCAAGCAAAGAGCACAAAGGGAAGCTGGCAGATTCCTGAGAGGAGCAGGGACTTGCACGCAGACTTTAATAAAAGAGGTGTGTCATTTGCAGAAAGATGCGGAATATTCAAAGGCTCCATGGGCACTGCATGGAATTAGCAGCTATCTCAATAGTCAACAATAACGCTTATAGACACAAGACTGAAGGATAATTGGAAGATTACAATAAAAGCGTCAAAAAGCCATACAGAGGTCTGTCCTGCAAGGGACAGAGAGAGAAGTTAATAGAGGTATATTACTCAGCAAGTGATCTGACACTCAAAAGACTCCTGAGTTGGGACTCCCCAACTGTAAGTACAATACACACACATCCCTGAGATAAAAGGACAATTTAGTTCTTTACTTGAACATACTACTTGCACTCTAGAGGACTGAACAATGCAATGAATTTTGAAATGAGAGACACCAGTACCCCTAACATTTTTTAAAGCTAAGCTTACTTTTTTTGGCAGGAATATAAGATAGTCCCATTCCTGATTATTAATGATCAAAAGATAGTTAGAGATGAATGTTGTTTTAAGCACAAAGTCTAAACTTCATGAACTTGCAGAATAACTTATTCCTACCATTCAGGAGAAGAAAGGAAGTAAACCCAAGTCACTGATCTCTGGATTGCACTGGCCTGCCACGATGATCAGAACCTCATCTGTGGTTTACACCAGAATGACGATGAAATAACATTCAACACTGACATTCTTGAAAGGGCGCTCTAGGTTAAGGCCAAAACTCACAGGTATCACAAAGTAAACAGCATTAACTAAGAGGGAAAAAATAAATCATTTTGTCTGTAAAACTGTTCCTTCAACATGCAAGCAACAGATAGGCACAGATGTATGCACTTGCTCCTTCTGTGCTATTGGGAGTTTCACCAGCATGTAGGATTACACCACAATTCCATATCACACCCAAATGCACAATCAAGAGAACATCCTAGAGTACCACCTCCACAGTCTGCCCCTAGGAATCAAAACTGTTCTTCATCACACTCACCATTAACATCTCTTCATAATTCATCAACTAGTGAAGAAGGACAGCCTGCATACTGAAATACGACACAAACTTATAGTCCCAATTTATTTAATTTAATGGGTATTGTGACTACAAGTCCTGCCTCTAATTTACCATATTGTAGACTAACTGCTCAGAAGTAGCACGTGTTTTCCCAGGCTTTAGCTACACTATTTGTGGCAATCCATCCCCCATAGTCATTTCCACTGAGAAAAGGGAGGCGAAGAGATGCAGCTGTGAGGTGTCTGCCCATGCCTGACCCTGGGTCAGCAGCAGGCCACGTGGGCAGCAGCAATAGCCCAGGAGGTGTTGGAATCCTTCTTAACCTTCTGGAGGATTTTCACAGCACCACATTTTTGCAGTGCTACTCTTCTCTCCCACCCCTGCTAGCCCCATCTCTAGCATAGCTAGAGAACAATACACAAATGTGACTTCAATTAGGTCAATAACAAATTCAGGAAGGTTCAGCCCTCACCATCTGTCCAAAGGGAGCAACGCTCTGTTTGGTTTGGGGCTTGGGCTTTTTTCCTCCCTCCCATCCGCCTTTCTTATGAATACTATTTGACAAAGCCATCTGCATAACAGAGACATGTAATGGGGTTTATGGCAAAAAACAAAAGAGCAAATTAAGGCAGTTCCACTATTAATTTCCACCACATTGGAGCATTACATAATTTATCACTTAACATGTACATAATTTAGCATGATTCAACATTCAAACACATTAAACAAAGACAGAAAGACAATAGTGAAAGCCTATTAATAACTACTAATTCTTTCTTTACAGAGGAGTTATTTCTGTCTGAAGTAGCAGCCCCACTGAAAACTTAAATTTCCAAAATATAGGTGCACTTTGCATTAGAAGCAAAAACCAATCAATACATCTGAAGCCAGAATAACTAAACAAGAGGAGTTTTATAGTTTGTTACATGACTGTTTCAAAATCTCTACTTCCTGTACACATGCATACAGCCAGCAAATTCAGATTTTACAAGTAATTTAAGTCTTTCTATATCCTCTCAGCACCTTGGTGCTGCAAAGCATTTGCAGAGGAAAAGGTCAGGCATGGGTCTACACAGACAACCCGTGCATCACCCTATGGATATTTTACACGTGGTAACTTCCACAACACCATGTTTCTGAATACACTTGGATACTTCGTGGCCTTGGGCCTTCACCCAGAAAGCTGCATGTTCAGATCTCATTTCTGTTCTGCAAAGGGAAGAAGAAAAGCAGCACCATAAACCTGGCTGCAGCAAGAAGTCTCAGTGTAGGTTTATAGTGAGGTATGGAGGAAAGTGCTGAGACATGAATGTACATCCAAGGTAAGTCCTAACACCCGGCACCAGGTGTGTTTTAGGATGCTTTGCAGAGCCTGAGCCATTACAGCAATGACATCAAAAACATGTGGGCCAGGAGGGGGAGGGTGGTGAAAAAGATAAGAGGAGGAAGATCTCTCTTCTAACATACCAAAACAATTTATTGGAGCAGATTTAATCATTTCATTCATGATGAAGGGAGTAAATTCATGCTAAATTGCCATACTGCAGATAATGGAACAAGTCATGGGAAGGAAGAAGTTACTGAGTTAAAGAGCAACAAGGGAGAAAGCAGCAGAATTACTTGCTTTGTTTTAAGCTACTCTAAGGTTATGTCATCACACTGAGATGTAGGGATGAGTAATTTATTCAGGTCATGGATTTCCCACCCAGGATTTTTCTAGCTTTGCCTCAGATGATGCAAACTTAACAGTTCAACACTACAGTTGTCAAAAGTGGGATTTTCTGTATTAAGAAACTGCTTTTGTACTCTTAATCGTGATACTTTTCTACATGTCAGTGAACACAAACTGTTTATTTCCCTACATTGTTCAACATCTGAAACCTGAAAGGCATCTTTGCACACTGACATGGCTATCTAGAAAGTGATAGTATACCAGAGAGTAGAACTCCTGTAAATTATCTGCTATCTGTGGATAAGTAAATTGACATCACCTTTGCCCTTTCAGCCCCTAAAACAATGGTCACATATAATCACAAATGGAAAAAGAATAAGAAGGGGAGAAGAGGAATCCTTTCTTTCACTTACAAATAATGAACACATAGGAGATACCAGATATCTTAAGCTCAGAATTCAATGATATTTCATGTTCTGGCTCTTGACATCCTTTATCAGACACTTCTTGTCATTCATTGCTTCTACAGTCTGCAGATATCTTTTGTAATGAATACACTTGTTTATATGAAGTCAGAGATGTTTCAGTCCATGATAGCCCTTGAGTGACACAGTTAACACTGACATCCTAAGGAATGATTTGTTTTACTAGAGTTTTTTGTCAGATGATGACAGCCTTATGCACAAATGGGCTAATTTAATTCAGCATCATGTTTATTGGAAAGTGCAGAAGTCTGAACAACACCTGGAGCAAGGCTAAGAGCAGTCAAGTCTGATGCATTGTGGGACAAGGCTAATATAGTATTATATCTATCCAAAATATGATTTGAGTATATTATCAATGAAGTTAGCAGGGCTAAAACAGGCAGCCTGTGGGATCAGCATCAAACGTTACTATGGGAATTACCATTTAAAGCCAATCACACCATTGCCATCCTCCACTTAACAATACTGTTTTATAAAAGCAAAGTTGCCTACAAATCCATAGAATTCGCCTGTGCGAAAACATATTTCAAATGACACTCAAAGTCTGGTTTTTAAGGACATCCAACACTCAGAAGCTTCTGGCATGAATTGGAACATTTTTCAAAGGGAGATTAGCACTCCATACTCAGCAGTTTCTGCAAAACAAGTCATATTTGAGCCTTTCTGAATGTCTGTCCTTGATTATGGAAACTCGGTAAGATCAGTTCTGAGAAGGGAGACTCATCACCACTCGCAAAACACTTTGCTGCCCT
Source organism: Colius striatus (assembly GCF_028858725.1). Lineage (NCBI taxonomy): Eukaryota > Metazoa > Chordata > Aves > Coliiformes > Coliidae > Colius > Colius striatus. The sequence continues at coordinate 116,298,555 of NC_084760.1, forward strand.
ACCGCATCAGGATTTGGCAAGAACAGTGTATTTGCTTCACTGTCAGTTTCAATTAGGACTATACAAAGCCAAGACTTTCAGTTAAGCTAAATGTTGACTTTTTAATATTTAATGAAAACACTCCATTCCTATGAATCTATTATCTAATAAAATGTAGCTCTGCCTTCAGAGTAAGAAGATAAGGAAGAGTTTAAACTTTAAAGGGCATCATGCAGTAAATTATTACATTCAGGGATTATATCCTTAACTCGTGTAAACTGCCACACTTTCAACAGAGACCTGCTGATTAATATCAGTACATGATCTTGTCTAACCTGTTTAGCACTGAGAAATGCATGCACTCTTGTGGTACTAACTTCAGAACATATAACGTTTGCTTTTAGCTGTCAGCAGGTTCCAGGCAAAGAAAGAGATAATGATTTTAAGTTTTTCTTCCCCACTTTGTACTAATTCCAAAAATCTATTTTACTTTCTTACACTTTGGTTATTTTTGCTCATGGAAGATTTGGGACAGCAGCAGTGGAAACTGAAGGAAGCTGTCTGGTTAATCTGAGGTCAAATTTTGTGTAGGCAGCTGCAATCCAAACTTCCCCACCCTGCCCTACCACTAACCTGAACTCTGACCTTCTGGGACCACCTCCTTGCTCCTTCAACAACTCAGTCCACATTTCTACTGAGTGAATACAGACGGACAAAATGCCAAAATATCTATGTGTGAAAATATATACACACACTGTCAGGTCTCTGCCTTTTTCTGTTGGACGATAACCAAGACCACCAAATGCATTTGGCAGTCTGGAATCTACTGATGAATCAAGTCACTTCATACGGATACTTTGTCCTTGTGAAAAAGCTAAACTAGTGCTTCAGTTAGACATGTAAAAGGGGAAAAGAAGATACATACTGCCTCCATCACCCCACAACTTCATGCACCTACAGGGCTCCCAAGTCCATCTGTAAATCTGTGGCAACTGTGGAAATACTGAGCACCCCAAATTCCCATCTACCATCTCCACGGCAAACTGCCAGGTGCTGAGCACTTCTGAAGCCAGGGCACTGATTCACAGACCTGAATATGGATTTAAAATTGCAATTTCCTAGGGTAGGTCATCACCCTGCTAAGTCTCCCTGATACATGGATATGGTGTTCAGGTACTTGGAAAATCCCATCCTAGACACCTACAGTAAATTCTGGCTTCTGAACATTTATTTTGCGTGTGTTACTTTGACCCTTAAGCTCAGGACCAAGGTGAGCCTCATTGCTTTCAGTGCTGCAGCTCTAAAGAGAGCATCTGCTGTGAAGGGCTGACTGCCTGAATGGTTAAGAGAGAAAGAGGAAGTTTTACTATCCTCATTTCACAGGTGGGAGACTGAATCATAAGGAAGGAAAGAAGGGACAGGAAAGAAGGGAAAGATGCAAGCGATATGTTCATGGCCACCCAGGAAGATTGTTGCAGTGTGAGAAAATGAATCCACATTTCTCACTCCACCCCCTTTCCCTCCTCTCTGCACACAAGGTCTCCACTCAGAGCTGCATGAGACTTTATATGGGTCAATGCTATTGTGTGTGGTGGTTACCAAGAGAAGCCCACGTCTTCACAGGTGCAGAAGGGTAGAACTCAATTTTCAGCTCTTGAATCAGACCAGCAGAGAAAGGAATATTGTCTAAGCAAGCACTCACATCCAGCTCCCAAAGTCCAAGGAAGGAGATAGAGCTGGTAACTGAATCCTCAGTATGGTCTACAGTGAAAAATCATAAGGAAGCATGGTACATGAGCACTACCTGATCAATGCTGACCATGAAAGAAATGGGAGAAAATGAAGTGGCCTAAACAAGCACTTGAAGTCTAATCATGCCAATTTTAGAGAAATCAGAACAATACAGGCCAACATAAAGATAGTGGGAATAAGAGCTAGAAAATGCAGGACCTAAATCCAAACGGGCTGATGACTCGCTGCATTACTTTCACAAAAGTCACCCCAAATCTTCTCATTGACTGCTTTCAAACTATAAATGCCTTGAGGCAAGGACTATGACCACATCTGTCTTCATTTCACACTAACCCATGGACAGTCACCACCTTCTAAGTACTCAGAAAATTTATACTGCAATTCTGAAAGTTTGTTAGGCCCATAATAGCTTATGCAGCTAGACATTCAGTTTATTGCTTAAGCATTGCTTTTAAATAGGTTACAATAGGACAACCCTAGGCATACACAGGCAGAGGCAGGCACACAAAGAAGCAACACAGTTAGAACTCTGCTGGCAAATCACACATCTCTGGTATGGATGGAGCTGGCTGTCGGCTGTGTAGCTTCCCTTGACAGGGAAGGCACACTTTGTGGGCCTGCACAACGAAGCCCCAGCAATTGTGGCTTTTAGGAAATTACTATTAAGGGATTGTAAAACCCACAGGGAAAGAGCTGGCTTGATTGTCTCCCAACTAACTGGAAATATGTCCCAGCACCTTGAAATAAAATCAGCTATCCCACTGAGCATTAGGTAACGTCTATGCTGCCTCACTGTGATAGCCCATTTGACTGTCTCTGACAAGCAAGAATGGATTGCTTTTCAGGTATCTATAATAAGTATTTGATGCACACAGACCAGTAAAATCAAGACAATTATTAGTCAGGTATAGTCTGGTTTCCAGAATGGTTATCCACCACTAGGCTTTGTTCTACACACCATAGAGTGCATTTGTGAGAACTATGGCATCCATTTCGGCATCTGTGTTCAGAGCAACAGGGCAATTCTGAGGCAAAACTGTCCCCACTGATCACATCCTGGCTTTAGGGTAGTTTCATGTGGCATACACACTAGGCACCTTCTCTGAAAGAGCCACAGACACAGCACTATAGTCAGTCCAAAGTACAGTTCCCCTCTCACTGATACACATACAGCAGAAACTCAAGGGGCTTGGCACTGACTGCTTTAGTCCACTGATAAACACCTACTGCACCAGATGACTAACAAAGCCAAAGCAACTTGGAAATTACTGAGAATTAATTGCTCTGTTTATACGAGCATTTTAATAAGAAATAACCACCACAAGCAAAGAGATAAAAGTAAAAAGTAAACTATAGAAAAATTCCTGTGGGAAGAGCACCATGGCAATATGTGTAACAAAATATAGGAACTGAGTCACAGCACAGAAGTCTTGTCTGTACTACTATGACACTTATTACCAAGAAAGTGTGCTTTTGAGAACAGTACTGTTCACAGAAGTGCTCTCTCTCTGAAAAAGTAGTAGACATGGTTCCTTCAGAAATTATTTCTGTATTTTTCTTCAAAAATAGAAAAACCTCTGAAAAATAGGAGTGTGTCAAGGCATGTGTTCAACCATGAAATAAATGAGGTTTTGATTTAGTAACAGTTCAAGTTTTTGTTCCAATTTACAGGCAAGTTAAGTGTTAAAATAATGAACTGCTTACAAAAGGGAAGATTAGCATCTACACTCTTAAAGGAGAAACAGAGAGCAGCTGGTTCAAAACCTGGCGAGAAGCACAAGATCTTCCCTACACACACCTTTCCCCTATGTATTTGACCTAAAATCTGAAAGAAACAAATAAATGTACATCTGAATAATCACCTCATCATTTTCCCATCCAACAGTTTGTCCATATTAACCCCTCAGTAACAGTCACACAAAAAGCAAAATTATGAGAAATTCTGAATTTCTACTGGTGTTGTAGTTAAAGAAGGTAACTACCATTAAGAAAACAAACAACTCTCAGCATCAAACTTCACCCATAGATTTCAGCCCAGGAGAAGGGAGAGTTTGGCATCCTCTTGCTCAGTCATCCCTGATTTCATCAACTACTCTAAACAGTCATAAAAAAAAAAAATCTCTATTTCAAAAGTCCTTGGGTATAGTTTATATGTGGTAGGACATGATAACAGTCTTGAGTCTTTCAGTATAAGATGTTTACAGGCTATAATGAAAATCAAATGTTTCTTCCATTGCCCAAATCAATACACATTCCTTTAACCCACTGGCAAATAGGAGACTGAGTAGAGATTCGCAGTGATGAGTCTTTTTTTTTTCTTGACAGTTTAATGGAATTCTAGGAGTGCCATATTAGCCAGCAGAATACCAATACAGCTTTTCCTTCTGACATTTCACCAGTGAGAAGTTAGCACAGGTTTGGGGTTAAAACAGGCACCCAAGCAATTCTAATGCTAATGAACAGAAGTGTATCTCTACAATTTTAGGCTGAATGGGAGTTTCAGCCCAGAAAAGAAACAGTAAACATTATAACACCACCCACTTGATCTAATGTAACTGCCCTTCTCTGGATGGGGAAAAAGTTATTTCTCTCAGGTTCCATTAATCTTCTTGGAAAGCCCAGTTTAGAGGTGATGAGGAGCAAAACTAGTAACACTCAGCTATATGAAGCAGAACATGCAGCCAAAATCTGCTTGCCTAGAGACAGATGGCAAATACAGCCAGTGCTCTGAAACTACAGCTGTGTGTCTGAGATCTCTCAGATCTATGTGTGTGATCATGAAAGATTTTCAAATTATCTAATAGAGCAGAGTCTCCTGGAGATATGGGTTTCCAGACTTTTGTTTTCTTTACAGAAGACCACATTAAACTTAACCAGAACAAAGTCTAAAGAATACAGTTCTCAAGCTTTTCTATTTAGAAGTGTTATGCACACACAAGCACTCTGAGTAGGCTTAATTTTCTCTGGGGAGTGCAATTTGCTCACATTCTGTATCAGGAGGAACAGCTGGGAAAAAATTATGGCAGAAATGCTGAAAAGGTCTCACTGCACCTTTCCAGTCTGGACACCTACCAGGTGTGCATCACCCACTTCTCCTTTTGCTCCAAAGGACAGCTATGACTTCCCTTGGTACCCAGATGATCAACACACAAACATATCTTTGGAGAGCTACATGTAGATTCCATGAGCATACAGACTGTGACATACACACATTGCTAGTCAGAGATCTAGCTCTATTTAGCCCAATGCAGATACCAATACATTGTGTACAAGTGCAGAAAGTATACACTGGCAGGGCTCACACATAATAGCAACTGCAGTGACACTAAGAAAATATCTATCTTATGTTTTTTCAGGGGTAGAGGGGTTCTCTTTCATGCTCCTCCCAAAATGTGCTTTATTCTTCTATTTGGAATTCTTTTTCTTTTAAAGATACCTATCCCTCTCACAATATAGATGGCTTATTTCACATCCTATCAGCAGTACCACACACGATTCAGATGAGTTCAGACTCAGTGACACACTGGGTGCCTTCCATGGCTACCTCTTTCCAACACACATGAGTTCCTCAGTCCTAAAAGCCTGGCTAGCATTCAGTTCCCACAGCTGGATATGACCATTATAGTTCATCATTATAATCAATATTACAACCAAGTTGGCAAGAATCTAACAATATACCAGGCTAGGATTAAACATTCACTATTAAAACTCAAACATCTCAGGAAGAAATTGCTCTCCAGAAAAAAAGCTTTACTCTTTTGGGACAAAAGGTATCTGTTTTAACAATGTTTAATATCAAAAAGTCCAAATGTCTTATTTCAGTAGTATCATCTTGACTTCTTATTTAAAGATATTTTTCAAAGCTTGCTTTGGCTTTGCCTTTTAGTTGCACTACATGAAGCAAAATCACTTTTTCCAAATAAAAAGTTTCAGCACTTCTGAGTCACTATTTTTCCTGAAACATGTTTGACAGGAGTTAGGAAGAGTATTGATTTGGAATAATTTTTTTTAAGGATCCGTGTTAACCATGGTATCAAAATCCCATTTCCTGGATAGCTCAGAAAGCTTCCATTTCTTATTACTGCTTACATGTGTGAAGAGTCTGTCTTTAAGTGCATTAAATCCTCATCAAGGGTGTTGGAAGTACATTTTTAAATGGCATGAGACCCTAACTCCATCAAAAGACCACCATCAAAAATTTCCATCAAAACATGTTCCATGTAAAATAGTACAAACAGATGCCAATATGGAAAGAAGTTCTTTTATTACCTGGTTTGCGACCTTGATTAATTCTCTAAAGTCAGAGGCATTCAGACTGAAAGCCAAATTTTCCAGGTACAAGCAGATCTGAAAACAAACAGTAACAAAAGAAGTTCAGTTTGATATTTGGACAAGTGACTTGTCAGCCTTAAAAATCAAAGAATTCATTTTCAAAAGACAATGACACTTAGCTGTGTGAAGCTTATTATAATCCTGCCATCTTCTAGACTGGCAACCAGATAAACTGAGAGATACATATATATACATGCCCACAAACTAAAAAAGTGCTGAATCAGTGAGTATCACAGAACAAAAGTCCTAGGCAAGAAGTCCCTAGGAAAAGGTGTGTTTACTTCACAGAAACAGAACAAGTAGGCTAGACTGCAAAGCAACTTTTCTTTCTGGCTGTGACTGATAAAACTCATATGCATGCAAATGAAGTGAAAACAACAACAAAAAAACCCCTTTGCTGAGCTGCATTAACCTGTTTATTTAGAACAAAGCTTGTCTCCCAAGTTCAGAGCAACTCTTCATTAGATAGCTTTGTTCTACAGAATTTCTTGGCCATGTAAACTCCAGACACCCTATCATAGTGGCTTCCAAAGCAAATCACTTGTATGTAAAGTTTATGCAAACAAGAAAACCAAAACAATCCATCTAATTTTCTTCAACCAATTATGTCAAATACTAAGTTATCACTTAAGTGCACAGACCAATGCTGGCTTCAGAAAGGAATGACCAACTCCAGTAAGTTAAATGCCCAAGGCTTCAGAGGCTTCCTCTGGTCCTAATTTTCAATCAGTAGTAAAATGGTATGAAGTTTTTTCACTTTCATTTTTGTTTTCATCTACTCGATGTTCCAAGATATCCTGTTTTTCCAGCTCTGATGTGATGCATTAAAAAAATGGACATGAAAAAATGTACCATAGCTGACATAGTGGCACCACTAAGGCAGCTGAGCTACTCCTGCACTTTCAGCTGGCTGCAGTCTCTGTCTTCTTTAAGCCAATAAAAATTTGGAGCAGAGAGGTTGGATGCGTTACACATGGTGGACTCAGCACAGGTGGAAAGCACCTACTTTACCTTCCAGAAAGAGGGTAAGAGCACCATCTCCTCCTCTGATTCTCTGCAGGACTCAATTGCCTGAAGGACTAGACTCTCCTGCACTGCATTTTGGCCTGAGGAGTGACTAACATTTATGAACTGCAAAGTGTCTTTAGATCTATTCCAACATACTGCACTACACCAACTCAGGAGGAGAGGAAAGCAAGAAAGAATTATCATCACCACAAAGCCTTCCCCCTCAGCCACAAATCATCATCCCTCACCTTCCTTAGTATGAGCAGCCTACAGGAATCAATTCACTAAGTTTATGGAGAGGTGTCCATGATACCAATTACCAACATCCAGCTGCAGTATCTCTAATGCCATGTACAACCTAAATCAGTGATTTGCAGGACAGTTGGTCCTCTGTCTAACCAAGAATGACAAGCCTTAGCCAACCTCCCAGAGAAAATATTAATAGATTATATGACTGTATATGCTCAGAATACAACCATGGCACATGCTGAACTACAGCTGCAAAAGGGAGCTTATTATCAAAATTAAAACCTTCCCAAGAAGAATAAATATATGGCCATCAGGCCGTGCTGAACTCCATGCTGCTTCAGGAACAGGGTCGTATCAATGCCAGAGAGAGACAGAGTTACACGCTCACAGCACCATGTTTAACTGCAGCAGAGAAGTATTCCAAGGATCAATTTGTTAGCCATAAAATGAAACCAGTTTTACTTGTCCCATAGACATTCAGTTAGAACATTTCTAAGTCAATTTTGCAGATGTTTCCCAAGTACCCCATCTCTGTGCAACAGGCCAAGCATGAGGACACTAATTTAGAAGATAGTACACTAACATTTCCCAAGATCTAAACAATCTCTCCTCAACACCTGATTAATTGAATGATCTTCATTGAAATAGATGTACACAAATCATGTGCACCTATATTTCATACAAAAGATTCCACTAAATCAAACAAACATATTATCCTTCAGCTTTTCAATTTCCCCCTTGAAATAAGAGTAACTTCACATCCTCTGGTCTGAAAAAATAAATAATTAAGAAGGCAGCTTGCAGCCTCTCACTCACAACTGATTTCCCAGGATAGGATTGTTCAGCCTCAGCACACCCATTATGCTTTGCCTCCCACCGTTCATGCTTTAAATCTGGTTGCCAAAGTATCTCTCACTGTCCCTCTGTATATTACTGCTTTCCTTTCTTCACTTGCAGGATCACCTATCTGCAGCTCTCAAGACCCTGCAGGACCTTTCTTGGCTGGTGCAAATGAGAAGGAAATTTTTTTATTGTGCTGGTTTAGGCCCATCAAGGGACAAAAGACCACGGTTAGACTCTAGGGCAGGGAGGGCTTAATTGCCGCTTATGGTCCCAGACAAAACACAGGAGGCCACTCGGCTTGGGGAAGAAAACAGAAACGACCACCTACTAAAACGTAACCATAAGACCCCAAAACACAACAAACAGACAAACAACAGAGTGGTACAATGACGAAGCGAACAACGAGCCCTTTAAGATCACCTTCTCCTCACCCCTCCTCTCTTCCCAGGCTCAGAGCCCTGATCCCGGTGTCTTTATCTCCTCCCCCGCTGAACGGCTCAGGGGGCAGGGAATGGCAGGTTCGGTCAGTCTGTTCTCAATGGTTGCTGCCGTTTGCCCCTCCCCAGGGCAGGCGGGCTCCACGCCGGTCGTCCCGGCTCCTCCTCGAGGTCCCTCACACGCGGCAGCCCTGGACGGGCCGCTCCGACGTGCGTTCATCCCACAGGCTGCAGCTCCCCTCTGCCTCTCGTGAGGGGCTGCTCTGGGCCCGCAGGCTCCAGCACGGCCTGCGCCATGGCCGCCTCCCCACACAGCCCCTCGCCTGTCTGGGCTCACTCACACCGGAGCTGCTGGTGGCTCTCAGCCCTGCCATTGCCCTCTGTGCAGGGGCACAGCTGCATTCTCACCACGGCTTGCAGAAGGGTCTCTGGCCTGGTGCTACTCCTCTGACTGTGGGGTCCACATGGTTACCTCCATCTTGAATCACTCCTACACCTCCTCCTCAGCACTTCCAATAAATACCAGCACTCCTTAAATAGTGAGCACAGAGGTGCCAGATTGGCCCCAGCTGGGCTGGAGGTGGGTCTGAACCCAAGAGCCAGGGGAAAGTCCTAGAACTCTTTACCAGGTCTGCAGTGCAACCCACTCCCCCTGTTACCAAGCAAAGGCAGCTCCTTGCTAAACCATGACACTTATTCAAGTAACAGCAATTGCAGGCTACAGCATTGGAGAATTTGGCCTTTCCCTCAGCCCTTCTATTCCATGTTCATTTCCCAAGCCTCAAGCCCATCCTTCCCCCTAGAAATTCCGTATCAGGACACAGGTTTTCCTCATTCACCAATTAACTGTCCGGTTTGCACCTAACTCAGTTTCCAGGAACCATGCTTTGATTCATTTACTCTAGCTACCTTTTCTCTCACCACCAGACCACAATGGAGAAGATAAGCTCCACAGGAAGATCCTGACACAACTGTCCTTCCTTGTAGCTATTAACAGACACAATGGGAGTGAAAAGAAAAGCCATGATACCTGGCACTGAGTCCTTCTACACACTCTAAAAGGATCTCCTCATCTCTATAGGAAATTTCCTGGGTACCACTTTTTTTTGAGGCATTTGGGCATTTACCAAGGTCCCTTTAAAATACCAATGGTTGCTACAGGTTCACTTAATCCTGTTTTGTTACAGCTCCCACTGCTAGGACTTTGCTGTTCATTTTCTTAGTAGCTAAAGAAGCAAATCAAAGGTATTTATACCTCTGGTTTTGAACATTGCATGTAGAAGGGAGGAGAAAAAGAGAGTAACATGATTTGAATTTTCCCAAGAATTCACAACAGAAGCCTGTAAGAAAGACTTGCCTCATCTGTAACAGGCTGTGCTTTATTAATTTAGAATTATGTGCCTGAATTCTTTTTTTTGCAAGTACTACCTTGTACATTGATGGATAGACCTTCTTAAAGAGGTTAAGTTTTGTCTTTTAAGAACAGCAGCTTCATTTGTACCATATTCTTCCTCTCTTGCATACAATCAGATGGGTGAAAGAGATGGGGCGTGGGGAAGAATTCCACAACATAATCATATGGCAACTTGTACTATTTTCTTTCAAAGGGCATTACAATACACTTTTCTCACTTGGGGAACTTCAAGAGAAGATAATTATTCTTGTCTGCCTTGTAATATATATTAAAAATGTTCAAATGTGGCTTTCCAGGGAATTCTGCCAAATATTTTTAGGCACCAGACCCAGCTTTACTTAATTTTATATTGCCTTCTTAAGTCTATTATAAAATACCCTTCCATGCAGTTTGAATTTGGTAAAAAGGCTGAAGCATACCCATGCATATTAGAAACATAAAAATGCTTCTTTCCTTGAAATAGAGATCTTTAACTCCTAATGTGACAGCCATTCAGATGTACAGTAATTAAAGTGTCTCTACAGAACTTAACACATATCACATATTTACTGCCAAAAAACCAAGCAGAAACAGAGAGGGGCTTTATTTTCAGGATACAACATACCAAGAACAGAAAAGTAGCTTTACATATTTTTTGTTTATAATCACTCTATTAGTAGTTTAACAGTAGCACCTTGAGCCTCCAAATAAGACCTACGCCCTGCTGCACGAGGGCATAAAAGCTTCAAAGATGCAAATCCTAAATCTTTAAGTGCTGTCATCAACTACAGTAAAGTATGGGATTATATGACAGAATGGGTGAGGTGTTTTTTTTAAAAAATAAACTATTTAAGTGTAATCTCTTATTATTAGCAATAATGTTTATTACGGGGGATAAAACAATGGCAATGGGCAAATCAATCTGCTCCAAGGAGTTTATAGTCTAAGCAAACAAGAATACCAAGCCTGGACACAGAGCTCATTATATGAGAGCAGAATATGTAAAGTTGGAAGAAGATAAACTAAGTAACAGAAAGGGAAGGATAAAACAGATGTGGAGTGAATTTGAAGAGATTATGACTACAGTACTGCAAGGCAAATAAATAGCACAGAACTGGCAGTCTCAGGACAAAAAGCAAGTGGGAGACAGGGAGGCAAACACTTGCTCTAAATCATGCAGCAGAGCAACCAGCAGCAAGCCTGACAACCAGATCCTCACTTCAGCATCCACCCAGTGACTTCTGGTGTTTCAATTTTAAAAATTCAAGTCTACTCTAATATAGACTGGTAAGAAAGGCCAGGCAGCCCTCATCCTGAACTTCTAAGGAGTCAGACATGATTTACACAGCAAGATCAGGATAAAGCCCACAGTATTCCCACCAGTACAGTCTGGCTGTTTCACTGTCTTCCACCTACCCTTTAAAAAAGCAACTGTAGATTAGCACAAAAGTCCATATGAAATGTTGTATTTGTTTAAGTGTTTATTTTGGCTTCCTAAAATGGGATGGAATCCAGCTCAGCCCCACCTTAGTTATATTTGTCCTATTACACACAACAAACTCAGAGCCACGTTTAAATATGAAACACTTTGAAACTATATTAATGCTATCTCTGTATCATTAATACACACATTAATCCCCTTCACAACTGACCCCCAGGTTGAGCAGTTGACTTAGCTTGTCTTTAAAAGTACTTTTCAGAGTAGCAACACTGTTACACTTCTCTTGGTTTTCCCAGATAATCAAAAGGAAGCCAGCCCAGACTGCATGTGGAAAACTGAAACAGCCGAGTGGACTCCTCCTACCTCCTCCTTGTGTTTTCATCTTTTATGGTGGCAGACTAGTCTGTGCCAGACAAAGTAAGATTTCGTATATTCTTCAGTCTCTTGGCTGTTCTTCCCCATAGATATTCCAACAGCAGATTAACGTCAAGGCGCACTGAGCCAAACGCATGAATCTCTGTGAAGATTTCAGTCACACAGGAATGCTGCTGAATAGCCCTCTTTTTTTTGCCTTTAAACCAACAGATTGCAACGGAATCTGGTCTCATATGTGAGTAAAGATTAATCCTCATCAGTGTCAACAAATATGGGTGTATAGGAGGTCAAAACTGGGTCCCTTAAATAATGTCTGAAGAAACACAGTTCCGTAGGGAAGTGAAGGGCACACAGCTGCATTCACCATCCACACCATTTCAAAGTGCTGCACCTCATAGACAGAAGGAACCAAAGAACTGCTCCACTCCCAGTAAAGCCAGAGGCAGGAGATACTGCCTCCCCAATGCCTAAAGTAGCTTGCCTTTTCTCCATTAGAGCATGCCCCACGAGCCACCATACAGACATATACTCAGAGGATGGACACAGTGCACAACTGAAACGTCCAAACTCACAAGCCACTGAAAAGCCTGCAGCACCCTCACTTATGTCCTTGCAGTGCTGAGACAAGAATTAGTAGTACCATACCTAGTGAATGAGGCAGGCCTGCAAGACACATCAAGCCTTGCATTCCTTAGGGCAGGACCAGCAGCCTGTGACACAAGCACCCAAGCAGACATCACTATTTTCGATGGTAGACCCAAGGACATCAGAGAGGAATTAGTGGTTCAGGAGGATGCTCCCACTCTCACCAGATTCAAACTCAGCAGAACCTGCTGCCTCTTACTGAAATAAGATATTGGCATATTCTTTACCTCTGGGAGGGGTAGCAGCTCTCACTGGCTTTCTATCCCCATGCTTAGATTCTAACATGGGAAGGAAAACATTTCTGAGTCTCTCCCCATCCCCTCAAAGCAACAATAATCCTTATTCAAATACCACTGTGAGTCCTTCACAGATAAAAATTAAGGAAGAGAGAGGAGTCTTCCCTCCTCATGAACAACTACCTAGGAATAAGAAAGAAGTTAAAGTGGACACATTGGATAAACATAGCAAGTTTTAACACTGCTTCCTAGAGCACATGGAATTAAACATACATTAAGGATCTGTTGCACCCTTCTACAACAAGACCCCAATATCTTGTTTAAAGTGAGCAAAAAGCCTGTTAACATTTAAGCATTCTTTCCAAGTCTATTTACCTAGAATCATCGTGTACACTGCATTAGCACAATGATGTAGCAACACTTCGACCTTGCCTGTATGTGGAGTCTGTGCAGATCCGCTCCTGATGCTCCCAGGATCACTCTCATCCCATTAAGAAGTGATTACCTAACTCCAGAAGGCCAGCTTAAGCCCAGCACCTGTACTGCAAGCCACCCAAGCTTTGGAGAAGACACGAAAGACCAAATCGTTGCAGCCAGAGACCAAACTGGTCTCAGCCTGCTGATAGCCACTGCTCCAGGTTTACCCTAGCCTGCCTTTTCAACTCAGCCCTCCAGACAGCACATGACCCATAACACTGCAATGTCTAGGTATCAACTTAAGTGCAAACCATACAAGGAAAAGAAACGAACCCAAACAAAACATAAAACCACACAACAGCGAATCCTCAGCAACTCCAGACACATACACATTTTCAATTTTTCTCACCCGCAGCCCAGTGAAACTATAAGGCATTTTCCATGAGATCAGCAATGGAAACTGCAGCCTCCCATAGATGCATCTTAAACCAACCTAGCACTTCAATAAAATATCAAGCTGAAGACTACTAACCTACAAGATGTCTCTTTTCTGCACCAAACTTGCTCCTAAAACACAACCCAAACCTTGTCTTAGGGCAGCTCCAAGAATGCTTTTCCAGGAGAGAAAAGCCAGCTTCTCTGCAGCTCTGCAGCTCTTAGCCACTCCAGGTCACTCTCCACTGACTGAGCCCTTCTGCCTCTCCCCAGTGACTCCTGACAGCTCTTTGTTTGCCAGATTAGGCAAACTAACTCAGCTCAGTGCATCTCTTGAAGATGGTGAACCAAAACTCCACAGGTGAAGTTCATGTGTATCCACAAGTTAGGCCTGTACCACTTGCATTCTGCACGACTGGCAGTTCTTGTCATTGCTGCTGTGATGACAAAAACAGGTAGATTTTTGTGGTGCCTACAGAAAACAGGTGTCAGCACCTCCAAAATCATCACTGTGAGATGATGGTATTAACATTTTGATCCTTACTTGAACAGACAGACTTCAATCTTCATCAGTATATAGCTGTCTCTCAGATATATCTGTCTCCCGGGAAACTAGAATCACCATTTGAGGAGAAATTACATGTACAACTATGAGTATACAAATCTATAAGCCTAAATGAGCACAAATGCTAATTTTCCTAAGGAAAAAAGGTCAGTCTGTCATTAAAGGATAGAGCCCTGTCAGCTGATAGGCAATTGATGGAAGAGATACTTTTTTCTCAGTACAAGACACTAGAATCACTGGTAGCTAAACATGATTATCTGCATGACTGACAGAAAGAATTAGCTCAAACTATGGAGTACTAGTGCCTGAGTAGATCTGTAATCAGTCCACAAAAATGCATTAAAGAGTAAAATCTATAAATTCATTTCAGTGTGTTTGTGCAGGGGGACTGCAAAGTAGATCAATGGTTGATAGTGGTTTGCTCTCCAAAACATTTGGAATACAGGGCTCCAAATAGTACAGCTGATGCTCTTCATCTATCAGCAGCTTATGTTTCTAAGAAAAAGGATTAAAAATTGAAATGCCAAACTACCAACCTTTCAGAAGACATTCTTAAAGAGCTAGAGGAGAACTGGATACTGATATTTTGCTGTTAAAAGTGTTGGCACTTTTATAAAGAAAAGCCTTTTGTTAGAGACAAGAAGTTTAGTTTATTGTCTGGTGTACACAGTTCACCCACCACATTATTTTGGGCTATTTTCATTCCTTACACAATGAAGAGTAAATTCTAAGGACATTCATTGCTTTTCTTTGTTTGATGACCAGCAGGTTTGCAGTTTACTGACCACTGTGTTGCTTTGCTACTTTTGACACATGATTTTACTTCACATTGATCCTCTTGAGGATAAAACATTTGTTCTTTACAAAAATCAGTTGTTTCTGCCCCATTCTCTTTAAGTCCACCTATCACTCTCTTCTTTCAATAGTTCACAGAAAGAATTCCTAAATACAAAACTGCCAAAAAAACCCATAAGTTGACACCTTGATTGGTTTTTATCTTGAGCAAAAGTTTAGGCTCAGAATCTGCCAAAAGGCCACAGCATGGCAAATTTCTCCCCCTTTCAATTTCCCCCGATCTTTTTCAGTAGGACACAAGCTGAAGCTCAGCAATAACAGTAAAGCTATGATACAGCACTAAATAGTAAGATTGCTCTTCTGAGTGGAATTATTTTCTATCAAAGCAGACACTGAATCTTATGTACTGTTGAGATTTTGTTGACTGTACAGCATCACTCTATGCAGCTAGGATTGTAAAGCAAAGAGCTAGAATGCATGCCCATCTGTTTACTCTTTTACTTTTCAGTGATTCACAAGCTTATTCCAAATGTTTTTATACCATTCTTGCCTGATAGAAAAAAAAGATTCCTCATAAAAGGCTTGGTTTCTTAAAAATGCTAAGCATTTAAACATTTATTAGAAACAGTTTTAGTTCCTCATTAATCTGAAGATGAAGTATTATTGATTTACAATGAGCAATTCATCCGATATCCATCAGCAGCATATAAAAAGAGTCTGAGAATTAAAAAATGGGTGATGCCTTTTTGGCAGCAGCTTGCTATGTCCTGCCAATGGCATAACCTGTCCAACTGGATGGGAAACAGCCCCACTCTTCCCGTGTGTTCTGCGTGCTTGATGGTGTATGTCCCACAGATCATACGCTAACCTACATTTATTTTTATAGTACAGGATCAGCAAGTGTATCTTAGATCAAGGCTTTGGGGACTTTACATATTGCTTAACCTCAGTCACTCAGGCTCTTAGTCACTTCAGTGATGAGCATGGTAAAAATAGATAAATTACACAGATAGATTGACACAGAGACATATACACATCTGTGCACATAGACATATATATCCCTAGGGCCTGATGGAACAACTCCCATTGAGCACAGTGAGTTCTGGATCAGGCCCAACTTTAGGATATCATACAGACTAACTACCTCTGATTTTTGAAACCAGTTTTAAATGGCTAATACGGGAGGTGAGCCTCCATTCCATGGCCCTGGTTTTCCACCGGTGTAATTCTATTGGCTTTAGTGGCATGTAAAACCAATGTAATGAAGTGGAGAATTATGCTCACATTATGCTTTTTAAGTAGCTTATTAGCCTGCATATTACACCCTTTTTAGTGTGTTGGCAGCTGTGCAAAGGACTCGAAGGACTCTAATTCACTGAAGCTGATATGACTCTTCCCACTGGCTTTGGGTCAGGGCCCTAAATGATTCTGAAAATTCTGGGAAGACAACATTATAAAGTGGTACAGTAAAGGTAAAAGGGTGTTAATCAAAGTCCCTTGAGGAGGTCATGGCTTTTATTAGTTTTGAGGGCCTTGCCACAGGTAAAAAAGGTTTAAGAAAAAAATGCTAAAGTGTGCTGAACATTCCTGAACATGACCTTTTCTTCCTTGCTGCCATTAAATAAAACCCCAAAGCTAATCAAATCTCAGGATGAAAACAGATATATATTCCAGCTTAAATAGATTTGTTTACACATTGTATCATGCAGTAAGTGTATGGGATGGGGGTGGAAGGTACAGAGCAGAGAGATAAGAGAAAGAAACATTTTTGTGCCACCCCCATCTTCTTTGCTGCATGCTTGGCCCTTCAGGTGAATTGCCTGCCAGTGTTGCCTGATCTTAACTCTTTGCTCTCACTCCTTTCAAGGTTGCCTCCTTCTCAGCTGTGCCAGAGTCACATCTCTCAGCCTTTAGGGCTGCACCTGCTTTTCCCCTCTCTGCTGCCATTGGCCATGCATGTCTCTTCTGGCAGCCTCCTGTCACACCCAGCCCTACTGCCTGCCCTGGCTTCCCACACACACGCTCTTAACCAGCAGCTAGAGTAATTGCTTTCATAACATTTTTCCCACAATGACATTTCTTAGTTTGCTCAGGCAGGATTTAGCAGGCCTAGGAACTACAGAGCTATCCAAGACTGGGTGCAAAAGCCAGCTCCTTGACAATCTCCTGCCACTCTTTGCCCCTCAGGTTTTGCAGAATGGAAGTAAACAACAGAGATTTACCCTGCAGAAGAATTATGAAAGCAAATGCATCAAAGACATGCCAATGACCAACTCTCAGGCCTACACAAGTACCTGAAACACAGCTAAAATGCAAAGAGTGTAAGTAACAGCTGTCTGAAATGATGCCAGTCCTTGGCCAGGACTTAGAACTAAATCCTTCAAAAGAAGATAGGCCAAATTCCATTCATCTAGTATGTCAATACAAACGTGGAGGCCAAGTGGAAACTGCAAATTTTGAACAGGATGTACCTAGAGCCTGTAAATCATAAAACACTGTTGTTATTTTCAAGTCTTCTTTGCAGGGATCCTGAAGATTCAATGATATTTACTTGGCTCTTCTCTTTTGGCACTGGGTCAAGGCTCTAAGCTACCACGAGAAACCCATGAAGGACTTCTGAAGTATGAAGGGCCGAAGGACAAAAGAGTAACATTGAAGGTTTTGATCACTATTGAAATGACAGTAGCTCCTGGAAACTCTAAAAGATCTCATGGTCCAAAAGAGGAGGCATCCACATAGTAGGCAGATTCAAGTAGTTCTTGATCAAACTTGGAGAAGAAGAATGCAGTTGGGCTGAAGTTCATACAACAGACAAGAATGGGAAAGTTAAAAATAAACTCCAGGTTTCTCTGATTTTTGTTCAGCAGTTCCCAAACTGGCTGCACAAGGAGGTGACAGGCAACATGGAGAGGTACCTTGTGTGAGCGTTGTATGAGCTAACAGCAGCTAGTCAGCAGTCCTTGGTAATCCTTGAAATAATGTAACCTACAGGAGCAGGCAAGCAGAAGTGCAGCTTGGGCCTCTGCTCCTGGCTGCTCTTCGTATCTGAAATGAAAGCTAGCTCAAATGACTGCATTTGCCAATATTTACCTCCTGAAAGATGGATAAGTTTTGACTGAAAATCTCCCTTTTTTTCTCAAACACTTTAAAATTTCCATTGTTTTTTCTATTTTTTTTCCTATCATTTTCTTATTTTCTGAATTTCTGCATTAAAACAATATATGTCCATAGACATGTGATTTTTCTTTCAAAGGCTTATGAGTTCTAATCTACTACTCAGTTATCATATGTCAGTGACTCATAATAATTTGCAAATGTTTAAAATTTGAACATTGTGACTTTGAACAGAGATGAATAAAAGGAATAACTAGCTACATTTTTTCCTCAGAATATTTCTCAGATTCACCAAAGGAAAATATTTTCAAACTTACAAGATCCAGGCCAGAAATGCCAAAATATTTCATTTAGTCATACTTATGAAAAAAAAAATGAAGTAATGAAATATCGATGTATTTTCATTTCAAAACACTACCTTTTATTTCAAAATAGCCTTAGAACAAAAAGAAAGAGCAGGGTAAAGTCATACTGTAATCCAAAATATATATTCCATTTCATGCCAAAATATGGATGTAATCTGGGAGGTTCACATTTTTTGAAGGACACAGAAAGTGTCTGCTTCAGTTCCTGCTCAGTCAAATTATTTTCTAATAGTATGGTTTGGTTAGCAAAATACAAAGAAGAAAAGCATCAGTTCCTCCACCTCTATAAAAAAAGTACTTCTTGTAACCCATCATGACTGCAAGATGTCTTACCCCAAGAAAGTGATATGAAAGCAGTAACTTCATGATTTCAAGGGACTTTGGTTCCACCCTGTGTGATGTACCAAAGGGAAGCAAATCCACCCTAATTTTAACCAAAACGGGGTAGACAGTTTTGTTGGGGAGAAGCTCTGCAGGATTTTACCTCTTTGCATAATCTTTAACATCTTTTTCTCTGCAACACTACACAGTCACCATGTGCATGGATCTTTTTCTGTGGAAATCTTCTCAGAAAGGAAATCAAATCATAGAAGTGTCATGCACAGAATCATGCATGACATTGGCTTCAGCCACTCAGTAGTAAGGAGAAGAGTTTACTGAGAGATGTGGACCTTCTGTAGGTGCAGTGAGAGAACTGCACACAATAGACAGGTTCTGACAGCACACACTTCAAGGGAATTTTTCCTAATGTGGAGGTGATAAAATTGTTTCTATCAATAACACTCACTGCCCGTTTTACATCACCAGTACTATCTAAATAACTGACTATATGCCTATTTCTTCAATGAAGATATAGTCGTTGGTGCAGAACTTCCTCTCATTTTATTAGACTGAAAAAATCCCCAATCCATTTAATATCAAAATACAACACAAAACCTTCCACACTTCTCAAAATTATGTGCTAAAAATCAGGGGGAAAAAATTGCTCAGGATGCAAAACCCTAAATTGTTATATTTTAAGGTCTTCTTGATGAATCTTCAGGAGTGCAAAACTGATAAGGGTTTTCATTAGGAAAGCTAAAATCTCCAAGACATATTTCTTGATAACCACCCACATTTGTAATTTCAGAATTCTCTGCAATAATTTCACATGAATTTTCTCTTAATGAAGAAGTTCCTCCACAAGCTTTTATACTTCAACATTTCAATCTTTCTCCTTCAAGATACACGTCATTCTTTGCATGACAAAAAGCAAGAAATAACCATGCTTATCTGTACTGGTAATGTACAAAGCAACTGAACATAACCCTTGTATTTCTGATTTGGTATTATTTTGAATCAACTGCTGCTGTTACTCACTACCCAATGATGACATTGCATCAGAGGCTCAGTGAAGAGGAAGGAATTTGTCATTGAAAAGGTGAGTCTGAAACACTGCCGGTCCTCACAGAATTTTCTTGACTTCTTGCTATACATACCATAACATGTCTTGACCACACCACAGACAACTTTCCCTGTAACACAAACATCTAAGCAGCGTCACTGGATTCTGTGACTTACGTCAATGTGACTACTTGTACAAATACAAACTACTCAGATGAATAAGGGATTGAGGCTTCAGTCAGCACAATGTCTGGAGATCCCATTGATGCAAGACACTTCACAACTCGCCTGGATGAGTTCCTATGTAACCTGACCGAGGTGGACCTGCTTCAGCAGGGGGGTTGGACTAGATGATCCCTGAAAGTCCCTTCCAACCCCTACTGTTCCATGATTCTAAAAGTTGGTAATGGGCTACAATAAGCACACTAGCACTTCAAATATTATTGGGATGGGGGGACAGAATTTTCCGGCTAGGGTAGGAAGGAAACACATTGTCTCTGATATAATTGTGTTTCAACTCTGAAAGGGCTGGGGTTTCTTGAAAGTGATGCCTGGACTGTGCAGATGCAGCAGGGTGAAGTTTACTGCGATGCCAAATTTTAACTGGCAGTGCGAGGGCGAGGGAGCACTGGAAGGGGCTGCCCAGATGGGCTGTGGAGTCTCTTTCTCTGGAGACATTCAAACCTCATTTGGATGAGTTCCTGCGTGACCTACTCTAGGAGGTCCTGCTCTGGCAGGGGGGTTGGACTGGATGATCTTTCAAGGTTCCTTCCAGCCCTTAAGATTCTGTGGTTGTGTGATGATAATTACAAAGCAAGCCTAGAGGTCAGTTAGGATATTTTCACTAAAAAGGATTATGCATTTTTTCTAGTGGAGCCAAGGTTTGGTATCAGACTATTACTAATAAAATAATCATCAAGTTTGAACCTACAGGCCAAATCCAAGACCCACTATATTTAATTCTGCCTGTGGGAATTCTGAGCGTATCTACAAGAGGTTTCAAAACAAATACAAATGAAAACGTGGCTGAAAGGAACCTGTTGCAGAGCTTTTTAGTGCATCTGTCAGTTCACAACTGATGGAATGTTTGGCTTTCATCTGTTGAATGAGCTCAGATTTTTGTTTCAAGATGCATTTCCCAGTGGTACTGTATTGCTTCACAGGTATGTGATTTAGGGAATCCAGTGCTCTCTTTGCTTCGAAATGATGCACTATTCCATCCTTAGCCTTGCTAAGAATGCCTTTCCCTCTAGGCAGTAAGTTCTGTAGGTAAAAGCACACCTCTTTTTCTGCACACTGTTGCTGTCCTGCTAACTCCATGTTCCGTGGCAATAAGTGGGATTCTCTAACCAACTTATCCTAAGACAAATAATAATCCTCGACCAAAGCAATATAATCAGAAAATGCCAGTTATTTACATGTTGACTACTACTGAAGCAAAATAACATCCCCTACTATTTTGATTTTGAATGGAGTGGGCAGGAGACATGCTAGTTCTTTTGTGATGGTAGCAGCAGGGTAATTGGGCGCTGTATAATGTAAGGATATACATTCCCAACTGCTAGTATTATCTAGTCCATTTTGTTTCTGTTAGCTCATTCGTTTCTCACAGGGATCACCAAAGAAGTGGTGTTTGAGCAGGATTCAGCAGCTGTGGACTCCAGACTTGCGCATGCGTTCACATTCACTGCCAGTGACGTTTTCAGTTGAGACCCTGAGTGACGCAGTTTGCTTTCAGTGTTCCCGGTGGGTCTGCCAGAATATTTCCACTCTCCCACATTCATCCAGAATTCCCAAATGGTTCTCAAATTTGTAGGCACTGGCACCAGTTGATCCCTGACTGTCCACCACAAGGGTCAAGCCCTGTTCTCTAGGCAATGTTTTCTCCTCTGCTCATTGAGAGATCCCAGCTCTCCCAGCCCATGTTAAGTGTGTGGCAGTGGGCTAGTACATGGGCAGTGAAGTGCTCTAGGTTATTTTCCGTAAGGACCAGGAGTCTGTTCCCCTCAGTACATTTCTAATTTTTTCTTTTTTGTTGTTAAAATGAACAGCTCCAGGCCTGGAAGCCAAGCAGTTTACTCGCTATACCATGTAATTCTCTTATTTCCTGACTAATATAATCCATAAGAGCCACAATTTGTCGATTTTTCACTTAGTCAATCTTTTTGCCTTATTTAGACTTATATTACAGACATCGGGAATTTTACCTAACAAGCAGTGACAGGACCTTTGCTTTACTTCAAATATTCTGGATAAAAATGTGTCTCAGCAAAGCAATTTTCTATTAATGTGAAGAATCTGAGAAACTTTTTCTTTCTTTCTGAAATACTAACCAATTTTTAAAAAGGAACAGACTACCCAGCTTCCTGTTCGGTGGTGACTTTCCTTCTCATCATCTGTAGCATTTTACACCATCTACTCTTCCTGCACATTACAAATGCCCTTTGATTAGAAGGCTGTGCCTATACAGGCAAGAAGTGTAAGATTTGCCTATATGGTGCTTTTTCTATCTTAAGGTAGCTGCTTGCCCATTAGGCAATTAGGGTAAACAGTAAATATTTGCAGCTTCAAACTAGTATCTGGGGAGCAGACATTACAACTGTCTAAATTATCTCAAATTGATTGTCAATCAATTAATTTAAGGGAAAATTATCTAGCATAGAGTAGCAGAACAGGAAGAGCTGAACTCCCTAATGGCCCAAAGTGGTGTAATAGTCAACAATCACAACCGCTCAGGAAAACTACCGGAATTAGACTTGTTTAATCTGCCGGAGCCTATTCAGCACTCAAACTCTCACAGAACCGGGCCTCGAACGTCTTTAAATTCACTATCATAACTTGTGATACAGATTTTTGTTTCAAAGATGAGTCAGTTCTTCTGTTGAGAGAGTTGTTAGTAACATAAAGACCACAGGTTTCTGAGTCATGCATATGCATATGCAATAATGTTCTTTACCGGAAACATAGCATTGATGTATGCAGATAAAGCTAGATATAGCTGCAGACAAATGGTGGCATGTGATGGTATAAAGGCTTCATTGGCAAAGGTTTGAGAAAGCTGAATTGCTCACAATTAGTGAATTATGTAAAATGTC
Source organism: Colius striatus (assembly GCF_028858725.1). Lineage (NCBI taxonomy): Eukaryota > Metazoa > Chordata > Aves > Coliiformes > Coliidae > Colius > Colius striatus. The sequence goes on from NC_084760.1 coordinate 116,321,414, forward strand.
CTCAAGGAGTGATGATGCTATGTGTTTCAGAAAAATTGCTATACACTCTACTTCAGACCTCTACTTTTTTCTTAACCTCTGCCTTTTAAGCCAAGTGCATACTTGTCAGATAAGCAATGCGGTTGAGACTCTTCCTGCCATAATCTCGGGGCTTGTTCCTGAACAATCACAATTCCTGAAAACTCCTCAAGTGACATCAGCAGATTGTTGGTTTTTTTTTAAAAAGTGAAATACTGGTACAACTTGGTGGCCAAAATAAAGAGAGAATTCCATGAACAGCAAGTGCTCTTTGGATGAAAAGGAATTGAGCATAGAATACTCCCTGAAGTAAATGGCTGGAAAATGTAGTGTGCTCAGTGCTACTGAAGATCTCACAAACTAATTTTTGACACTGAAAAATCAAACACTTGCCAACAATCTTTTTATAGACTTGCAGAGGATTAAGAATAATCACAGCTGTATTGTTACAAGGGCTCCAATTAAATGCAATCAATTTGATTAGCTTATGCCTTAACCTCACCATCCTTTTACCATCAGTTTTTATGTCCTGCAGATTCTAGATGCTGATATGCCGACTCAGTTCCCCATTTTTTCCATTACTAAGGTTTCATTATGCACGTTAAGCATGTTTCCATTTGCCTGAGGTACACCAGGGGCAGGGAAGCATTTTTCAAAGATAACTCATTTAATATTAAATGTCAAAATATTACTCACTTCTTTAGCAAGATCATGCAGCTGCAACCTGGAGAATTAATTTGGGATGGTGTCTCTGTGGAGTTCAGGGCGTTGGCCCAAGCATACCTTCAGCTAAACAAAAAATCATTGACTTACCTCAAATTTAAAACATTGTATGGAAATAACTAAAGGGCAATAATGAACAGCTAAACATATAAAGGAAGTATGTTTTAAGCCAGAAACACTGTGATTAATTATGGCTAAAACAACCAGGGGAACTTCTCATTACATAAGTCACGAAATAAGTCTATTAGCATGATAACAAAAAAAGTGGAAATGACTGTAGGCTTTGTTTTGAAGATTATCACCATAGCATTTCCCTTCTGCACAAGCAATCAAGAACCCATTGAAGAACAGAATCATGAATACCCCCCACCATACAGACAGAAAGTTTCTGTTGGAAAAAAAAAGCAGGCTTCTTGTTCAAACAACACTTGCTTCCTGTGTTTCATTGGAGACAATTCCTGATTTACATTCACGTAAACTAGGTTACAGACAGTCTTTAAACGACATGACCAAGGATCTGTGTCAACAGAGCGAACCATCACCTGATCCTCTCTACCTCAGCTCTGAGAACTTGTAACACAGCCTTCCTCTTCATGGGAAGACTGAAATGATACTCTCACTTCCAAGAAGAGGACTTTCCCACTGTCTGCACAGATAAATGTCCTTCACTGAACAGTGCATTTGTCAAAAGGATAAAAAAATGATAACTGGGCAGTCTCTATGTGGACTTCATTGTTTATGCTGCTGTTTGGGGAATAGGGCTTCAGTGTTGTGGGATTTATTTCTAAGTTTTTCATTATGTATTTAGCTATTTCCTTTCTTCTATACAGTATCAAACTAGAAAACAAATGTTTTGGGTTTGGTTTCTTTTACTCATATCCTTTGAGACTTTTTACACATAAATCTGTCTCAGAAGAAAGGAAAAGAGTGAATGTAAAATAGACAACAATACTGGTAAACAAAACAGATGCAGATATTTTGATTTTGTATTAAGAATGTCCAAATTGTTTGTCAGTCAGAAGCAGTAATTCTGCTTCCAACTTACATTCGTTCTCATCTTGAAAACTTGATTTCAAGAGTCTTTAAACCCAAACTGACCAATTTGCAGCAGGCAAAACACACTTCTACTGGTTTGCTCTAGCTCATTCATTACAGAAGCCATAAGAAACCTGTTTTGCTAAAGAAAAGAAATGGAGAGAAATTGAGTTATCCTATGTTTCCTAAAAATGGCATTTGAATGTGATAATGGCCACCCTGTTGCTTATAAAACAAGACAAGGTCAAAGTACTCTTTAAAATGATATACCAATCTATAAGCCTGAGAACCATTTTAGTCTCTCTGCTGAGCTCCATTACTTAGCAAAACAGCTAGAGCTAGCTAGATTTATTCAAAGGACCTCAAGTTTCTTCCTGAAATGGCCTTTCTGAATGCTCTGCTCTCTGTTTCTTTCAAGTGTCTTCTACTAGACCATCTTTCTGCTTGGCTTAGAGAGCCTTTTCTTTAACCCCATGATTTCTTCTCAGGACCTTAATTTTGAGAATTGCTGCCTTTGAGCCATCAGGTACTTCTTGGTGCCCCAAACCAGCCTTCAACATGATCTCTTGGGTTCCCATGGTTTTTTTTCTTTGACCCCTTGCTTGCAAAGGAAAACAAACACCTCAAGAATGCTCTTGAGGTTTGCTCTACAGCTCCCCTCTAGTGTTGGCTACAAGCCAGACTCCTAGGTGGAGCCTTATAACCCCAGGATGAACTAAGATAAATCTGTAGCACTGGGAAGAAGCAGTTGTGAATGCAATACCTGCTTCTGTTTCAGAGGATGGCAAGCAAGAATGGCTTTCTCACGGCTACATTAGATTATACTTAATAACTGCCTAGTACCAGTTGCTATAACTGGCACAGCCCTCCACGTTAAGGTACTTGGACAGCACAGTGATGGATACAATACAAATACCTCGCTTTTCTTACACAAATTACAGCCTTTGGAGAGCACATGATGGATCCCACTAGCACATAAGAAATGAGTTTCCTGCTTCTGATAGGTCTTTGTTTTGTCCTTCACTGTGATTCAGCTGTCACAAACATTGCCATTAGATGCTCCAAGCCACAAAAGCTTTTCAGTAAGAATATTCAATTTCCAGAAAATCCTTTCCCATAGTACACAGTAATGATGAAAAACAGCAACTCCTCAAGTTTCTGTGTAAAGACTTAGAAAAGGAAAGTAAGCAGGGAAGAACTGCTCTTAACCAAGTGGAACTATTTTCACACTCTCCTTTTCTCTGCCTAACTGGTAACGTTTTCATCTATCCAGTCCACACAGATGCTCCTATAGGAATGGACTGAAAAGTCCCTTAAATTGAGATATATCTGTTTAACTTTAGTAATAAAATTAACATAGTTTGGGAGCTCACAGAGACAGACATATAGAGACAATGTTTGCTCTAAAGGGCTGGCTACAGAGCTGTGGGTACAAAATCAGCTACATTTTCCAAAGGCCAACACAATCAAACCAGATTCTCACTTTGAGCTGGTTCGGTATTTCTCTGGACTGATCTCTCACACGGTTTTGTAGGTCATACAAGGAGTTAGGAAAATGCAGCTCTTGGCTAGTTCCAACACTGGTAGGTAGCTGCTCATGCTGGTGCTGCTATTCTAGCTGACAAGGAATATCGCCACACCCTATAAAATGCATTCACAGTACAATGATTATACATGTTAAAGAAAGAATCATTGCTGCAGGAAAAAAAAAAACCAAACAGGCAAGCAAAGAAATTCATAACAGTATCTCTCCACTTAAACTTTCATATTTATTTACTTCAAATTTGTAATGCATCTTTCCCATTAGAATTCTGATATGTTTAAGTTTCTCTGAGAAACATTTCTTTACAAATATTCAGTACTTCACCTTCAACATTCAGGAGTTGGTAATGGCCAAGATTACTTGGGACAGTATTTGTTTCCAGACTAAACAATTTAACAACTTAAGTTCAGCTGCTGTGTAGCGTTTGACCCAATCTGGTTGGCATTATACCCTGTCTCTTAGAGTGGTCAGCATCTTCCTGAGGAATTGATATCAGTTGCTGCAATATACAGTAATCTAATTCCCACAGAGGACTCATCTTTATGTTTACAGTTGGATATTGCCTTAACCCTGGAAGCTCGGTATTCCACCTGTAGCGCTGTCACCATCAGTTCTAATTCTAGAGGTGCCTTTTGTCCAGATAAATAAGCAATCTGCATTTTAGATGAAAATGCTAAACGTGGAATATTAAAATCAAATAGGCATATGAGTTGAATTTCTCTTCAAAGTCTTTAGTTTAACATTTGGTCTTGACAAATATTTTCCCTGGTAAACCTTAGGCACTAATAATTGTCATAAAATAAATATAAACATAACTGAATTGTGGATACCACTAATCTGAAACTCAGTTTTGCACATGAAAACTAGTTTTTGAAGAATTTATTTCTTTCATTTTTTATGGATTGTCTAATAACACCATGCTTTTATTGTATTTATTTGGCTTTGTGATTGGTATGTCTCACTGGTTGACACTTCATGGCAAGTCAGACTATGATATTTTGACAAGGTGGCTCCACTGAGAATTTAGACTTTAAACAATTGGATTTTATTCTAGCCACCATTTTATTAAATCAGTAATGAACATTACTGTTCAGCTTTCACCAATTCAATGCTGTACACACCTTCATAAAGATTTTTGCTTGATTAATGAACACGTGGTTTGGCCTGGAGTACTGTGATACTCTGATTATGTTTTTTGACATGCCTTTATTTTTCTGTCATACGTTACACAAGCCTCCTCTAATATAATGGCTACTGCAGTCAAAAGATTGATAAGATGATAAAACAATTACTGAGATAAAAGCACTAGCTTTATGTTTTGTGTATCTTAATAAAACTTGAGCATTCAAAGTACAAAACCTACACTCTCCTTCAAATTCCATTATACAAATCACAGTTGTTTATTGCCCCACAAAAATGTAGTGGAAGGGTGAGTCTTTTTTGTCTTTAAGAGATTTAAGAAAATTCTGACACTTCCAATCCTTTTAATTAAAGCCCTGCTCTCATGACTCATTTATGTCTCTTTAAAATGTAGACGTATATCCAGCTAGGTTGTGGGTGTGCGCCGATGCCATGATTTACTCTCGATTGCTAGCCAGACTTATCAGTTAAAACAATTTAAAACACATGGGATTTTCTTTCCTCAACCACAGACTAACAGGCAAAACAAAATGGATTTAACCCCTCTAGTTTGAGAGTTGCGTGGGATTTAGCCACACAGCTCTCATTAAAGTCAACACAAGTTCAAATCCATGGGTGTGGTATGGCAGTGTTCCATGTAACTCTCATAAGGCTGGAGGCTTTGGGTGTCAGGGGCGGGTAAGACTGTGGGCAAGAATACTTTATCTAGTGGGAGTCACTGCCATGATGCTGACTTCAGTGGAGAATCTGACCTGATACCACAGCTAACTACAAACCAGCAGGTAGACAGGTTGATGGGACAATATCCAAATGGTGAGTTCCCTCTGAAAGTATGGAGCAACTAGAGCTTATACTATTTTGGAGTAATCCACCTGTAGCTATTCTCAGAAACGGGCCATCTGTGACATACTGTGCCAGCTAGAACTTGTGAGTGACCTTAAACTCGTGAGTCTCATGTTGCACTCATGATTGTAATCAATGTGCTGGTCACAAAGGCATAGACTGTAAGCCAAGCAGTCAGTGTCACCCCTTGACAGCAGCGACAATCAAAGATTCAGATGAACCTCTTAAGTCTTAAGGTCCTTAAGATCATGCAAGCAAAACTCCTGAACTGATGAAACCATTTAGTTTGTCAGGTTGGCTGTAACAGCTATTATGTTTATGTTCTGGAAAAGATCTGCTCTTCTTTTACATTGGAATGAAACTCAAAGTGTTGGGTGTTGCTCTTTAAAAGCCAGGGATGGAATCCTGGGCCCATGGAAGAATATGGGAACATTGCCATGAAAGACTTCAGCCTACATCTGGAGATGTATACCTTCCTAAATCAAACCTTCCAAGAAGGCTAAGACATTTTGAACCTTTAAAAGGCTTGCAGCAATGTTTCAACTTGTCCCAAGCCCTATTGCCTTTTGCATACTTTCTCAGTTTTGAAGAGTGCTTGGGAAAGACTTCCAGGAACTGATATGTTAAAACAGGCTCCGACTCTTGCATTTCAGCATCTCCAACAGCTCCTGCTGAGTTATCTGAGCAGAGTTCTGGGCTCTGCCTCAAATCCACTCTGTGACCTGGGGTAAAGTTGCTCACTCTCTCTCTTTTCCTCAGTTTTCCAGTCTTAAAACATAGTCGATAATGCTTCCTTTCTTCTGTGTCATGTCCTGTCTACGGAGACCATCAGCTTTAAGAGAGCGTCTGCTACAAGGCGGTGTTTGTTCTGTGCCTACAACACAGGGCTGAGATCCCACTGAAGGCTCTAGGGGTACTGGGCTCTAGGCCAAGATTCAGATAAGCTTGGCTTTTGGTTCAAACAAAGGTTCTCTCTCCTCACAGGCCATCACATTCATTTATTTTGCCCTGTGGTGAAGTTAATGCAACAGCTGTGATGTCACAGTTGTTTCCATGACAACAGGTTTATGACTTCAATGTAAAGTCAAATGGAAGGAGAAGCTCAGGGACATGAAGGAAAGCTCTTATTCAAATCAGAAACATCTGACACAAAAACAGAGAAGAGAAATGGCCAAGAAGGTATATTTCTTTTATTGTTATACATGTTTGTGGTTTCTTTTTAAGTTTTCAAGAACGTGTTCTTCCATCACATGTTTTAATAGCTACTCTTCCACTTACGTTTCTTTCGTTGACGTTGTTTTCTTTCTTCTTTTACATTAAAAAAAATACATTTAATACCATTTGTTTAACTACTAAATGAATGCCTTTGCCTTTTTTCAATTAGGTTTAATTTAATAGGAGTAAATTTGGACTTCAGTATAGTCTTCCTTCTGATGCCAAATATGAATGATACTATTTCTGAACAAACAGGGGAACTGTTAAAACTGTGGCTTTCCATACTTAGCAGAATAGGCTTTCAAAGAAGAAAATAAAAAAATCCACATCAAAGTTTTTTTCAAACATGGATTGAAAAAAAAATAAAAGATGCAAGAAGGCAAAGCTATTATGGAATAGAAATAAGTATTGGGCAGGGTGATGTAAAGACTCAGAAGCTTTTCATTCAAGAAGTTTTTTCCTTTGTTTGCTGTTTGTTTTTTCCTTAAACAGCAACCTCCTCAAACACGGGCGTCTCTCCATGGATTAAAGTGCCACAAAAATACAGACTGCAAAGCGGTGCTGATAGGACTCAGTGTTCCAACGTGGGAACTTTCACAGGAGCTATCCCTTCTGTAGTCTCCATAAGGAATTCCCAGGAGCATCTAAAGGAGATGATGCTTAAAGGAAGTCTGTGAAGTTTACCGTCCATCCTTCTTAGCAAGTCAAAACACAGAAACTAATCATCTCAAAGACCCTGGGAGTCTAAAGACACTACAAATGAGGATGGATAGCAATGCTTGTGTTACATGTTGCAGTTTGATTCCCTAAAAGCACTTGACGACAGCTGCCAATAATAAAGCCGCTGAAGTTTCAGTTGAAGTTTTCAGGTAGCTACTGTGCAAACAAAACCGAATTGGTTTAGCATGTTGTGTCTCTGCTACATTGCTTGGTTCACAGATAGTTGATTGAATTAGTTAATTAAGATAGTTAATTAAGGCTGGAATTTTCAAAGAAGCCACAAGAATTAGGTAACCAAATTCAATGAGATTTGGGTACTTAACTCCCTTAGACTCCTTTGAAAAGGCCAGCTATAAATGCTCACCTCTTTAGTTGCAATTATTTGTACTCACAGGATTATGAGTGCAGCCGTTTATAAATGCAGAAGCATGGCTGCAAAAGCAGACATGGCATGAGAACAGAGATCTGTCCATGCATAACACAGTACATAAATGTATACAAGCAGTGGCCATACATTTAAACTATCCTTAAAGTAAAAATACCAGTACAGTTAGTAATGCCTCTGAAGCCAGTAAAAGCTTCCTTAGCTTACCTAATTAAAATCAATTAGATATATGTACTCAAATATACATGTGCACAAACTTATATATATATAAAAATGTATGTGCATATGCATGTATAAAAGTAGATGCACATATATAAAGAGCCAGATGTGAACATAAGTGCAGACAGTTGTTTGGTTTTGCATGCATTTTTCTTTGCAAAACAGTAAATTGTAATAATATTTGCTACTGGGAAAAGGAGTGGTTAAGCTGCCATGGTCATGTCCATGATCTTATCAAGGTATATGAGGATCCACCTTAACAGGTATTTAATATAGATAGTATGGAGGTAACTCTTTTTTGGAGCAATACAGAAAGAAGCACTGTAGCAGAACTACCATCTAGAATGGTAAGCATCTAATGGATTAAGAAGTAAAACTAACAACCTACAAATAATACAAAAAAACCCCCTCAATCAACAAAAGCTGACATATGTTTGTACCTGACTGCAAAGCAAAAGGAGGAAACCAACAAGTCTGTCTGATAAAGGCTTTGGGTGTTAAAAATACAGCGCAGCCATGCAGTCCATCCTTCATGTTGGCTGGCACTAAAACCACTGGAGTTACCCAGGGGCACTCTGACATGAGCAGTTAAACCTTGACCCTACCGAAATGAACGACAAAATGCAGGACCAGTGATTGCCTTCCCTGAACATAGCCCAGAGCTGTCATCAGCATGACTGTAGCCTCTCTCAGAGTCCACTGGCTTTACAATTACTGCAAAGTCCATTTTGCCTAAACGTGGCAAGTTATTAGCTCCTTACTTGGCAAAGCACTTTCAGACAGAACTTCAGGCCTACAAATGCTGCTGGCAGTACTCACATGCTCAGAGATACACATGGGCTTAGGCACTTTGTTACAAAGGGACTCTCAAAAAGAATACATCCCAAGGCCAAAGAAGTGGGAATGAAGAGCATCCAGCCAAATCCTGTTCATTAGTGGGCAACATTTTTTTTCTATTAAAAACTGCCAGGATTTTAAATCCATGTGTTCACAGGAAGAGTGCTGGCCCATAAACAAATCCAAAATATACAGAAGATCCATTTCTTCTAATAAGAAGGGTCAGTGACTTTCCATTACAGTAAATCACTAAGTTCTCCAAACCCTTAAGGTGTAGGTAAGCAAATGAAAATGAGGTTAGATGAGGAATGCAAACAGATATACGGCCCATATAGACCTTTAGCTTCACTCCAACATCCATATGTGACCATAAAATATAGCTTTTTAAATGTACAATGTATGGATTTCCCTCTGCAACAAAGGCATAAAATATCTCACTCCCAAACAAGTATTTGAGCACACGAACATGATCTTTCACTTCATCTAGGACTACCCACCCAGTAAACTAAGCTGTATTCTTTCTGGGTGGCTCAGAGAATAGCATGTTACAGTGGAAACACCCATTTATTTCATTTACTGCCATTTATAATATTTTCCACTATTTGCAGATAATGAATTCATCCACTTTTTGCCAAGATTATGCAGCCTGTTTTATAGCCAAAATTATCCAGAATCCTTCTAAAAATGTGTTACCCTTCATTTTCCATGATTGCTTAGTGGTTCTCTTGGAGCAGGACCAAGATCAACCATATTAACAATGCACAGCAATAACTGAACTGTCATGCTCCTACTCTCCTAGCAGCAGGAAGAGTGCCATTGAGCTGGTCCCTTAAGTATGCACAACTCAAGAGCATAACTGTTCAGGTTAATTAAAGCCATTAGATGAGAAATGAGGAATTACTTTTGGAGTTCTTTCCTCAACACGTTCTACAATGGTCTTCTCATAAAGGTAGATACATTTTAGATTATCTGATGTTTTCTTGGCACTACTGACTCTACAGTTCTCTGGGATAAATTGTATGTGTAGAATACAGCACAACAGAGACCTACAATGTGTAACACGCCTGAACAGACCAAGCTCCTGACCCTGCAAAGACTGACACAACTCTGCCTTTACACACCTTAAGTAGTTCTTTCAGACTCAACAGGGCCACAGACAGTGGGTAATACAGGCACTCTGCAACCCTACTGCATAGCTGCAGGAAGCCACAAGCGAGGTGAGCAGAAAAAGGTGGACAGGGACAAGTCCTTTGTGGAATGGTGTGTATTGGGTTAGTGCTGTTTTCTAAGTAGACAACCTCCTGCTCCCTTTGTTGGCTTGTCTGTGCTGGCATGCTATGGAGGGTGGAGCTGCAGCACCATTCACTCCCTGCTCTGCAAGAGGGAAGAGGAGAAAGAGGCCAGTCACATCTGTTCTTCCCCTGTGCAGGGTCTGGCAGTCTGGAAATCCCATGCAGGGGAGAAAGAGGGCTCCTTGCCATCACCAAGCTCAACAGCTGGGCCCAGCATGTAAAATGAAGCAAATGCAAATCTTTGCAGGAATTCCTTAGTGCTCAGCCTGAGGATTTGATCTTGGAGTCAAGGAAATCTAGCTCAGGACCCTAAATACGAGATGCGATCCCTGTCCAGAGGTTCCAGTGGTCAAGGTTAGCAATGATAAAAGAACTAAACACACCAATAATTATAAACAAAGGCTAAACAAAACAATTGTTAAGATATAATTTTATACAAAACCAAAATGAGTGAAATAAATATCCTAACAGCCAAGTCTTTGTGTCTTAACATCATCACTATTTTCTTTGGCACTACTGGGAACATCTTAGCAGGAGCTAAGAGGAAGGAGAAACTCCGGCTCAGCAAGAGGCTCTGTAGCAGCCAAAATCCGCTCTTCACCCAAATCACCATTGATCTCCAAGCCTGAAGCCGAGCAGCTGGTACTGAAGAAGCTAATCAGCCACCATGTGTGACTTGAGAACTAGTAGAGGCAGGGAAGCCACACAGCAGGTTTAGTTATGGCCAGTGGAACAAAAACAGGTTGTCATGATATAACTGAAGATTTCTTAACGCTGACAACTGACAGCACTGCAATAATAATAACTCCAAACTCCTACTTGGATACCTATACACACTCCAGACCTTGCCAAGAACTCCTTTCCCTTAGGCCACTCCATTATTCAGTTTTACCATAGGTAGCTGTTTGGGGCCTTTATAATGTTTTGCTTCCTCTACATGCTTGCTTCCCTGGTACGACTGCTTTACCTCTTCCTATACAGCAGGCTCCACTGATGCCACCCAATGTGGCCTGGCTTAGACTTCTCCAGCCAACCCAAAACATATAGCTTTTCTCTTTTTTGGCTCCTTCCCAGTAACATCCTGAGGCCCTAATACTCATCCAGTTGATCTCAGTGGAGCAGGATCTCAGATGATTAGCTTTATTCGGACAGGTTTGTTTAATCTTAATCTCCCTCTTTCTCTCGCCTTGGGTTTTTTTTTTTTGCTAGGCTCTTTGATTCCCTTTCTGGTTCTTCTCAGGGTCTCCAAGTTTCAGGCACTTCTCTAAACACCCTCTAATGTTTTGACTTTTGATGGTTAAATTTAAACAAAACTTAAAAGGTTTTCCAACTATTTTTATTCATTCTCAGAGTCATTTATCAATCCCACAGACAGCCTGGATTCCCCCTATATAAATGGATCACCCTGTTCATATGTAGCTAATGTGTAACCTCCTTTATCCCACAAAGGCAAGAGTCTGGCCCTTTCCTTCTGGATAAAGCAACTAGAAGCCACTGAATTTCTCCTGCTCAAAACATAGCCACTTCTAGGATATGTCCTGCCAGATCCACTGCTACGGTCACAGCCAATCCAACTCTGTGTCTTCGAGGCAGTCAGAGTGCCTTCCAGAATGCCGCAGCATACTCTGACAACAAAGGTAATCATCTGATTTGCCCCAGCCCAAAAGGCCCCATGTGGTTGATGCTGTAGTCTGGACAGCTACATAGCATCTCTTCCCATGACCAAGGTGTATTTCCTTTCAAAGCCCAGCTGCAGGCTGTGAGCTATACACATGCTGTTCCTCTCGTCTCTCCGATTCCCCCGGAAAAAATTCTGACTTGCACTTCTTGCACTTACTGGAATCACAGAGAGGCATGTGAGAAGGAAATGTGTGGCCTCTCAAATCCTCTAAACGTTGTCCAGCTGCCACTAAAAAGGTGCCCCAACTTGAATGCATTTCTTAATTTTCTTTTTTAACAGACAACTGCTCCGTGCTTTTGTACAAAGCCATAGGAATTTTACTCTTGGACCAGCAGATAACCACAGCACATCTCTCCCAAGTTTCCAACCCCACAACCATTTTTCTTAATTTTGAGACTTTAAAGGAAGAATGCTCCTTTGGCTTCACAATTTTACACAACTTGTTAGAACCACGGGAGAATGTTACAATACCAAGCCACATGAAATGGAAACATTTGAACAGACCTTTGGGCTGGATCTCCTGCTTCCACCAAGCTGCGCTCAGCTCATGACTGAAGAGTGTCTGGTTTGGGTAAAAGACAGTTTTTTGTGGCCCCAAGTCTTGGTGGCCAGCAGGAGTGGTTTGACCTCCCAGTGCAATTAAGAACTGCCACAAATCTACACAGAATCGTGTTCCCAACTCAGGACCTCCTGGGGACCTTCTGACAGCTAGTGATAACTGAAGCCTTACACGTTGTGCTGTACTTGGGGACCTGGGAGTTACCCCGGCATGCTGACACAAACAGCTCTTTCCTAACACCTTTGGCAGGAGGCTCCCGAAGCTGGCTCTGCGAGTTTCACTGCCAACATAGCAGTGCAAGGAGACCAGAAGGGTTCCAAGGAACTGTTTCCCCTAAGAGGAAATTAAAAGAGAGACTGAAGAGACTGGCAAGCCATACGTTAGACATTTCGGTTAAAAGCAGCTAAACTGCACTTTGGAATGACAACTTTTTGCAGAATGCTTTGTTCTTCTGTGTGCATTCTACCCCTCCAATTCCTTGCTCTAGCTATAGACAATGCTTTCAGTTTAGTCTCTCAAAATCATACTTTTCCATCAGAAATTTCCACATCACAACAGGGCTTAAAATACAATGGAGGTATTTAAGTGACACTCTTATCCTGCAGACTAGCTGGCTCAGTCACTGCATTTCAGAAGGACAGAGCCCAATTATAAGGATATAGGAATGTGCATGGAGAAAAAAGCACAGCTAGCAGGAATCAAACATAGAGATTCAAGATGAGCTTCCATATGACAAGCCTGTACTGGAGTCTACATAGCTCAGATATTCTTACAGTGGAATTGCTTTTGCAAGCACAGTATTCAGTCCTTGGCCACCTGATATATCCCATCTCAGGCTGATCATTCCTCAGGCTGGGCTGCTCTGCTTCCCAGAGCAAGGCTAACTTCCCTGCTTCCTCCTGCCTTCAGAGGACTAGTCAGTCATAACCCAGTATTAGTTAGGTCAGGAGCCTGTGTCATTGTGCTAGGACTTAGTAAAACACATGTATTACAGCATCTGCCGCAACAACTGGAAAGGCTGTAGTGTTAGTGTAGGTAAAACCACTGTATTAGATGTCTTGTATATGAACAAGTGAAGCATAGAGCAATACTGTGACCTGCCCAGGGTTAAGGACCATATCAAAGTGGGATATTATGCCCAGATCTATTAACTGCTAGCCCGCTGCCTTCTGCAGAAAGTCATTCTGTCTCCTGTTCAGAACACAGGTCAATGCAAGTTGAGTTCATCCTACAACAGAACTTAGCACAAACAAAAAACCCTCGATCCTGGATGTGAAAATGTTTTACAATACAAATGCTATAAATACAGAGAGAAGCAAAAGCAGGAGCAGAATGAACTCAAGAAACTTAGGAAACAGAGGCAAGGAAAAAGAGATAGGATTTCAACTGAGATGGAAAGCTGGTGAAGAGACAAAGTCTTTCCAGATAGCTGGAGCTGTAAGAAGACTCTTGCTCTGAAGCTGGTCATACTGGATAGAGAGAGAAGGTCTGGGGTGATAACTAGGCTTTAATAAGGACTGAGGAAAAAAATGTTCTTTGCAGCGGGCCAGAGATTCCTCTCATGGAGAGGCAGACTGGTGGTGAGACCTCAGATGATGTAGAAAAGTGAGAAAGACCCTGCCTGCAAACTCAAGCTGCACTAAGAGAGCCAATGCCATCCAGCAGAATCACTACAACTCTTTTGAGAATAGTCCAATAAAGTAGACAGCCATATAAAAGCAGCAGCAGCAGCAACACAAATCTCATCACAGGATAAATGCCTGAGCACTTGCTCAGCCATCCCAGGTGGGTTTTGCAGCCTTGGCTGAATCTGCATGGTATGGTTGTGATCACTACCTCACTCTGACCGATGACCTCAGAAGCGGCCCTGTGGTTGCAGTGACATCTAAAAACCACAGCACAGATGTATCCAGTGATTTTGCATTTCCCCCCTCTCCACCAGTTACTTTGTCTTCCTTAGCTGTGCACACTTGGAAATGGCTGAGATAAACCTACAGGCTAATATCTTTTGAAGTGCTTCTAAAGATCTCTTTTTTTTTTTGGTCAGATTCCTCACCTGCTCTGTCAGAATGTTCTTTTAATGCCTTTCATATTTCCCATGAAAGGCCATAAGCTCCCAAAGCCCCGACATATCTGCCATCTCAGCACTATCAGGAAAGAGCTGATGAGAATATGATTGTCAGTGATGACTACAAGTACTTTGCAAACACAGGAAAGCATGTTCTGCATTAATTGCTAATCTACTTCAGCCAATTTGGCACCATGACAAATGCAACTGGTTGTATCTAACAAGCCGGGGGATTGGGAATGGTTCTGTTTGAGTACAGTATGTCCAGGGAGAAAAATCAACCGTTAATCCCAGGTGACTAGTTTCTGTATAAATATATTAGCAACATAATGGAGGAGTTTTTTAATAGGATTATAACCACACAAGCAGCCCCCAAGCAGCTGCTCTGCTAGTCAAAGGGAACATGGCTGACAATAAGATTTAAGAAACTGAATGTGAGGAAAATGGGAAACCTCTGGCATGACATACTTAAATGACCTTACTCCTTAAAAGGAATTGGATCGTGTTGCATACATGAAAAGAAAATCAAATATGCTCATAGCAATCTCTTTGGGCATGCTTATCACCACTTTCTCCCACTGAGCCTCTGTCTGAAGCGGAGAAAATGGCCAAAAGAAGGAGAACTCATCTTTTCATATTCTGGGGATAGATTTTAAAGCCAAAAAGATTTCAGTTGCACAATGAGTAACTAAGGGGTCACTGTCAAGCATGGCATGGCCCATATACCGTCACACAATCTTTGTGTTCTTCCTTCTGCAGAGCTGAAATAGTTCTTCATTCTGAGTACAGTTTAACAGCTCAATGTTGTCAATATCTAAGTGTGCAAGCACGTTTTTGGGGGAGTGTGTGTGTATATGGGTTAGACTAGATCATCTTTAAAGCTCTCTTCCAACTCAACGTACTCTATGATTCTATATATGAATATATATCAGAAAAGATATATATATATATATCAGAAATATATACAGAAAAGCAGAGAATGGTTTTGCACGGCAGGAGAAGAAACAAATCTCATTCAGAAATCCCTCTCAATACATCTTACAGGACTGTTAAAATCACAGATCTAGAGTCTGTCCATGGCTTCCCTTTCTAACCATTACTTTACCTGAGAGGTATAAAGATAGTACTGTAATTTACTAAAGAATTGTCTTTTTTTAATGTTGATGGAAGTACTGAAAGACAACTGGGTCTGTATAAATGGAATGTATGCCTCTGAATGTAATACTTATATACTTTTTGAGTTGTCGCTAGTTTGTAGCTTGGTGGCTTGAAGCTAAGGGTGGGATTTCTCTCTGTGGCTTTGAAAGGAATATAGTATAATGCATATAACTGATATGGAATACAAGCACTGCAGTACATAGTTATCTAGCAAAGGCTATTTAGGCAGCTTAAGCATACCATAATTAAAACATTTCTGAAGTCCAGATCTAATTTGCATAGCTCTGGAATTCTGTTACCAGAGACCCTTGGTTCGAGGTGAAAGAATAACTCACAAAAGTATTTAAGCACTCATTTGACACTAAATTACACCTTACATCACTCTGATATGCTTTTGTCAGAATCAGCTGAAATGAAAGGTATTGATTCACCCAGTCTGCCCAACCCACACTGCCCATCCACTATGCACTGATACTAACCAAATATCCCTAGTGATTTCAATGGCTTCGGATCAGAACCACATGTTATTCTTGAACACCTCCTGAATTTTCAGGACTTGACCTCAGGACACCCTAGCACCAGTCCAGGTGACACTGTGCTTCATTTCAAACAACTGCATGGGGCACTGATCTTGATCTCCTCTTCACCAAGCACTACTGAGCCCATCATGGTGGCACAGGAAGTATTTAAGATAGTTATTTTTATGTATGTGCATATGTTAGCAGGAATACTGAGGCATGTAAAAGTTTAACACCTCGGTTTTCATGGTTATGATGGCTAGCTAACAGGGTTCAATAAACTCCGTCACACCATAATGGATTCTGCGTGCATCACTAAATGTTGGCAAGAACCTAAATGTGTCCTCCAAAACAATTTCCAACTATGCAAGTGCATCACCCTCCAGCCAAGTAACCCGAGTGTTTTTTTGCCTGTCTTTTCTGTGTGACATTCATACAGAATGCTCCACATCTTAGGTCTAGTTGGTGATAAAGGTTCTGTATTGCACATAACAGTGGATGTAATATGATCCCTTGATACATTTACATTTTACTGATGATAAGCACTGTCTGTGATGCACTAAAAATACTGTGACTGTGGGGAGAATTAAGTGTATCTCTAGTGCCTGACTCAAGAAAGCAGTTAATGCTGTGATTAAGTCCATGGCTAGTCAGGACAAGACAGCTTATGTTTAAAGAGAGCTAAGTATGTCCGGTAGTACCATCCTGAATAACACCAACCTGCAGAATTGGGTCTGTACCAAGACTGTGGAAGGATATCCTTAAGCAGCTAAATGCCACTACAACCCTAGCTGTCTGGTACTCAAAGGCTAAGACATGCTTTTGTGAACTGGCTTTATCATAAAATGTAACAACCTGTATAATTTTAAACCTATGTAATTTAAAAAAACCTAAAAGAGAAGACTACACTCCACACAATTCTCCTCCAGAATTCTCCTACAGTTTGCATGGGATTGCTGTTAAGCACGCTGAATAACACATTGCTGGCAGGGCACTCAGAAAGCAGTTATAGGTGCCTGTTAGAATCCATACAAAACCAACTAACAAATGCTGGAGTTAAAAATGAAGTCTTGCAGGGAGACAGAGTCTTTGAGCAGCACAATATTTCAGATCAGCTTACTGAAAGCTTCAAAATATCACCAGCTTTCAGTCTGAAATGCGTCAGCAATCGTTTCATTTTTATCAAAACACAATTAGGCTGTGGTGAATGATAGCATAAATCTTAAATAGGAAAGATACAGGATGAAAGACCACCGGAGTAGAACATAACTGTAAACCTCTCCATAAAACTGCATTTGAGTTCTGATCTTATATACAGCAACTCCTTTAAATGATCCAGCAAGAATCTTAACTCACTGACTTCCAAAGAAAGTGTTACCAATTAAGTGGGAGAAACTTTTAACAGTCAATTTTAATTACGCTAAGAGATTCACCAATCAATTCCCAGCTCAAGCTGAAGTTTTTACTAGAGACAACTGGAACCAATTTACGTGCTTTTATGTTGCGTCTAGACTTTAATAAATGGTCTAAGCACGGAGCAATTCTATGCCAGTATCAAACTATTTTTCATGTATATTGAGAAATACACCAGCTTCTCCAAAATTCTCCAGTCTGTGTGTCTTGAAAAGCTCCCCTGAGAAATGACTGCAAAAGTTACAGAGTATATTACATATGCACCACTGTGGGGATTGCTTACAATACATAGCAAGATAGCAATGCCACAGCTTGTCTTCCTGCTCGTTGCTTTAACAGATGCAAAGTGTGCAGAACCAGCTCTTCCCATTAGTGTGCTATGGAATAGCTCTTCTAAGACATCATTCCTATCAAGTACTTTACCCAAGTCTGTTAGACCAAAAATATCTAAACAATATGGAACCACCCAGACAGCTACAAATATTTAATTGATGACCCAAAAAGGTAAATCTAGGCAACTTTTCACATATCTGAAAACCTTATCTTTCCATTCTGTCATCCATTCTCTTTACCACTCCTGGCCATGATTAAGCTGTGGGCTACTGTGCTAAAGGACCTTAGCATCCCATCAGTCAGGCAGCACTGATATAGAGGAAAACAAAGCACCTGATTCCTTGATGACTGAACCACTGCAGAGCCTGCCGCAGCACACACACATGTACTCTCGCTATATGAGACCCGCTACTACAGCATCACTTTGATCATTGCTGTAGGCCACAGAATCACTTTGAAACCAAAACAGTCTTGCTAAAAAATTAAGTTGAATTACCATTTAGGGAGCTCTGTTGCTTTTTTTCCTTTTCTTCCCTCCCCTTCCCTCTTTCTTTATAAACATGCCTGTCGGGAGTGTGAAATTGTATGCATTTATCACTACTCTGCTGAGCAAAGCTTGTTCAATCAAGAAAGACACATTTAATTGAATGGATTGATAAACATTCATACACTTGTATTCAGAGGGCACTGTATATAATTTTAATTTTTAAAAACTGAGAGGTTGCTTTGGTGATTCAGAGACTCTTAAGATGTTTCCCACAGGATGATGTCAGACTAACAAACCTCTGGGGAGTTCTGCATGCCAGAGGTCTGGCAAAGGTGGGCCTCCTGTCTTCTGGAAGCAACACAAGGATTTACCTGCTACTGTATTTTAGGAAAAGGCAGCAAACAACTTTGGAAGTGCTGCACTAGCTTGGTTGCCACCAGAGATAAGAGCCATGGAATCCCAAAAGGGTTGTTTTCCATTTTGCAGCAGCACATAGCCCTTTGGTGAAGCAACGAGCACAGAGTGCATCATCTCGTATCTCCCTCCTCCCAGCAGTCTGTTGCACAAAGAGCTCCACATGCTAACCACGTGTGGTTTGAGCAGCACATCTTGAAGAATGTCTTTGCAGCTACTCTAAACCTGCAATATAGAGAAAGACTTTTCTGTTGTGTACAATACAAATACACAGAAGTGTGCTTCAGTGACAGGAGAGCGTGGCCAAACATGATAAAAGGAAGGAAGGAAAAGGAAGCAAGTAATACATGAAGTTATGTGTTTAGGATCAGTTGGGAAGTCAGTAGCAGAGCTCAGACCAGCACCTGCCAGCCCGGTTCCCTGCTCTGCTCATAGCAGTGGTTTATCCAAGGCGTCACTCGCAATTGCTGCCAGAACGAGCAAAGCAGACTCATACACAGGCAGCTGGAGTCTTGATTTGACAAAGTATCCCTCACTTTCAAGGATTAATTTTGCTGAATGTCAATAATAGCTTGTAAAAATCAAATAAAAACCAAATGCACCACATGTTGCAGGATACTGAGATGGCATGGGGTACTACAAGCAACGCTTTTTTGCAAAGACAGGGAATGTTATTCATCATAGTTGTCTGTGGTGGGCAATTTGGTTGCCTTTCAGGAGACTCACTCTAACATAGGATCCCTGCCAACATAAAGAAGAACCTTTCAGAGCATTGTGCTTTTCAAAGTTGAAGAATTTTTTTCCTTTCCGCCTCCTTCTGAAAACGTTCCAGCCTTTGGGACGTCACAGTGATCTCCATTGCTGAACATAAATTACTAGCAATTAAAATCTTCTGTTTCTTGCACACTTTCATTACACAGAATAATATACAATGTAAAGATTCACAGCCTATTTGAGGAAGCATCGTGATCTTCAGACCTGACCTTCTGAATAACACAGGCCAAAGCATTTCACTTTGTGGTTGCTGCCTCAAGCCCAGATCTTGTTGCTGAACTGTAGCAGGAAAAGACATTCAGAAAGACATTCATCTTGATTTATGGGTACCAGTCTTGATGTGAGAATGTCACACAAAGCAGTTCCTGTCTTGAGCTTCATGCAATGAATTGCAAAGTTAAGCTGGTTCAGGGTTCGAAAGGCCTGTAATCCAGTAAGATTCTCTCTCCAGTTCCAGGCGGAAATAGTGTGTAGGTGGCTTATAAAACTTCCTTTCTACAGTGACCCCAAATCTAAGCAAAAGGTCAGAATCATTTGTGTTGCTTCAAAGGCTCAATTGTTACTCAGGCCAACAAGTTAACCATGAAAAAAACTATCCTCAATTCTTCAATTTATGACAAAGCTAAGATAAACATGGTGAAAGATTGTTATTGTTTACTCAAATTCTTTCTGTACTGAGAGAAATTGTAATACCATTTTTCAGTGCATTAATTGCTTATGGTTCTCATGCCATGGCTTTTAAATCCTAAGTGCTAACAACTACATTTTGCTCCTAGATATATACATGGCTGACAGCCCTTCTGTATGGAAACTGTGAAACATGAGGATGAAGCCTTTGTCCCAGTAAAGTCAACAGGAGCTTTGCCAGAGTCTGTACCCAGCACAGAAGTCAAGCCCACATGGGAACGGTACTAACTGAGGTACCAACTGTAGCACCAACTGCTGTGAGAAAATGAATCATTTTTCTTATGTAAAGATGTTTCTGTTACGTGGTGAGAACGCCCTGGTAAATACAATCTTTGAGATGTTTTAGGTTTATGTAGGGGAAGTTACATCTCAATACAGCCCAAGGACCTGGCTGTTGCTGTCTATGTACATGTGCTTTTGTCTAGTAACACATCCACTCACACTGCTATTTGTTGTTGTTACAACATAATACAAAGTACAAAATGCACAGGTCTTACACTGCACAAAACAGACTGCTACTATAGTGACATTACCTCCTCATATTTTAGTGCCAGCAACTGAAACAGGGACCTCACAATACAAGGATTTGACTGACAAGTGCTTAATGGACAGTATCCTGTAAGACTTCAAACCAAACTAGACGAGGCAGGGAAACAAATAGTAGAAGGCTGAGAAAGAGGAATTGATTTACTGATGGCCACACAGCACAGAGCTGCAAAAATCAGGAACTGCACAAGACAGATCAGAGAATTAACTCACCCATCTACTACTTCCCAACAAATATTAATCATTCAAGTGTCAGAAAGTAATTTATTAAGTTACAAGGCCCTTCAACTTCAGTCAATAGCCGTTCCATTTCAACCTGGAGTGTACCTACCAAATATACATAAGTCTCATGGAAGTCTTCTTTAAAATGCAAAGCATTGGCTGAAGCTTCATGTTTACCCTTTCAAGTCATGTAAACCTGAGAATAAATCCACCTGTTGCCCTTTCTTCAATGAGGTCACTAAAAAACTCCCCCTTTTATTTGCAAACAGCTTAGTGGCTACCAAAGACCAGTCACCAATAAACTTACTGCAAACAAATATTAATTCCTGATTAATCACTGAGAAGAGTTAAATCAGCATTAAGAAAAATGCAATTGAAAAGTGAGATTTTTCTGTGGTAGTTTATTGCAACCTTCCATGCTGAGGCTAACTAGAATTGCACAAAAGAAGATCTAAAGAATGTGAAAAGTAAAGTGAAAGGCCATTAAACTAGAGAAAGTAAATAGTACAGAACAACAAGATAGACAGAGAATCAGTAAAAATAACAATAACAACATGACCAAACAAAGTATACATTTAGGTAACAGACTGGGATGGGGAAGCAAGAAAAAAATCAGCTATATGAAAAGTCAGCTCTGTACAAGTCATTTGAAAAGAACATTTATTATCAGTTATAATACTTTTAACACGTCCTTTATTTTTTCCTCAAAATATCCTATATGATTTTCCCATTCTTTGAAAATCCATACACTAAACCAAACAGTTGCTAAGTGTTCCTTACTGTCAATTCTGCCTGTAAACAGACACAGAATGGCAATGGCACCTATCTAGCTGGTCACACACTGGCTTCACAGACAGTACTTCTGACATGTCACTCAGAGAAACCCAAGATAAGCACTATATAAGGAACCCTCTGCCACCTCCACTGCAGTAAATAAACAAGTTAGACTGAGGCTGGTAAAAGGTCAAATTCTCCTTCTTGTGCCTCAAGAGGCAGGGGTGCAGGAAGATGTGGTCTGCACCTCAGGTTCTCTCTGAAGACAAGTGGGTAGCACAAGCTGAATCACAGTGCCACAGACACAAGTGGGCAAGAAGGATCCTCAGCAGATGGATGAGTTGCTGCGGTATGGAAAATGGGGTCAAGCTGAAGATAGGAGGGCACACAAGCTTTTTCCAGGCTAAAATCTTCTGTTTGAGGGAATAAAAATAGATCCAAGAAAGTGGATATTGAAAGAAGCCTTCTTCCCAAATTCTCATGGGAAAAGCCAACTTCTCATTAGGCAAAAGGCTGGAGAGATTCTTTCTGACCCGGCCTAGCCCTAACCAGAGTTGAGTATGAAGTTCTTTTCTCTCCCGACCCAAACTTCAGAAATGCCACCTTTAATAACCCATGCATAATATAAACCAGCACAGACTTTAATGAAAAACCAAAACAACTGCTGCCCTAGTGCAACAGCTTTGAGCTAAACGTTTTACTTAAGTAACTCAGTAGAATTATGCCTCTTGGTCTTACTATTTAAGCAGCAACAATCTTTTTTAAAGTTAAAAAAAATCCTAAACCAAATCAAAAAAGAGCAAGTGCAAAGTAAATGAAAAGGAAAAATGACCCAATGCAAGAGCATGATCCCATGCTGATTAAGCACCGTGATCTGAGATCTGGGCCTTTTTGGTAAAAGCAGTTCCATAAGCAGCCCTTAGAGCTTCCGCATTTTACCACATCACTGTAAACTGAATTGTTGTCTAACTACAGAATATAACGTGGTGTTTGCAAAGCCACTGAGACTGGGGTTTGCTCCACTCCTGTTTACATCAGTAAGAGCCTGACAACAAAATTCAGTGGAAGAAAAGGTGAACTACAGAGTGCAGGGTTTTTTTCCAGTATACTCTCCTAAATAAGATTTGCCAACACTGAATAGACATTTGTAGGATGATGTTTGCTGTAGCAGTCACAGTGAAATGTTTGCATTCTTTGCTATGATTTGACCATAATGATAAACACCACTGTCTTAGGCAAGGAATGTTATTTAATTATTGGAGAACGATGGTTTTGCTTGATGCTTTGCTCAAATTGTGTGTTTTTCTCTGACATTTTCTTTCTTTTTTTAATAAGGCAAGGCAAGATCAGGAAAGAGAGAGGGGGAGAGAAAAAGAGAGGAAAGAGAGGAAGAAAGAAAGAGTGAATGAAAGAGAAAGAAAGTGCTAAAAAGAAATACAAAAGAAAGAGAAAGAAAGAGGAAAGAAGGCAAGCAAAGCAAGCAGCTGGTGCTGAAAGTAAGCAAGAGTCTTTCTCATTTTCTTCTGTCTTTTAATAAATCATTGTAGCAGCTTCATGACAGGTCTCTGTTATCCATAATGCCCAAGCAAACAGCTTTTCTTTCAGACTCTATTCAGTTGGCTGCTAGGGAAGCAGGACTGCAGGCAGGAAACTTCAGTGGCTCAGCCTGCTCCCCTGTAATTCAATTAGAAAAGCAAGCATGAAGTCAATATTCATTGCGCCAGGCCAGAACTGCACAGCACAATGAAATGATAATGAGAAAGTTCACAAAGGAGACGGGCTTAATGATAAGTTTTTAAAGAGGTGCTGCAGCGGGTGACCCTCTGTACAACTGGCAAATACACACAGGCATATGGGTCTCTACCCTCAGGGATTTACTCTCATCCCCTACCATCTGTATCCAGGGCAGACGGCCGACTGTGAATCCAAGGGAATCTCACGATATACTGTCTGAGGTCACCCTATTCAACTCTTTTGCATCTCTGAAGGGAAAGAAGACATGTTTCTTAAACACCCAGGCCCCAAGAGAACACATGCAACTCCCTGGATCAGAGGCAATGCAGTTTCAAGTAGCATGAAACTGTGACTCCCAAGTCAGTGGGGAAGTTGGGCCTGTGGAGCACAGACCAAGGAAATAACGAGAGAGAACTTCCAGCACTTCATGGAAGTGCACAAGAAGAACTGCACCCTTGTGCTTTCAGAGCAAGACAGCACTCAGTCCGTACAACTGTGAGAACTTAAAACATTTGTGCTTTAAACTGCTCAGTACTGGGTAAATGCTGGACTCAATTCTGCAGTTCCCTCTCAAAGAGATCTCCCACTGGAGAATGTCTCTACATTATTTCCTTTCTTCTCCTTTTAGTCCTTAGTTGGGGACAATAAAATATGTAGTTAGTTATTTTGTAAACATCATTGTATTCAGTTTTTAAAGTACTACATGATTGAAGTAGTAATTAAAAAAACAGCATTGTGTGTACAAACTCGGAGTTGCCTTGTTCTAATTTTGCTTTGGGATTCAACATTCCAGATAAGACAGAATTTGTTCTTTTTAACCATTATTTTTATGGTAAAGCCCTGAGCCCCTCAAGAAGAGACTTGGGTCTCATTCTTTTTGGTGCAGTACAGAAAAAAAACCGAGTGGCCCCGACTTTATGCAGGCAAACGTGAGAAACAGAGTTTTCCTTTTATTCCTCTTTAACAAAAGGGAAATAGGGCACACAGAGCTAATATAAGTTCCCTGAGGTCACACAGGGCTGTCAGTGACAGTCTCACAAATTGAATTCAGATTCTCAGGCTCTGGGTCTCAGTTCACGTCATATCATAGTGCAGGGCACTCAAAACCTTTCACGTGATTTTCAGAAATATGTTGTCATTTCCCTAATTAATCTCCCAGCCTAACATATATTAGCATTCCACTCATCTCCATCACTGGAAATGACTGATTAATATGCTGATAAATAATTAATACAGGTCAGCAGCTGTATAATTTCTTAAAATCAGCAGGTATTTTTCAACTTTGCTCATGACAACGGCCCACTTTTTACTTCAGAGCCCAACAAAAAGGAAGTCAATTTTGCCATCCTTCCTGATTGAAAAAGCCTTCAACTGCTAATAATAGAAGTGGGTGGTGAATTGCTTCATCTGCAGTAGGAAGCTCTTCATGTCCTATTGGGCCAGTTCTTCAGCTGCTATAAACCCACACAGCTTCACCAAAGGCAATTCAGCTTTGTCAAGTCACGCAAGCCAAGGGCAGATGTATTTGTGTTTCATCGCCCACTGAATCTCTGACAAGTGACCCAATCTCTGCATCTCAAAGGGAGAATGAAGCACAGCCTACAGCTGCAGCTATCCCCAGGATGCAACAGGTAGAACAGGCTTGCTGGGTGACTCCTACAGCCATCAGTCTTCTCCAGAAACCCTCCATGGGGAAAACCAGAGGTAGACATCAGAAATGGCAAGGCTGTCTCAACAAGCTATGTCAATGTCCAGGGCTAAATGTCCTGACACCCACCAAGAGATGTTATGTGAAAAAAGGGAAGAGTTTTACCTCTAAAGCTGCACACACTTGTGGCTGCTTCTGCAGTTCACCATTTTCAACAATATTCTTGCCCTAACTGCAGTTTGTTCTCTTTTGCCAGTATTTTGAAAGGTTACAGACCCTTGGTGGACATAATCACAGAATATTAACATAAAAACTCTTCTCCTGGCTGAAGAGTTCAAAGGCTGAACTGATGTATGTTCCTACCTACACTGAATTATGCCAGAAAAGGGCCAGATCCCAATATTTTTCCTTTTGATTCATCAATCTCCAGTGCAAATTTCTATGACATTAGAGAAAAAGAAGTAGGATAGGTACATCTGTATGAATTTGAGCTCATTCTTAAAATGAGAAGTACTAGTCACTTCAGATGTCAGCCCAGAACGTAATTTCTTTTTACAGGCATATAAATCCCAGTTTTCACAATTAAATGCGAATTTTGTGTACTCTCCAAAGGCTCAATGTGTAAAACAGAGTCCTTGCTGCTCAAAACAACCAGAGGTCAAATGCCCCTGTGTAACTCCTGCATGTAGCTGTCAGAAGTGATCACAGTAACTTCCCCTTTCCTATTTTAGAGGCAGCACTCTCACTCTTATGTAACGAAGGCAAAATCTGTTGAAGTCAGGGATTCAGAAACACCAGCTTCATCCACTGAACAGCCTTTGCCTCTCAGTGACAGGCCCTGGGAAGTTCACAAGACACTGCAGGTATCTCTCTCCCTTTAGTTATCACTCGTTCATGTCAGAGCCTGCTATCCTGTGTTATGCTCTATGCTTTGATAGGAGATGCCATCTGCACGATACGCTCAGCTGAGAATTGTGGGGTTGTTTTTTTTCTGGAGACATTAATGCATGTAATTGGCACATGCTTTTCTGGAGTATTTCTATCACCTTTCAAAGATAGAGACAATCAAATCTCTCCTCCACTCATCAAGGAAATGCTTAAAGCATCAAGTGGGCCAGCTTACAGCTGGTACTTCACATTTTCTCAAGCAGTAAAGTAACATGGGATGAGGACTGTCACAGTGTTTATTTTGAGTTCCCTGGTGAGAAAACCATTTTACACTTAACCTCTATGGCTGAAACCTCCCTCCTCTCCTGGGGAAGTCAGGCTGTCTCTCATTGGTATACAGCTGCTGTTACTTGACTTGAACACAGAACATGGAGAGGCTCGCTTGTCAGTTATCCAAGGTCAGGCTCTAGCCTTCGTAAGGGTAAAGGAGCTCTTGTCTCTAGCTAGGTCACACTGCTCTTTAGAGGTGAGCTCAAAACTCATAAGCTCCCCTCAAAGAAATGCACTAGGAAAAAACCAAATTCCTTCTCAAAGTTCTACATCTTTTTAGTTCGTGCCATGCTGTTTTCAGTCCCGAACTGGGACATTTCAGAATGGAAGAATCCAGAAAAAGACATTCAAAAAGGAAAAGGTGGTCCTGTAATTAACTAATTAGCCTGACCAAAGGTTAATTGCAAACACTGACATAAGATTGCTTTATAACAGCAGGCAAAGCACTGGGCTCTCTTCATGAAACCATTTTAAGAATAAATGAGAGATGAAAACACTTTTCTCCCATTCTTTGTTTTGCGTGTCAGAGGCAGGTACTTTTAATTTGATCACAAAGGAGTTTGCACAACAGCCCTTCCATCTTCTGAGAGATCACTGTGTCGTGAGACACCTTTTATTTGTGCACTACAGAACACAACCAGATGACAAGGAATGCAATGCACCTCTATGCTCCATGTATGCTTTCAGCAAAAAGGAGTGAATTTGGAGGTGGAGCCATACATAATCTAGGTACAGGTTATAGCCAAAGATCTACAAAACTGCATGCCAAATTCAATCCAGCAGAGAAAGTACAGAAACACAGAATGGAGAGTCTATTTCTGTTATTAATAATAAAGGTACTGCAACCAGTGAGTCCAGAGCTATGCAATTACAAGGAGACACGCAGTATACACAATCAGGAATCCTTATCAGATTGTTTGGTCTATCTTTTCCATTTAAAAGTGATGTTTAAACTATGTTTATAGAGAAAAGAATTGATCAATTAACCTGTTATTTGATCACAAGTAACACGGAAAAAATTAATCAGGTGATGAAAATATTGCCATTTCTCCATTTGGGGAAAAATTTAAGATATTTCAAAAAGATTTTGTCAAAACTCCTGGAACACACACATCAGCAAAGCCAAATGGTACATCTTTGAAAATTTCCCACAAGCAAACATCTCTACAGATACTCGGAAGTGAGATTTTCCAAAGGTAGAATAGCAAAACCAGAGATTTACTGTTATTTAAGTTTTTCAGCTGCTCCCTAAGAAAACAAACTTGGAGTTAAACAAAAACGTCACTGTTTTCCTACAAAATAAATAACAGTAACATTATACCCACTAAACAGGAATCAGCTGTATAAACAGTTTACCTGCCTCTGACAGCATCAACTATAGAGATGGGCAACTAGATTCAAAGAAGGAATAACCCAAGTTACTGTAACCCAATGCACAGTAAATATGAAGTAGCAAATAGGAAGGAAAAATACCTAAAAACTTCAATCATCCTGACTAAGCATCTTCAAATGTTATATTTGAAAAAGGTGACAATCACCACACTCTTCTCCTGCTTGTCACATTAAGCTTGTCCCATAGTTGGCATCATAAACCCTCAAAATTTACCTCCTTTAACCAGCTAATCTCAGTTCTGTCATTTCTGAGACCTGGGTGTCTGATTTTCCACATTCATTTCCTTTCACCAGCAAAGGAACAGACAGACACTGTATGTAATTTGAAGGTATTTTGCAGCTCAGAAACAAACCCCTATTTTTTGTGTCAGGTAGTCCCACTGATACTTTAATTAGCTTCAATGAACCACATCTGAAGAGCTCACAGGCCTCACAAAGTCCAAGCAAGGGAAGAAGAGAAAGAAACACCACAATCATTTTTACACTACCATTCTCTGCAGACTTGAACTACAACAATCCAGTGATCAAACAATTTGCAGTTGTGAACACTAAGAAATACAGGCCTTTTAAATGTGTCAGCGTGACAGAAACATATCTCCCCCCCTGCTCTCATTCTTCCCACCAGCTCAGCATATGTAAACTTTTAGGTACTGCATGTTCAAGTTGTTCCCACAACATATAACATAAAAATGTATGCTGCTGCAGAACAGAGGCATGTGTAGCGAATATTTTGTGTGCTCAAGAGCCTAGAAATAGATTGTAGGCTGCATGTGTATTGCAGACTTGTGTCAGCTAAATCCTTCAGGTGCACGAAGAGAAACGATCCTGATGGACACAGCTGGGTTTCAGAAGCTGACTCTACAGCCTTATTTGTAGCAGCAAAATTGTCCGTGTTCTAGTTTGGCTCTTGACAAAAGGATATATAACAGAGCTTTGCTAATGGCTCTGCAGCTACAGTAGGAGCACATCAGCTGTACAGCATATGATATTTTCAACTGACACAAATCACCCGGTGCAAATCTGGCATGAGATCTAGGGACAGAAGTTGGATGTGGAGGGATTTACATCCAGCACATTGTAAGAGTGCTCGCTGAAGAACTGGAAGGGCTTGACTCTGTCTTGCCCCAAATTTTGTGCTGTCATCCTCATCAAAGCAACCAAGATGAAAAACCTTCTCTCTTCAATCTTAGATATGGGTACATTTCACACTACTTTGTGAACAGTTTTGTTTAGGAACCTTGTGCCTTGAAATAAAAAATCTGAATCCTCTCATACAATTTCAGCTCTAAATGCTAGTAGTCACTTTTCTTCTAGAGGATTTGCAATAGGAACTGAATGCTGAATTCCTCTTTGTGCTTCTTTGGACCAGACCCTCAGCTAGTACAAACTAACTTAACAACCACAGATGTCACAAAATTTCCCCATATTTATTCCAGTTGAAGATCCAGCCTTTGTTTGCCAATGGGAGTGTTGCTCTACAGTAATACTGTTTCTGGTCCAAGCAGTTGCTAGCATTATTGCAATTTACAACACTACCAGACACAAAAGGAAAGGGTAACAACCAGAATCTTCTTTTCTGATTCTCTAAAACCACAGAATCACAGAACACTATGTGTTGGAAGGGATCTCTAGAGACCATCTAGTCCAACCAAATATGGTCAACAGGAAAAAAAAATACAGGGATATGACCATTAAAATATCCTGTAATTATCTTAACCTGCTGCTTTGGGACAGACTTCATTGCTCACTTTCCTCAAATGCTCTCCTGCCTCCTTCCTCACACCCTGAGCGCTGTCAGTTCACTGCCAGCTTTACAGTATCAAGTGTGTGATCTCTCCATTGGTACCCTGTTCAGTGTCATTTAAGCTGGCCAGTCTGCAAGGCCACCAAGGTCAAGGAACTATCAGGAGTAAGGTTTCTTAAGTGCAATGTGTGAGACACCATCTGACACTGTTTATAGATAGAGTTAGCCTCTTATTGACCACAGGATAGAAGTTAAAAGCATTGCTTTGTGAGTTCAAACGTGTTAACCTCTGAAGTGATGTTTGAATTAGGGTTATAAAGGGCCTGAAGTTTTGATCAGAGGCTTGGAGAATAAAAAGGATTTGGAAAAATTTTAGAGCAGGATCAGAGTAGCTACACTGAGTGTGCCAACCGCTATATTATTGTTGATTTAATTGAGTCCATCTATCAGGTCTGTGCATTATGTGATCCGGTTCCAAAGATGTTTCCCTGCTGCAGCTGACAAAATACAGACTATACACTTCAAATGCAGTTGTCGGTCTTTAAAACAGTCAGTTACAAAACATGTTGGCTGCTCTAGCAATCAATAATGGGAAGGGCAGTGTACGTTGGACTAACTCCCAAACAATTAAATACTTGCCAGTGTAAAGTTAAAAACTACGTGAGACCACGCCAAAAGCTTGTTCACTGTTTGGCAACCCACAGTATTACAAACACTGATGGATTAATAATCAGGCAAAATTAACAAAGTTGGAACAGCAGAAACATTTTCTGAGAAGTTTTCTGATGAATACACTGAAGAGGTAACAAATACACCTTCCCTTGAATTGTATCCACATGCTGACTGGAATTCCCGATGCCCTGTTTTCCTGGAAGGTGACTCAGAGAAGAGGATGTTAGATACCTGTCATGAATTGCATATGCAAAGGATGAAGACATCATACCACCTTCAGTGAAAGAAGCAATGCCTCTTAACCAGTAAGGAAGCACCTAACAACTTAAACGTCCTGAGACACTGGATCTGTACTCTGCAGACTGAGAATGAGCAATTTTGATATTATTTCTCTGAAGCATCACAGGAAATGTTATGTACTCAGCTATTCTTGCAGCTTGCTACTGTGGTATACCCTCTCTGCAGTGATGTTATACAGTATAAGATCCAAACTTATCTTTGCTATATCCATCAATTATCTGGGATAATAATGTCTTCATATTTTATGATCTCTCCACTGCGTAGCTGAGGAAATGACAAAGTATAGGTAGCTATTAACCTTGCATTAAAGGTCATTTAGAATGCCTCCATTACATACACACAAACCTCTGAGCTGGGCTTATCTTCAAAGACATTTCTCTTTTAAAAGACGGTGCATGTGTCTGAGACAGTGAACACTACCAGAAAGCAAATATTCTGGTGCCTAAATTAACACAAAACAGGTTGGTTTGTCTACCTCTCCTCCTCTCCCTCATCACCATTTCTCACGTTCTCTTTTTTCCCTTTATCTCTTTCTATCTTCCTTTCTTGCTTTCTTAACTGTGGTACATGTGGCTAACATGGCAGTAACTGGATAGAGAAATATGTTTCTATTAGCTTTTATGCTTCTGGTAAAACAAGATACTGTGTGATTTCTAGGCATGTACACAGAAAGATGGAACAAAACAAAGTTATCTAGCAAATGTCAGTCTTAATATCCTAAACTATCATTTCAATGTGCTGCAGAATCTAGTTTCCCCTCTTTAACCCCGCAACAACAGAGTTGTTGAAAATGTCAAATCTCTGTAGGCGTGATCCCAAATAGTCCAAGTCCAAGGCTATGCCATCCTTCCACCTGCCTCTCAGCTGTCAGAACTGTCCCAGACAGGATGTGTAAATGAGTGGTCAAAATACAACAATCTATAGCACCAAAGTCTCATAAGTAGACAACAATTTCTCACGAATGTAAGAAAAAACTGATGTCAGCCAAATCAAGAAGTCCTAGACCTGGAGATGACACCATAGATATATCACATAAATTTTCCTACTCAACAATAAAGAAGGTAGTGACAGAGTGGTCAGTGGTATTTACTTCAGAAGCATCAAGAGGTGGATTCTTAAGCACAGCCCTACAGCTGTTTAGGTGAGGTGTGCTAGGAGCATGTGCTACCTAAGAAACATCGACAATCTCACAGGAATGTGAACCCAGTGTTACTTAGGCATCTACCTTTTTTCACCCTTAATTTGGTACTCTGAGGAAGAGGAAATGCTGTTATAAAATGAATCCTGTTAGGACATAATACTTTGTAGCAGAAGATACACAATTTTATTCAATGCTTAATAAGGAAATGTACTGATTTGCAATGCAGTCTAACCCAAATTGCCTGTTTGATTGACACACTGGGTAAACGAGACCAACACTGTGTGCCCTGTAACAGAAACACAAAATACAGTTCCAGAGGCTAATTTTGATCCCTAAAGCTTTTTTGAGCTATCATAACACCAACCTTTTTCCCAAGTCAGGATTGCTTTAGATGGATGTACAATCTGATCTACAATTTGAAGTTATTCAGAGAACTTGCAATATCTCACTGACACTACAATTGATACTTCGGCTGAGTATTTCATCCAAGTAGGAATTAGCAAATATTTAGAAGAGAAACCTCAGATCCTTACTGCTACCTATTTACAGAAAGTATGTAAAAAAATCAGAAAGAAAAGTTGGGTCTTAAAAATCCATAAAAATGTAAGCTTGACTTCCCATATATTAAGAGCAGATTAAAACATGAGTTGGTTGACTTAAGGTAATATTTTAACCAGAAAGCACAAGAAAAGAAACATCCTAATTGACTGAAAATCCAGCTGTGGACTTAAAATAGAATTTCTAAAAGTCACATTTTTCATGTTACTAAGTTCAGCACTGTCTAGTCTTTGAAGAAACGGACTGGCTCGACAGAGCTAGCTGGAGCACTCAGCATTCACACGGGAACTCTCTTCTGCTGTCAGCCGGCCCAAAAGCATGGCTGTGAGACTTACCATATCCTTGGCTGCTAGCTATTAACTGTATCTGCTAAGGCCACCTTCATGCTTGAAGGAGAGACTTAGACATGGAACTTTTTAAGCTTTTTGTGGATGCTTTTTTCTGTTTATAAACATCTTTGCCTTTATTGGAGATATTTTTAAAGCTGAGGACAGAGTCTGTGGGTTGGATCCATTCCATTCATAGTAATTATCTCTCTATTCCTGAAGGCCCAGTCTAACCTTTAATGAAATAAACAGCATAGCTCCCGTTGTGTTCTAGACAGGCAGGATCCATCTACTTAGGGTTCTTCACATTAATGTTTCCTAACTGATCGAGACAGAAGCAGATAGAAATCAAAGTAGAGCAAAGTGTTTGAAATTATCAATCTGTGCCACATTTTCCACTATCAACCCTGTAATGGAAACTCCAAAAGCCATATCCACTGTCTGTTATATTAACATTCTGTACTTCAACCAACCACTTAATTCGTTGATTTTCATGTAACACCAACCTAATAACCATATACATTAAAACCCTGCAGTGCCAAGTGTTTCAGGGTTCCTGAAATGAGTCCCTGCTAGCACTATTCCATCTTTGAGGCCTTTAGCCTACCCACTGAACTCTCCTTCTATTCCCTTGCGGCCTCATGAGTCACCACTGAACCACGTTGTCTGTGCAACGCTACCAGGCGATCTCTTAACTGCTGAGCCTCAAAATCCTTTTCACTCTAAAGCAATTCAGTAGCAGTGTTCTAGAGTTCATCTGAACTCATGGGGCTTCTGACTTCTCTTAGAAATTATACTTGATTTGGTGAAATCAAGACATTCTACAGAATCATTTTTACTTCTTTTTTTTTTTCTTTTAATGAAGGAAAAAGTCAAGAAACGTTTCAACCTGAAACCTCTTTAGATTCTTGACAGCTCATCTATCCAGCACACTGACAGCTTATCAGGTGGAGACGAATCCAGCATCTGCTGTTCATTACCCAGACGGAGCCTGGGGACCCAAGGTTTCCAGCTGATCACTGGAAAGCTCTGTAGCAAGACATAGTATTTATCTCAATTTATAAGCTTCAGAGACAAGGTTCTTCAGAGAGTGAAAAATCAATGCAGCTGAACGGAAATTAGCAAGCGCCGGGGCATTTGCGGGAGCTGGGGATTTTGCTCTTGTTTGTAATATTTGATTAGGACAGACTTCCACATCTCGAGTGCTACACTGCAGAAGTTGAACATCAACTGCTTGAGCAGCTATGTGGCAGGATGTGGAAAACTACTTTGTGTTAATGATTCTATGCTCTAATCAATATTCTACAGCCTCCCATGAACAAGTTAGTGTTTCACAGAAGATAACACAGTGGAAGCAACAAGTGTCAAATCACCAGGGCACTGCCAGATCTCATAGTGCTACAATCCTGAACTGCAAGCCTTTGAAAGGCTATCTGAAGCAAAATAATAGTAATTGTACAAAACATATGCAACAGAAACAGACAGTTCTGTGAAATATAGCATTTAATCACATGAGTTCTCACTGTTTGGAGGATAAGAGAGGCAAAGAACTCCAATGAATAGTCTTCAATAGGAAGTCAATCAGCTTATGGCTGTTTACATCACATAAGGACTTGATCATATATCTGACTCTCATTTGGTATGTTTTTGAACAAATAATAGTGTAGAAATCACATGATTAAAACTATTGCATGGTGTTTTACAACTGTAGGCTCTCTTTACAAACCATAAGCTTACTATGTGACCTAAATCTGGCTATGTTTTATAATTGTTTTTTATTCAGTTGCCAAGAAAATCAACTGGCAATGCTTCTCTAATTGTTGGCATATATAACTAGAAGGTTTTCAAGAATTCCTCTTACTCAAATCTTTCTACCTGCCTTCATTAAAAATCTGTAAAGTCCACTTGATTAGCCAGAAAGACCTCCACCTTGAACAGCCTGTCCCCTCTGTGATTACAAACCTGCATCACTCTCTCCACTGGGACTTGACCAAGACACCCACTCACGGGATGAAAGTGAGAAATCTGAGTCCATAATGCTCACAGATCTACAGGGACACCCTTCACTTGCACACCAATCACACGTGATTTTTCCCATTCATGATTTTTTCCAAATCCCAGAAGCCTGTTCTATGTGATCAGCTAGTCAATACTCTGTCATTTTAAGAGGTTCAAAGAGAATGAAGAATGTTGCAACATGAGACACAGCTCACTAATATGTGTGGAAAAGATCTTTGACACGTCAAAACCATCTGTTAAAATTAATATTTTTTAACAAAACCTTCTCTCTCTTGATGGCATGAAGAGCTAAGCACTTTATCCCAAAGGTTTTCTTTGCTCTCTTTATTTTTTCCTCCCCAGATAAATTTCTAATTCTGATATTTAAAGATGGCATCATAGTGTTTCTGTTTATAAAGTACTACATAATGTTTTAGTCTGGAGACAGGACGTATTCCACTCTAGCAACCAATTCTGCTTGTGTGCTGGTGAAAATTGGAAAGGGTTAAATATCTGGCCAATGGGGATTGCCAAAGGCAGGGCCCAACAAGTCAGCAAAGCCTGAGCTTTTTTTTTTAACATAGGCAATACAGGAAGACTGATAATTACAGGAATGAAAACAAAGTTACTCTCACAGCCTAGAAATAGAGGAGACTATGGAGGCAATCACAAATTAGAAGTTCAGAACCCAGGTTCTTCATTCTGAAACTAGAAGACAGTTGGAGGAGAAGGGACATCTGTTCCTGGAACAAAAGGCCAAGAGGGACAGGATGGGGGAGCTGAGCTTGTTGCAGCCTGCCCTCCTCCCTGCCCCCGGCTGCTATGCAAGTTTGGTTTAGCTTGATATGTTTTTTAGCTCTCTTTGGAAGACACATGCATTTGACATTGTGCTTGTTCTACTTACTGTCACTACTAAACCCTTTTTATTCCTCTGCAGGGAAAGCTCAGTCACTGGATCTGTCTACTCCTTCTCCCATCTCCTCCCCTCTGACACTCAAAGCCAAGACATGAAGTTAGATTTCTCTATTTCTTCCATCAGCTATTGTGGTATGAGAGCTCCACTAAGACATGGGCACATTCCAAAAATAACATGTGAATAAGGACTTCTGTGTTTTTAAGACCTGACCCAAAATATTTATTTATCCAAAAGCTGAAATTCTCACAAGCAATGGGTGAAATTCTGAGGAGAGGAGATCTGCAGCAAGCCTGCACATAACACTGGCTATCAGGGCAACAAGTGTTATAACAAAGGCAATGAAGGATAAACCATAAAACAAGAGTCAGCAGAAATCTGTATATTAATATAATTTCATAATCCACATCAGTCACTTTTATATTAGGAAGGAGTGAGAATGAAAGCATAGGTACACTTAAATAATAACAGGGATTCCTACAAATCCTGAAATGATTTATTACTGACAGTGCAGTAATGGATTGCTTATGGCAAACAGGAGACTCACAGTTTCCCAGGAGGCTTATTCCCCCACTGCAGGATACAAATAATTCCCATTGACTTCAGTGTCTTTCCTGCCATGAAGGACTAGGAATTTATTGGCTTCAGTGGGAGTTACGAATAACTTGCATGAAGAAAATGAAACCCTAAAGAAACAAATTAAGAATGACTGCCTACTTCTTCAATCTATTTCAATTATTTCTCTCTGTGTCAGCTGGAAAAAGAACCACACTCAGCTCAAACTTACCCATCTATAGAAATTAAAAAATCTAGCAACACCTATAAACAATGTATATGGTCAGTGTAGAACAGAGGTACAAACAAAAGCAGTAAGAAACTGAAAGATTTCTCATGGAAGAAGTTCCCTGGAAAGTATTTGTCTCCTGAGCAGATTTCACCAACTAATAGCCAAGATGCCTTCACTCTGCAGATGCACACAGGATTCCCTCACTAACACCATGTAGTCATCTCACAGTAACTGTGCTTCTGTTTCATTTACCAGTGTAGAGCAATTACCTTAAAAAAACAACCCAAATAATAGGTTCTACTTTTTGACAGTTGTGCTTCAATTCCCATCCTGCCCATCTGTACCACTTGTCTGCCAGTAAACCTGGTGCAGAAGAGGATATAGAAATGTCCTTCTTTAAGAACTGTATTTGAAAAAATATCATTGCTTTAGAGGAGACATAATGGCCAATTTCTAATCTGTTACACCAGCAACTGGACAATCACACAGCTGTTGGCTTACCTATGTAGGCATACCACATTTCCCATAGACAAGTGTTTTCAAGAAACCAGTGAAATGTGCATGTTTGGCAGCTGAGTGAACAGAGGACTGTTGTGGATTTCTTACCATCTCCTTGCAGCCGTCTAGCTGGGGCAACTCCTAATGACAGGAAACACAGAGGATTTGGTCCAGTGAAGCAGCTTGTATGAAGGGAGACACTACGGCAACCTCCACTTGAATGGCAGCACTGATGGAATCACTCCTGAAAAGAGGAATAAATAAATTACTCTCAGATGTCCTAGGAAGTCTCCTCCTGATGTCAGTAAGACTATGGGCATAGGTGAGAGAACAAATGGAAAGCAAGGCTTTTCAACAAAAGGAAAATGTATATAGTGTTCTTTGTGTCTAAATCAGTAATTTCATTGATGACATAGCATTTGGTTTTAGCTAGGCTTTTCCAAGCAAATGCAGACTCACAAAACTGAGAAATATGTCCTTCTAAATGTCACCTTTCTGTAGCACATCAGGATTATGCAATGTGCTTGTTAATTACAACTTCTCCTTTAAATATAAAAATTCTTTTGCTTTGACAAACACTACAGCCTTTGTGACATTCCCAAAAGATATCAGTGTCAAGTGCTTCAGACTGTACTAGAAACATCAGATGATTTCTAGTCACATAGTCCTCGGTAAATTGAGGGGAGGGTTCTATTATGATAAAGTGGTTCAATACCACCATCGAAAATCTACATCCAGCTGGAAAGGAAATAGCATCTCCAGAGTATCCAGTAGCATATATGTTGGCAGGACAGTTTGGAGACATCAGAATTGCTCCGTATATTTACTTTCCTTTTAAGCAGAAACTAAGCCCTAACAAAGCTAACAGTGTGTACGCAACATGATAAGCAATGTATTTTGTTTTGCCTTTGCTGTTCAAAGTGTGGGCATCCTGTATGCCGAAGTAAGATGGGTTCTGCTGCAAGCAGATGAAGTAAAGATAGTTTTTGTATAGGATTTAGAAGGAGGCAGGGAAAGAAAGGAAGGCTCATTATCTAATCTCTCTTTCTAAAAACACCTGCCATTCAGTCAGTTCCTAAAGCTCAAAAAGAAAGTATCCTTCCGTAGTATTTTCATTGGCCCTGGGGCCAGGCAGTTGCTAATCTGGATGAGTCCCGAGCATCAACTACAGAGGAAACAACAGCAGGAAGCAAAGAAATTGTCTCAGACATCCCCTGGCTTTACTGACTTAATAGGGAGACCCCACCTACACATTTAATAGGGTCAGAGCTATAACCTGAGGCTATAGGATGTACAGATTCGCGACCATTCCATTACAGTAGGGATGTACATTTCTAGTTAAACTCACAAACAATGCTGAACAGCTACTGGGAAGGCTAACAGGACCTCCCACTTCATGGAAACAGTAACTGTTTACATAATACGTAATGACAGTAAATCATAACAAATCCTAGGAGAAAACTCCAGTGAGAGATAAAATAACATGACCTTCTGATTTTTCTTCTTTTCTCAGTCTTACAATCCATGTCTTTATTCGCCCATCCTGTAAGGGTTTCGGCATACCCTCAACTTTCAGCACACCCTTAACTTTCAGAACATCAGGCTTCAATTAATCTAATTAGTGACCAAAAGATGTTCATGTATAAGACAATGTTCTTTTTCTCCCTTTGCTTATTCCATGCATAACATGGCTTGCTCACTCTCCATAGCCTGAGCCCACTACCACTATGACATAAATAATACAATATGTTCCACTTTGCAAGGTTAAACAATTAGCATTCTAAACACATGGCTGGTACATAGTAGCACCACTATTATCTCCATTACTCTGCTGAGTTAGACCAGCTGAGGATCAGATCCTGCCTAAGATAGTGAGTAGTTTGCTGTATGCAAAGGAATTAAACCAATGTACTCTGGGGGGAAAAATTTGCAACTGGACAACTGGTTTCTGAAACTCATCTGTCAGTTGAAATTAATTACTGAAGAATGTCCTGCATGAGAAATTCTCCTTCTGTCATTTGCTACATTATAAGACAACATAGCTTTTGCAAGACAAACAGACTTCATTACTTTTCCCCTGGGAACTTCTCCACTCTCTCTTTGTGCGTGTGCATGTAAGTGGAACTATAATTACACAACCAGCACTCAAATTTGCTTAAAATGAACTATTTGAGTGCTTATTCCCAAACAGGACACTTCTGTGAATAAAAAACAAACTATTCCCTACTAAGACAACAGAATCAAGACAAGAAGAAAAGAAAATATTAAAATGTTCCTTTTTACGTCTAGCATTGACTTGTGCTTGCACTTCCATCAAGATGCTAACATGTCAGGCCTGAAAGCCAGTGTGCTAGGTGCTGTACCAACATGTGCAAAACAAAAACCCCAAAAAGACAGAGCCTACTCCTGCAGCTTTCCAACAGAAGCTGCCTGCGTTACATTACAACGCGTGATTTTTAAAGGAAAGGATTGCTTGTAGCAGATGTGCAAGGCTTGGTGCAAAAGATCTGCGTGCCTGCCAGGCATGAAGGAGCAAATCCTTCAGTCAGTGCTAGAAGGAGGTGACACACATCTTAAGAGCACTGTCTGTAGTCTTCTGCCAGCCCTCAAGACAAGGTGTCGGACACACCCAGGTTGGCCAGTCGTCTTGGTCTGCATGGTCAGTGGTGAGGAGAAGCTTCTGGCTGCTCTGTTAATATTATTAGTGATTTAATCATCCAACAAAGAAAAAAATATCCAAACAAGGATTCTCATACATGAACTCACTACACTTCAGCACTTGCCCAGCTCCCATTCATATGGCAGCTAAAAGATCTAGTGCAAAAGACAGACTTTAAAGACCATGGTCCTTGTGCTCTGGAGTGTGGGCTCAGCAACTAATAATAGATGAAGGTTTACATGTTTTTCTTGTGTTTCTGCTGGGGCTGCTGTGTCATTAATTCAGCTTGTGCTTGAATACTTATGTTAAACATTCCCTTTGTGGCTTTCTCTAAATCTCAAATTTTGCATGTGACCACATGTAAATGTAAATGTGTGTTTTTATGGTCCTGTAATCTCAGTGCTTTTAAATCCTGGTTGCCTGGAGGCATACAGGGAGCTGAAGCAGAAAAGCATGGTGAGTTTGTGATCATTTAGAGCTAGTTTATTTGCTCTTTCTGAGTGGATTCAGTTCCTGTAGAGGTTTTTGCCTTTGTGTAATGAGTAAAGATAAGATCTAGGACCCTAATTAACCCTGCAGGGCCTGTGAACAAGGCTCATTAGAAAACAGTCAAACACATTTCTATTTAAACACCTTATTTACAGGAATTCATATCATATTTCTGAACAACAGATATACATGCCACACAGTCATACCTTTAACCACTGTAAATCATTTCCTTAAATAAAGCTGAAAAATGCACTAAGTTTGAGCTCAAAGTCATCTGAATTATATGTGTAAATAGCCCATAGTTTGAAAGACTACCCAAGTCTTGTCTGTAGGACACGGTAAGCTATAGTGTTCTTTCACCTGCACCCAAAAAAGAGTGCAC
Organism: Colius striatus; assembly: GCF_028858725.1. Classification (NCBI taxonomy): domain Eukaryota; kingdom Metazoa; phylum Chordata; class Aves; order Coliiformes; family Coliidae; genus Colius; species Colius striatus. The sequence goes on from NC_084760.1 coordinate 116,361,477, forward strand.
GTTCCAGAAAACCAGTGTTACTGCAGCCCACATCCTGATCACTAAACACCACTCTCAAGTAATTTCTCTGGGGACTTTCCCATCTGTCCAAGGCAGTGACAATATATATGTGATCATAAATGTCTCTGAGGACTTCTGGAAAGACTTTATAAGAAGTCTGAACAAGGTTATTTAAAACACCATTCTAGGGTTATTTCATATATCTGTAAATATCCTGAGTCGGGCAGTAGCAAAGTACAGGCTCTAGTACTCAGTGCCTATGAATATATTTATGTACTTGTCATTCAGGTTCCATTTGAGACGTAAATTGTCCTCAGCAATTCTGAATTACCTGTCTTTCCTAACTCTTCATTCCTTCCACCCCTACTCCTCATCACTGAGAGACCAGAGAATCACAGAAGCCAAACCAAGAAAGATCTCTGGAAATATCTGACCCAATTTTCTACTCTGAAGAAAGGTATTGGAAATGTTTATACTTTGGTACAATTCATAGAATCATAGAACAGTAGGGGTTGGAAGGGACCTTTAGAGACCATCTAGTCCAACCCCCCTGCAATTGGTAGTTTACAATCCACATCCTCAAAGTGCCACCACTTGAGTTGCTTGATGACATCAGGAGCCAATAGCCTGATGCTGGTGATTAACCCCTGTCTCATCTGTTGGTGCCTTACTGGGTGCAGCTCTACATACTAGTGTGTGCACAGCAGCTTAAAAGCCAGAAGAATTAGTCTTGCTTCTTGTGACATCTGGAAGGGCAGCCTGGATTCAGAATTAAGTCTGGTCAGTACTTAACTTTGTTGTAAGTGACTGCCTGACCAGTGAGTAGGATAAATGATGCCACTGGGACTGAAATGTATCTTAAAATTAATCATTTGCTTAATGGTTTTCCTGGAGAAGGATGGGTTTAAATATAAATTTAAGGGCACTTTCTTCTGCAAGGCTCGGGAGAGTGAAGATCTCATCACAGACTGTAAGCAAGAAAGACTTACATCGTGTCATGGATACTTTAAAATCAAATACATCATCAATTCAATTCATTAAAAATTCTACATCCAGACACAATTGGTAAAAGTAAGCAAACCTTTACATGTTAAGTTCTTCAGGAAAGGAATGAGTTTTGATTGAGATTCCTGTGGCATTTGATACAACAGAAATTTGTCTATGATTGGGCCAACTGCACTGTAATGCTACACAAACAAATATAATTGTGCTTTTTAAAAACTTCTTAGCTTAAAATTCTGTTTCAAAGGCCTGAAATTAGTATTTTATTAGCCAGTTGAAAAGCACACTGTTTAAAAAAGACAAAACCTTGACTCCTTCTATAAGTAGATCCATGATTTATATTGTGAATTACTTTGGCAAGAGAAGGAAAATCCCAAATCAAGTTACTCTTCAACCTGCACTAATAAATCCTGTGTTGACATGAATTCTTTTTTCCGTACATCATTTTCAAAGAGTCATGTGGCTTTTTAATAATCACTCTTGTTGCTTCTTCTTCATCCCATTCAACAAAGTAGCGATAACTGCAAAAGCATCTGAGGCAACATACAGCAACTCAAATGCTGCTCTGAGAAATATCTCTGTGAAATCAAGTTTAATGAGATATCAAAATAATATATCTGTAAGTCTTGGCTGCTGGACTGGAAAGCAAAGCCAGTTTCCCTAGTCCAGATTAGTCAACATCAGGTTCATCGGGCTAACATTTCACAAGATATTTTCCCACATTTGTCCAACTGCAGTTTGAAGGGTGCAGCTGACAACATAAATGTGCCCTAAGGTGAAAATCCCTAAACATTTCCCTCGGTGATCTTTTTGTCTGGACATTACCAATGCAGATGTCTGTAATCAAGAGATCTCTATGGATCTGCTAATTATTCCCTAGGCTTTTCCACTGGCAATAAAAATCCCATTTGTCGAAGCTTGTTTGCAGAGCCTCTTCCATTTCCACAGTGGTGGCATTAATTAGCAAAAACCTGTGAAAATTGTTGGGCTTTATAGGTTCAGAAAAACCCACTAAGCATTGTTCCTTAATATTACTATAAATTCAACCATGGCAACAAGTCCTGAACGTCCAACTTTCTCAGTTGGAACAATTTTTCATGCTTGTAGCAATAAGTGGGAAATAATGGGGGTCTCAGATTCGCATTAGGAAAGTTGCTTCTGTGACCTCTTCATGCAGATGGATGGTGAATTTCTCAGATAATAAATCAAAGTTTCCTGATGGTACAGTGGCATCTCTTGCTGAGGCCCATAGAGCTGCTGGCTGCCCTCTATTCAAAGGCAGCAGGCCTCAACCCTGCAGGATGCTTTCTCTACAAATCCTTCAGTCATCATCAGGAGATATTAGGGCCTCTATAAACTGCCCAGGCATTTTGGGCAACAGCCAGTATCCTGCTGGGAAACAGACACTTTTCAACTTCATTGACATCTGTCACACATACAAAGAATAGAGAGTGATCAGGAAAAAAAGGCATATTATGACTTTCCCATCAGCAGGGCCAGTTAAGCCTTTGTTCTTAAAAGATATTTTAAAGGTTGATCAGAGCTACCTTGCTTAATAGTATCTCTCCTCAGAGAATCTTAACTTTTCAGTTTAATGGCCATCAAATATTTCTGTTTTGTGACATTTTTTGCATTGGGATAACTTTCCTCTAGGAATTTCAAACAATAAAAAATAGCTGTGATGTTACATTTTCTGTGAAGTTTTTATTAACTTTCTTCTGAATAAGTCCCTGCAAGGAAAATTACACCAATTTTTAATATCAGAAATAAACTTATTAAGTGACTATCTAACTCCCAGAATAGCAGTATAGTCATTTTGGGGTAAATTAAAGCTTTTTTTCCCAAATTACCCTAAAATAAGCATGGGAAGTGCAGTAATAACTTCGAATCAACATACTTTTTTCCCTTCAAGGTATTTTCTATATTAATCATCATTTAGAAGATCGAGCTGTCAATTATTGTGCGTACATAACATACAGATAAAACTTGAAGTGATGCTCTCTTGCTATCTATAATCACTTTTAAGTGCCTTAAACACAGATGACAGAACTTCAGTGCAAAGTTCCCCCCATCTGAATGTGATGTAGATACACAACTACTTTTTCAGTTTTCAACTCTAGTTATGGGACTACATGAATACTTCTGGCACTTGGTTTCTTCAAAAGCTGATGATGCATAAGGGAAGTGCTTTTATTTGGTATTGTGATCCCTAATGATAAAAAGAATTTTTAACTGCTTTTGCACTTATCAGACAAGTCAGTATGAGCTATTAGTTCTGGGTTATTCTGTTGACTTCAGTAGAGTCAGTGTATTTTATGTAACTGTAACTGAAATCAGAACTTGGACAACTGGCTTCAGTATTTTTAGTAGTTCTACCCAAGTCAACTAAATTCAATAGTGAGGTGAACAAAGCACGCAGGACTGGGCCGTATTTTATACAAAGACAACATTGAGCTTTATCCAGCAAAAATATAAGAGATAATGTACTTAACCAAATAAAAACTGAGGGAAAAATCTCAACATACTTGCTCAGCTACAACAACAAAGCCCTGGTACTGCACAGCCACCTGGGGAAAGGGATTTAGCTGTGAGTGGCTGGACAAAGAGGAGTAGTGACAGGTTAGGATCATCAGTCACTGAAGGCTGACCATGGTATAATATTTGCAATTGAAGATCAGATGTAAAATTAGTGAATAAAGGGTAAGGTGAGCTTAGAAATGGGTCCTGGAGAGGCTTACAGCACACCACTAAACCTGAAGCCAGATGGTGTGTTAGTTTCCCAAAGCAGCATGAGAGCCAAAGAGTCATACAAATGAGTCACACCTGCTTAAAGCCATCCCAACATAGAACAACGAAGAGCAACTTGGTAATAGAAAGTTGCCCGGATCCTCCATTGAGTAATAGATTTTTAATAACCTTTCCCACCACCACTTACAAGACTTTTTTTCTAAAGGCTGAGCCTGACAGCAAGCTTAGCAGCAATGTTAAATTTAGAAGTCTTCAAAGTTTAACTGGAAAACAGTATCAAATCCTGTTGGACAGAAAATGTGTTTTTTGTGACCAAAAGCTCTTTGTTAAAAATTAACACACTGAAAGCATTAACATAGTGTTTAAAAGACTCAGCTCATTCTGAACAACTTAAACCAAAAGTATCTACAACATTCCAGAAACAGGTTTTCAGACTGTCAGGAGTTTAACGGTTAAATACTTTTAAAGGTCCAAAGTTTAATGATTCAGACCCTGGAATAAGTTTTTAAAACTGCCTAATTCTGCTAAAGCATGTAACTTTTTTAAAAGCAAATAGGCTTTTCTCAAAAAGAACTGTAACTTCACACATTCTTATTATGAATTCATGGACTTCCCACAGAATTTAGTTCACTGCACACTTCAGTTCAGCATGAGACTGATGGACTGATGGTTTATCCCCATCCGCCCTGCTTGTGCTCAGAGCTCAGGTCTGAAGCACAGGACATCCCAATGAAGTCTTTAAGCATACATTTCATACATTTCATACATTGTTAAGTATCCTTAACAATCTGGAAGTATCTAAAAATTATTTCACTGTTCAGGTGAGGGAGCCCTGGCACAGGTTGCCCAGAGGGGTTGTGGAGTCTCCTTCCTTTGAGGTCTTCAAGACCTGCCCGTACATGTTCCTATGCAACCCGCTCTAGGTGGACCTGCTTCTGGAGGGGGGTTGGACTAGTTGATCTCTAAAGGTCACTTCCAACCCCTACCATCTATGATGGTTTTAATAGTGACAATCAGTGCACAGCTGAAGTCTTAAGGCAAACGGCACAAATCCTGAAACACAGGCATTGATGGTTTTTAAACATATAACATTAAGTTTTTCTTTCTAGCATCATACTATTGCTTTAGAAATAATGTGATACTATTGTTGCTATGTGCCCTGTGTCAAAGATACTGTCGTCCTTCTTTTGCCTATCATCTTACTCCATGGAGGGACTTCTGGTTTCTTGTTTGTTTTAGGAAAAACCTATAGAACGCTGAGCATGCTTTACTGTCATTCAAGCACATTTAAAAGCTAAGGGGTGTCTCTTCTTTCCCTGGATCAAATAATTTCCTCTGTGTAAAAATGTTTAACATTTTAAATCTCCTTTTACACATGAAAAACAATCTTTTCACCAGGGTTTTTCTGAAGAAAACGTTAATACTTCAGACTCTTAACGCTGGACAGGGGAAAATTAATTTATCCCCTGACATTCATCCTTTGCAGTTACTGCAGAAGACAAGGTAATCACCCAAGATTTGCAAGGGGACCATCCCATGCTGCGATGTCTATCTTTGTAAAAGCTACACAGAAGGTTTCATTTGTATCATTAACGTTCCCACTGTACCAACCAGAAGTTTATTATACAGTACTTTCCTCTTTCAACTTTTACAGTTCATATACCTCAGCAGGAGCCTGGACACAATGACCCAGGACGCCCCTTCCAGTCCTAGATTCCTATGAGATGCATGAAAAAAAAATCACAAAGTACAAAGCAGTATTTTTAGAAACTTCAGATATAATGAAGCCCCAAACTAGAACATATAATGCAACAATAACCTTCAAGGTAATATGGCAGACACAAACCATCTTGTGTTGTATATAAACTATACAAACATTTCCACTTGATTTCCTAAGGAAATGAAGCTTATGCAGTCATGCTGTCTGTCTGGTCATGTCTCCCCCTAATAACTTTCAAATCCACTGGCACATCTCAATGCAAGTTGTCAAGGAAGAAGCAGAAGACTTGGAGGTAATTATGTTCCTACAGGTCTTGTCATTGCACAAAGTAAAGAGATCTAAATTAGTGCCCCCAGCTGAGGAAAATATCCTTGAAGGTTTGGGATCAATGGGTACTTGTCCAATCAGTATGAATCAGCTTATTTCTAGCCTCATTTCTAATCCAACTGCCTTTTGTCTTTCTGGGTATGAATGGTTCTTGAAAGGATTTGGGGCTCTCATGAAGGTACCTGGAAGATGCATGGGAGCCAGACAACATGGTTTGCTGGAAACAGAGCCTCTGCTGCTCCTGGAACATCTTCTATTTTTTCACAAAAAGAACAGGATAGTATCTAACTTAAATCCCTTGGCCAGACTATTTCTGCTCAGTCAGTTCTTCCACTGGCCTCAAAGGGTTAGGAATCCAGTACACAGTCATTCAAGATTGTTTGGTCATACTACTGGCTCCATTTTTCATTAGAGACTGAGAAATTTCTTACTGGACTCAGGATTCCCTCAGATCTTCCAGAGACTCTTCTAGGGAGGATATGTCCCATTCTCCTAACCTTCCAGTAATTTACTAATCCATATGAGTCCCTTATGAGATGCAAGGTTTGCTCTCTCTCTCTCACATTACAGTTAAATCTTACTAATTTTATTCTTTTGATACCCTTTGCTTGAGGGTGTCCTTTGGAACCTGTTCATCATCCACAGTTGCCTTCCTTTCCCCCACCTCCTCCCCTCTCTTGTTTTCCCAGCTCACATACACTAATACCCCCATATTCAAAGGCATTCTGGGACACCTGTTAAACTCCAGCTAAGTGGACAGCAAAATGAGAAGATGCTTCTTGGAGCAGTGCTTCTGACATGCATCATATGGAAAAGTTTTGTGAAAGTGGCTCACTTCAGCAACCTGTGGAGTGTTCTAAATCCCATCACTGAAGTATTTCAAACTAATACAACTGAGTGCAGGAAAAATCACCCTGAAAAAATAACTAAGGCTCTGAAAAGCAACTGACATGGTTCCAAGCCACTAAGAAAGTCAAATAGAGTAGCTAGTGGAGCAACTTGAGAACTGAGTAGAAGAAAAAGGAAGCTTTACTCCAAATGTACCTTGAAGTACAATACTTATGGATCCAGCAATGCCTGTCCTCTTAGCAGCAATGAAGTACTTACACCCAGAGAAGGATAGATTGGGGAGTCTTTTTTTAAAAAGTCAGATCAATTCAGTCAATAAGTTAAAGACTGCAATGCTTTACACACTTAGGATGGAAAGTTCCCTCCTCTTCCAAGTTATCTGACATTTCTTTTGAGGAATTACACTATGCCAAATGGATTTTTAGAGACTATGAGTTTGAAAAGGCTTACACTTGCATTCTTTGCTGAAAGTTACTTCCTGGGGATGTAGTATTGTAGTATTTTTAAAGGATTCACCAGCAGATCTTATTTTCAGTAAGTGTTTAACCATTCTGCCAACAAAGTATTGCTCTTCAGAATGAATGATAACGTTGTTAAAATAGTGGGTTTTGAGAAGGACCAAGCAAAAATGAAACTGCAATCAGGGTGAACAAACACCACACCATCCTCCAAAACCACTGTTAGAACTCAAATGGGCACTGTTGCTAAAGTCAGTCTGTCATTTGTATGGATAAGAATTGTGAGAATTGGACTTTTTTCTTTTTAATGAGTTATTGATTTTAGGAAAAAAAAACCCACTCAAGGCAAAAAACTCCATATATTAACAGGCTGGCTTCACTTGCCAAGATGCGTTACTTTATAGCACTACTGAGAAAATTCAATGCTTAAAGTCCTTTCAGCTACTCGGACAAGATAGATTGATGTGCCTCAGACATCCATGCTTTACAGAACTGGTCAATAAGGAAATACCCAAGAGACTCCTCCCTCAGAGGGATTAAAGTGTTCACAGTTTTCAGTAGATATGGTTTTTAAGAGAAAAAAGAAGAAATGCAGCAAGATATGAAAAAACAGAAGTTCCTTAAAACAGCTACAGCACATAGGCTGTATCTCCAGTTCAAGAAAGCATTGCTACTCAGAAAAGGTGTATATGCACACAGTCACACACTGTCTATAGAAAGATGGATTTCACTATGTGTTGAAATGTTGTCAGAGTCTGGATTGGCAGCCTTCAATAACATGTGTTCAAATACATTTAGAGAGTAATCCTGAACTTAGGAAATGCAACTGTAACAACACTCCAAAAGACTTCAGAATTTTTTGTCTGTGCTCACTTGTTTTTTAAATATACTCACCAAAAAAACCCAACAACCAAAAGCAAGTATAACATAAATTCTACCTTTGACTATCTTACATGTTAAAAGTGCTCACTTCCTTGTGACTTGTTAACTGACAAATATTTCCCAGTTAAACATTGATTTTCCTTTACTTTCTTTCATTCCTTTCTTAAGCAATCTCACGGACTGTGGGTTTACAAACAGAGTACATATATATATCACTTATTTCAGGTTGCATGGACTTCGGAATCATTAGGTCTTTATACAGTAAACCTACAACAACCAAGTCACACTACATCTTTAGAGAGTGCTATTGCTTTGAAATTGAAGCAGTTAAAGTTAGCAGAGGTGCAATCTGGCCCACTATCTGGCAGGAAATAGTTTTGCAGAGATAACCGAGTGGAATTCTATGGCATGCAAAATACATATGGTCATATTAGATAGTCTTGAGTTTCCTTCTCATCTAAAACTCATTAATTTAGTTGTGTTTCCTTGGTAAATGAAAGAGTAACTTTTGACAAGATGCAGACATATGTGCATCTTCACTAAAGTTCTGTTGTACATTTTGAACTCAGTATTGTCCCAACTTTGGACTAGCTTCACTGTGATTTTACTGTTCTCTGTTTATGAAAGTAATCACAAAAATGAATAAAATAAGCACAACATCCTATGAAAAACATTTTTAAAAAGTAAAATGTCAGTGGAGTAGACAAAGCCCAGAATAAACATCTTCTGAATTTTGGGTCTGCTTTGCTACTTGCTCCCAAGAGACAAGTTACTTGCTTCATTTTTCGACCTCATTTTTTTTTCTTAAAAGAGAAAAGCTGCCTGCCTGCTTTTCTCTCAAGCATATTGTAAAAAATAATTGATTTTTGTGCTTGCTTGGTTTATATTTAGTTTACTCAAATTTAATAAGGTCCTCATCTAGCAAAGCTCCTGGGCATATACTCCACAAACAATTGTACAGATGTCTGTACGAGCAGAAAACTCTAAACCTGACCTCCACAATCATGATTTTTCTTCTTGCTTTCTGTGCCCTCACTGAAGTTTACAAGTACATCAAGGGGTTCTTGTTAAAATGGATTTCCCCTTCTACACTTTCCATAAGACTATCTGTAAGAGCAATCCTGCCCTCCAGCTTGGCTCCTCTGGATACAGTGGAGAATGCACCAATGAATGCAAGGAAGAGAAAAACTTGTTGAAGACATAAGGGAAATGAACAGAGCTTTATGTTTCTCCTGCAGTGAGAACAGTAACGATATAGAGAAGGGCGGAAGCTTTGAGATACTACTCCAGGTTCTTCAGGTTTAGGCAGGGGCCATCTACCATAGATTCTTAGGAAAAAAAGCAAAAAGGAGCCCAATGGCCATACACCATAAAGAGCACACACATCCCAGAGGTTAAGTGCCTAAATGGCATGTATATGAGAGACAACATACAGAAAAAATACCTGTGGCAAAAATACCAAAGTCCGCAAAAAAAAGAGATAGTCTGTGAATAAGAGAAGCCAAAACAACATCTGGTGTTTGGAAAAAGATATTAGAAGTGCAGTGGCTCACATCATTTTGGCATTTGCAAACTCTTGAAGGGAGGTACTGGAAAAAGTCCAACATAAAGTCAATGGCCACTGCATGACTGGTTCAGAAAAGGTTGTAGGACATGAGATAATGCTGTGGAGCATCAACTGACTGCTGGGAAAACGGATTTTTTCATTCAAATTGGACACAAATATGTAACAGTTTGATCCCAGAAAAAGCAACATCTGTCCTACCTTGCCAATATTAATGACAACCATAGAAAACAGCCAACATAAAGGCAAAACTCTTTAATAAGGAAACATAAACCAAGCATTGAGGTAGATAAACAAGATATATTGTGTAGCAGTACTGACAGAAAGTTATCTGCTGTGGTAGAAACACGTTTTTGGGTCTTCTCAAAACTATGCATTCACTGAAAAGTTATGGGACAGACACAAACGAAGACTGCTGTAAAATTTCAGAGTCAAGCAAATTCTGTGAGTACTCAAAACTTAGAGAGCTCAAACATGTGGAAGCTACTAGAACATTTGAATAAGAATATTGTTTGAGAATATGCAGAAGAGCCAAGAGTCAGTTTTACAATCAGTTCAGAGTAAGAGGAAAAAAATGAGTTATTCACCTATGTATTGGCACCTCCTTTCTCTTCCAACAAAAAGAAAAAAGCTTTAACCTTCAAATGTGCTCACTCAGAGAAAGAGAATCAAAGATGTGATCAGATAGAGAGAACCATTGGAAGAGTAGCATGCGATATGAAGATAAGGCTCAGTCTAACAATCCAATCTGATACAAGAGGACAATGTCAGGGAACAGACCCTAGGGCAAATCACAGTCAAAAAACAGGAAAAAAAATGAAGGAAGAAGTTAGAGGTGCCAGACTCAAGGTGTGACTATGAACTTACATCTGGATTCCCTTGGAAATGTCTAAGGTGGGTACCAGCACAGCCTTGGCAGCTGGGATGCTGAGGTTTCTGAAGACTCACAGCTTGCTGCAGTGGCGTAGAGCGTCCTGAACACTGAATTAATATTACTAATTTGTTAATAGATATTTAGACCACAGAAAATGTTGTGTTAATGTTTTGTGAGAAACTGTCTTTAATGTCATTTATGAAGAGCAACTCAGAATTCCATGTGTCACACAGTCTCCTATTTAGTAAAGCTGGGTCTGTCAGACACATTGGCTCCAAGCAATTTCTGCATGGCAGAGGACTGGATGCTACTCTTTCTTCTTACATTTTTATCAGTGATGCTAGTCCTCTGCCAAAAGTTGCAAGGTTGTACCTATATCAAGTTCATGGTGAATGAGGTAAGGCTCTGCTCGCTCTGATGTAATCTGAAATAAATGGGATGGACAAGTGATCAGATTAAAGAAGTGGGTCAGATCTGCCGCTGGCGCTGCTCCACTGACGTCAATGGAACTAAGCTGATTTACACCAGCTGAGTATCTGGCCTGGAGGTTTCGATGTATTTAGACAAAATAAATGAAAATGTACATAAAAAGCTCCCCTTGGAAGATCTCAAGTCCAAACCCCTCATTCCTAGATAGAGTAAATAAATTACAAGAAAGTAGTTACTGTAGACATCACTCGTTACAAGTCAACAATGAATAGAATAAAGGCCAGGCCACTTTGAATCTTTAATTGCCTCTTAGACTCCTTATGAGAAAGAAACTGATAATTCATCACCACATCATGTTAACTCTGACTAAAACCAAACATCTTAGCAGTTACCATTCCTGCAATGAAAAGGTGCTGTCCTCTGCCCCATGAAATATTAACTTGAATCCACATCAGGCAATTGAGGCTACAAAATAAAGTTTAGCTTTTGTCCAGAACTAGGTCATACCTTTACTGCTGAAGCAAAGCAGTGTTTGTGGTCCATACATAGGAACACAAACACTTTCTGAAAATAAATCAACCTGCATAGGTAAACTTGTATGCATTTCTCAGACTTCAGTTTACATCCCCCCATCTTTACCTTAACAGTAATACAATTTCCTTTGGAAAATGTGTTTAGAATTGCTGTTCTTCTAAATAATGCATTGAAAATATTTCAGTCAGACAGTATGTGTGCACTGTAATACTTAGTAACTTTGTCCCCGATGAAGAAATATTTACCTGTTGATAGAGTAAAACAATCATAAGAAATAGCTTCTATAACAAAATTATAAATCATACACTATACACCTTTCTTTGCATCTAGGAGAAACAGGCCACAGCCTCAAACTGTTGAACATCAGTGTTGCCCTGCAGAAATGTCATAGCTCTGCTACTCACATCAAGTGAATGTTTTGCTTTGGTGTATTTATCATACCAAAAGAAATCCCTCAGTTAAGGATAGTGATCTAGAAAGGTGGAATTTCATACAAGTTTAGATATACTTATTTTCATGAATGACACCAATCATACCCCATATGAAAAGACTCTAATCCATGTTTCCAACTGACTTCAACCTTAGCAGTTCCTAGGTGCTTCTATTGCCTTGCTTGAGGTACAAACTGAATCTGGTATCTCCCAGTTTCTATTGCTCACGTTTGCCACAATAAATTCAGGTGTGTTTTACATATACATCCTCTACTTGCAGACTAAGTAGATTTGCTTATATTGTCTGGTTTTGGGGTTCATTTTCCTCCCTCACAGAAAAATAACTATTTTCTACTTCTATACTTCATGCCTAGTTTTGAGGTCTTACCGATCCTAACTTTCTACTATTCCAGGACTCGATCTATACCTGCTTTGTGCTACAGAGAGCATGAACAAGGATGCAAACCTGGGAAAGCTGACTTGCTAGTCTAATCATTCCCCCTCTACATTAAATTGTTGAAACCTTCTTTCCTGCTGTGTGTTTCTGCACTAGAAATCCTCTTCTCCAAACATCTGCACTGGGTAGTTGCATGCAGAATAAGTCCTGTACTGAGCTTGTGTGGATAGCATTCCCCAAATGCTACAGCTCAGCACAGAATTTGATCTATTGCACGGTGCAGGAAAAGTTCAAAACCAAAATGAGATATCCATTCCACGATCTGAATTCCAATAAGCAATTTCCTTTTCTCAGTGTACTCCAGATTCTCATCAGGTAGGCAATAACAGACAGAAACCTTGGCAGGTTTTTTTGGTTGGGGGTTTTTTTTTATAACCTGTAAAATTTCTTCAAGCAATCGTACAGATTTCAGGCTTTCCTTTGATCGGTCTCTGCAACAATGACTCCAGGCCTTTGCCTAGGTATGATTCCTCAATCCCACCACATACAATGGAAGTGCCCTAGCTAACAGAAAGCCTTCTCATTAAAGCTCTAATCTGTTCCACTACATTCTTGCAAGACAGAATTATCCAGCTTTAAAGCATGCCTCAATAGTGAGCCGTAATAAGACTGATAGAAACAGCTTAAGTAATTGGATTGCTATATGGTATTGAATGTCTGACAACAAAAGATATCAATCTCTATTCTACTACCGAATCTTTGCCCCAGCAATGAATTCATTTAGTAATGCACTTGGAGGTTTGCAGTCCCTGCAGGAGAAATAACAGACTGCAGACACAAAAGAAGGGCCATCTGATGAGCACAGAGAAAGCGACTGTGCCATTCCAAGAAGTTAATTACAGTGAACAAAAGCACAAGACTATGACTTGTTGACCATTACCATAATCACATTACTATAGTCTTCTTTTATTCCCAGCAGCAGAGGATCTATTCTTTCTTTCTATTTGACACTGTGCATCATATTTGTGTTTTGTCACCTGAAATGTATTGTGGAACAGATCTCCCTCTAAAGAGAGCTGGAAATGTCACACTTCTGCTTTGGTGCTCTTTTACAATTTATTCCTTCAAGGCTGATTTACAAATACTGTAAGTAGATTACTTTGAACAAATACAATGCTTCCCAAGACTTTCTGCAAATGAGAATTTGTAAGAATGATTGCCTATAAAAGCTTGTGCTTATGACTTATGATACTTCTATGATTTACGTATATTATTGTTACTCAGGCACCACAGAATGGTTCATGACATACTGTGTACACTCACAGTACTTTTGGAGCTAAATATATCCCACAATTGCAAATAAACTAAAAGAGGGTAGACTCAGAACAGATATAAGGAAGAAGTTTTTTACAATGAAGGTAGTGAAACACTGGCACAGGTTGCCTAGAGAGGTGGCAGATGCCTCATCCCTTGAATCATTCAAGGTCAGGTCAGACAGAGCTCTGAGCAAACTGATATAGTTGAAGATGTCCCTGCTCATTGCAGCAGACTTGGACTAGATGACCTTTAAAGGTTCCTTCCAACCCAATCTCTTCTCTTGTTCTATGATCCTATGATATTTAATAATGTTTTAAATTAATCTGTTTACTCCTGATTTACTCCACAGTAATAACATGTGACAATTATTTTGCTTCAGACCAAAACAAGCGCTAAGACCTTTAAAATGGATGACTTGACGGAAATAGTACTGGGGCTCAATGTTGTAATATCTGTTGGACACAGTAACGTACCAGGGGACTAGGATACCTAGAATGGAGGGGACTGGATGGCATCTGAGTCTGAGAAAACCCTCAGCTTTTTATTCCATATGCTAGAGGACAAATTTTAAACTGATGTACATCAGCCTAGAACAAAGTTAATATATCTGGTTCCAATAACTCCACACATTTCATACAAAATAGAACAAAAATAAAATGTAGCTAGATCTCGTTTTCTTCAAAGTAGCTTAAATGGCACAGTGAATTAATTCCCAACCACTCCAAATTATTCAAATGGTGCTGTGCCAAAACTATAGGAATTTATTTTTTAACACTACAGTCAGCTTCAGTCAGTAGAGCAGTAAGGACTTCCCAGTTTGCAGAACAGGGAGCAATGGGATTTTCTGCAGTGAAAAAGATCAGAGCAGCACCCATTCCTCCCAGAAAGCTCCAGAAAGTACCCGCCAAGAAAAAGAGAGAAATTAATAAAAACATGGGAAAATAAAAGATCTTTCTCTGGTGTTTAACCAGTGACCGGGAAGAAAAAGGTTAAGTAGGAGATGAAGCGGGAGAAGAAGATGCTGGGATGAAGCTGGAACACAAAAAGTTCCACTTAAATATAAGAAAAAACTATTGTACTGTGAAGGTGGTGGGAGCCCTGGCACAGGCTGCCCAGAGGGGTCGTGAAGACTCCTTCCTTGGAGGGCTTCAAGACCCGCCTGGACATGTTCCTATGCGACCTGATCTAGGTGAACCTGCTTCTGCGGGGGGGTTGGACTGGATGATCTCTAAAGGTCCCTTCCAACCCCTACTATTCTATGATTCTATGATTTTATGAGCAACCTGCTCGCTATCCATCAAGGATTCATTCTGTACAAAGGGATTAATATTTTTACTATTTAACTTTACATAAGGATCTCAAATTATCAGAACACCTTTTGACTAACCACGCAGAGTATCGAGAGTGCTGTCATAGGAGCAACTGAATTGCCAAGTGCTCAGTGAACAATCAAGCCTCAAAAGAGGCTCCAGTCTATCTAAACCCTACCTTACTCCTAGACAGTCAAGGAACATCTTAGCTGGTCATCACAGGCCACATTCCACCTCTGCAGTGAACCATCTCTGTCACAGTGCAGCTCTCAAATGAAGGGCAGGGAGGTTTGGTGAAGCATGAGGTCTGCTCTCCAGACCTCAGCTGACCAGCGTAATTTCTACTTTGCTAGAATGTATCTCACCCCAAACCAATCCTTTTCACACCCCAAAAATATCCTTTGTGGACCAGTCAAACCCTGAGAAATTTTAACCAAGGCAGGACATGCTATTGAACAAGAAACTCCCCAGTAGAACCCTGGGGAGCCCACTGGATGACCACAGGGCAGTCTGATAAAAATCACTCACCATTGACTGGAATCGCTCTCTGTGGTATAGACTGACACACCACAGCACATTTCCTGTCATACGTAACCCATATTCCAGCAATAGCCCATCAACACTAAAAACCAAAAATCCCCATCTCTCCTGAAGCAATTCTCCCCTCCAGAACAGCAACACACTAACTACAGAGCGCTGGCCGCAGAACCCAGAGTTCAGACATGGAAACTGAGGCACTAAGTGGCAGCGTGGCTTACTGGTTAGTTAAACCTGGAGAGGACCATGGGGGTTTCTGCTCACCAGGCCTCTCCTCTTTCAGCTGTGAATTCAGGAATCCCAAAAAAAGTTTTGTTTGAACTGTGACAGCTTCTAAATCCGGGCCTGACTTTTTAATAGCAACACTGCTGGTTTGGAAACGCTAAGCAGTATAGAGGCTTCCCTATGCAGAGTAATGATTAAAATCAGCAGTGCTGTAGGCTCTCTTGAAACTTGCTGGAGATTTATTCTTTAAGCAAGAGAATGATTTATTTCAACAATTATCTTCAGGCAGATTAAATTATGCGCTTTCAGGGCTCTTATTCACCACAAAATTAAGAACACTGGGTGCCAGCCATGGAAGCCCCATGATCCTTTGAGACTCGGCACTGATGGAGACTCATCCTGACACAGGAGAAAGAGCTGTCTCTTTCCCATGGCCGCAAAATGCCATCCCTGACCTTCTGCTTGGCTCCACCATTTGCACAAATCGTTTGGCTTCCCCCTACTTGACCTCCTGTAAGTTGCAATGGACATATAAGGCACATGGCTCCCCAGGACCACACTAGGCATGCTCTGGGTCGGTGTCATGACACAAGAGTTAGGCTCTGAAAAGACTGACTGATTGCAAGCCAGATGCCCCAAAGCAATAGCATTTCCTAAGTGTATCTGTTTTAAAATGCTCTAAAAGACCAAAGAGTTTTGAAGGAAGCAGTAGCTTTCAGTGAGTGGGAAGCCTCCACCAAGAGCACTGAAAGAAGAATAAAATTTAAGAAACCTTTTCCTGGATCTTAGGAGGGAAGACCTTAGCTTCAGCTACCAGACTAAGAGTATATTTATCATCATGCAGGGATACTTCTTGGCTTTGACAAATCAGGCTCAAAGTTGAGAGGGACGGAAGGTGTTGGTGAATTCTTGCTGATAAATAATCTCTTCACCTCCAATAAGCTCAAATCCAAACTTAAATAAGAAGATTCTTGTGTCAAGCAAAGTTTTGGAAGCATGACTCATGCCTTTCCCCCACTACCGGAAATCAGATCTGTTTCATACAGAAGAACCCTCAAATGTTGATTCTCCTTTTCCCTTCCCACTCCACTATTTCTATTTCCCTTGATTTCAGCTTTTGCTCTCTTTATGGTTTTACAGCTTTGAGTCAGTAAACAAAAGCCAGTTGTTCTGTGTGTACTGGACTTGTTCCTGTTCTTTTCACCACAGACCAAGATCACTTGAAATGAGCCACTCGCACTGCCTAACACTCAGTGTCAGCAGCAGGATAGTCTGAAATATGGAGAATGCAAGCCTTCCTAAAACATGTACTGCAGAACTAAAGATACCCAAATGTACAAGAAACATTAACATTGTAATATGATCATTCTGTAGAAGACCACAGGCCCTGAGTTAATAGACTTTCAGTACCATCATGCTATGAGTCACTATCAATTTACCTCCGGCAGCTATACAAAATATCATACTCAGGCTGAAAAGTCATGCTTAGCACTCCTCTAATTTAAATATCTTTATTTTCACTCAGCTGTAATTATTAAGCAGTAGCAGCACAACACATGCCCACCTGGCTCAGTTAAGCCATCATTTTCTTAGCCACAGAGTTAATTATACTTCTACTTTGATAGCAAAAAGCTTAAAATACAAAAGCCTTTGATGAGTTTAAGTGCTGCAAAATCTTGTCTAGATGCTTGTTTAGAATATATGAGCATTTAGTATAAATTTTATTCTATTACAATAGTGTTGCTACATAAGATCCTCGTTTGAAATATTGAATTAAAAGGAAGCTGAACAGACAGCAGAAATAAGACAGGTCCAAAGATTGGTATATGTACTGCTTAGAAGCCCAAAGAAATATCTGTAAAAAAAGGCTGAAAACATTATCATTGTTAAATGAAAGCAAGAGAAGAGTTACACAGAGATCAAACATACAGCCAGCCATATCCTGTTTAGCCTCTCTCAAACCACGAGGCAAAGGTTCTGCCCATAAAGCAGAAAGATAACATTTTAAAGTTATTCAAGAAAAGTCTCAATATGAATAATTAATCTGTGGAACTCTCTGCCAGAACAACTGGGAAAACAAAAATGCTGCATCTCATAATAATTTAGTCTTAATTATGACAAGATCCAACCAAATGGTTAAAAAACCTGTGGTTGAATGTTGGACTTTCACTGTGAAAGTGCTGCTCATACAAAAATGATTGTGACCATCACTTTCTTTTGACAAAACACCAATGACTATTTTGAGGGAGAATGCGACTCTTGTGCTAACATATTTAAGCACAACAGACCCTATGAAGGAACCTCACAGCAATAAAAGCAGTGGCTATACGAGCAGTTCTGTAGAAGCAGCTCTTTTTAATGTTTAAGCACTTTCTTTACAGGTTTTCTAGCTTCTGGAAGCTTGGGGTCAATTATTTATTTATTTTTTTAAAAACTTTGACTTCTAGACTAATCAGCTTTAATTGAAAAGTTATCAAATACATGACTGTGTTTTAGAGAGCTGTGTCCTGATGAAAAAGGTATAAATAAAAACCCCACAGGTCCTTTTAGATCGGTTCTCAAGCTATGTTTATCAACACTTGTTGAGTCATCAGAATGAAAGGCTAACCTTGCGGTCAATCTGTGGGGCATGCAGTAAGGTATTGCAGCAAAAGAACCTCAGACAATTGATGTCTTCAGTTTCATGTTAAAGAATATATTTAATCCCCTGCTTGAGTTGGTTTTAAGTAAGGTCTGGGCTAAGTCTTATTCCTAAGCAGGATTTCTTATGCACTTTATTCACTTTATGTCTCTATGCCCCGTTTCTGTCTCAAGTACTTAAACTCGTTTTTACAGATTAGGAGTTGTCTCCTGATCAATGCTCAATTATCAGTGCTCAGCAAAATCATCACAATCATAATGGAAGCTGTCTCACAGCAACTTCCCTTTCACTCTTCATCTTTACACAAGGCCTTCACCAAGTCACTTGTTTTCTTTAAAAGAATTCCACTTCCAATATGACTTTCCATATATCTGAAGCCAGCTAAACACAGTGGGACAGTACAAAAACTGACAGACCGAAGGAGAGATTTTCCATTAACTTTTAAACACTCTGTATAAAATTAATCAGAAGTTGTCCAGCCTGCTTTATGGCTGCTCCATCTACATCTTTCATCAAAGTCTCTTCAACCTTTCTCCCATGAATGGACTTCCTCCCAAAACTCTGCAAGTCCAGCATCTTCTCCTCTGGTGACCAGGATCATCCAGTTAGCCCCTGGATGCAGAGTGCTAAGTGAATTTCAGATCTAACGGCCGTGTATCTACCAAGAACAAAGGAGATGGTGAACGTAAATTTCTTCTCTACTTGGAAGTCACCACCTTGGGAATAAATGTCAAAAAAGTCCTTCTTTAGTAGAAAGTTCCCCTTAGCAAAGCTAGCTTGGACTTGGAGATAACCCTCTTTCAACAAAACTCTCCACATTTTTATTTGTATCCTGAAGCCACAAAAATAAAGGCCATATTTGAGTAGAAAAGCAGAAGTCACGGTATGGACATACTCTTTAGAATGCCAGCTTTCTGCTGCCAGTTCAGGTCTAACAGCTTTGCTTTTGTCACTTAATGTGAATAGGTTGAAACAACCTAAAACCAAGTCATGCACAAACTTCTGTACAGCAACAAATCTTCCCAATCACTTGTCATCAATGACTGCAGTGCACTCACCCTTCCTACAGAGCACCATAAGCACTCTTTCTAAGGGAAACATCATGCTTAGAATCACAGCATAGTAATCTGTCAAGTCTTATTTCCCTTCTTAATGACTTGGCAAAGGGGCTGACATTTTTTTTACAAGCATCTAACTTGTGAATTGATAGTGTTTACCCTTGCCTATTATTTTTAAGGAAGTCTACTCCAGCCACAGTACAAACATCCCCTTTGCTGCAGGCAGCCCCTTTGTCTAACAATCTGATATATAGAGCCTATTGACTGGTCTACTGTTCACAGAGAGATGAACTTCACCAGATATAGAACTCACACTTTCACTAGCCTCTGTTCAGGCTAAAAGTGGCCATGTTAAACAAAAAATTGCTAAATCTTTGTCTGGTAAACAAGCCTCTGTTGGCACAGTGGGAAAGCATTGTCTGTCACCCACCCCACAGCTATGCAAGTGACAGCCTTCAGAGGAGCAGCATTTCTACAGTAACCTGCCCTTCACACAATGAGCAGGCCTCTCTGTGCACAGAGCAGGGGAAGGTGGGAAGGTACAACACATATCCTATGACCTGTACAGGATGGGTGCAGTGGTGCCTGCCCTTCCTGATGGCAGGCAGCTCTGGAAAGCAGACAGAAAAGGAGCTGCTCCATGTAAAAAAAAAAAAAAGGGGCAAAAAAGAAGATGGAAATAGAATCTTAATAGAATGTCTTCGACTGCCAGCACAGTGTCAATCCAGCATGTGTCCTGTCCCTACATCGACAGAGACCTGGGTTAATTGCTCCGCTTCAGCCTTAGGCAATATGGGCAAGGGTGCCTTCAAAAAGTGTTTGGCTATAGAAGAGATGGAGAGGTAAGAGACACATTCGGTTCCAAATAGTCTCATAAAGCAGTGTTGCCTTCTCACTTCTTGGCCTAGACAAAATTACTTCCTACACAAGCAAATAATTGTTTGCAATCAAAAGTGAGGTAGGTGCCACACCAGCAGAGGCACATGGAAGGAGCTAGCAGGACGAAAGAGACAGGGAGGGGTCTGGGGAACCCACAGGAGGGAATGCAGTAATTGCAGAAACCCCTATCTTTTCACGGCTGTTGAACAAAGGACCCTTCTCTCTCTTCTGCAAAGTCTTTCCTCTTGTATCAAAAACTCTGGGAATCAAAACACAGAGGAATTTGGTAGTTATATGCCCATAATTTTATGAAGATACACTCAGGTCATTAAGCTAAAGAGTTGCTTCACTGTAACAATTGCCACATCCCTATCAATTCAATTTTTACAAGCACTGATTATTGCAGCAACATAATTTCTTAAACATAAATGAACCAAGAAGTTTAAAAATACTTAGCAATAACTTTCTTTTTATATTTTCTATTAAAAAGAAGTTCTGTGTGGATTTGCACTCTCACACATAACACATTAAACAAAAGCATTCCAATTTAACCAGCTGATACTTACACATCTCGGGATTGTTCTGTCTGAAAGTATGAAAGTTAAATTACCTAAATATTGAAAGTTTAGTTATGGCAGATGACTTGATGATGTACTTCAACAGCATTATGGGCAAGCAGTAAAACAAACATGTTTTGCCACAAACTTAGGCAGAGAGAGGCTCGGAGAAGCTAATGAGAGAAGGAAAGTAAGAGATAAGATAGAGTGGTGAAATGAAAAAGTTGCTATCAGTGAGATCTGGTGTGGAGTATGACCCCTATATGTTGCTTTGCAATACAATGGACATGCAAAAACAGGCTGGAAAAAAATCCTCTGAGGAGAAAATCCTATAGCCTTATATACCCCTTTCAAGTATCTTCTTTAGTAATCTTGCTTTTGGTTTCAGTGTAATATGAATAGACCTATCTACTTACAAAAGCTCCCCTCTTCCCACCAGCCTTGTTTGTTATTTTATGTGTTTCTGCATCATTTGCAGTGTTTGCTTTGATCTACATTCCTCCTGGATGTGTGGTTTCCTTTTCGGCTACCAAAAGGAAAACTGTTTGGTTTGAGAATTTGCTTATTTTGAAGCTCTGAGAGCCCAAAATACCTACTTTTAATCCAAATGAGCAAAGCTCAGTGCTTTCAGCTCTTCAGCGCTGGTTGCCTTCCTTTCAGGAAAAACCACTTTGAAACAATAAGTGACCTCTTCTTACTCTAATAAAATCATCAAACTGTAATCCTAGCTGGCACAAATGAGAGCATTCTGTTTGCTACAGCCGAGTTTGAATATCTACACATTCATTATTTGACTCCTGAATTGCTTTTATCCCAGCCCCACTCTGACATGGTCACTATTTTGTTCCACATGTGACACCCAACAACATATACCATGCTGCTCTAAAACATTGCAGAACAGGTTATTATGAATTCTTTCAGTATTTACTTATTTATTACAGATCAATCTGTCCTCCACTAATAGCAGAATTCCAGCTGCCTCCAAGGTTTGGTTGGGATTTGGTGCATTTGTAATATGACTAAATCCTTCCGCATACATTATGTGATATTGAACATAAAGTCTGAGCCATTTTAATCCTTCCTCCTTCTCTAATAAGCATCACAATGCTGCCACATTAGGAATAGTCCATAGACAAAACACAGTTCATAAATAACAGGTAAACAATCTTCAAATAAGAAGAGAAGACAGGACACATCCTTGGAATGACTCTTTGACTGAGAAACAGGATATATTCTTCAAGGACCTTGCAGGAATAGTCCCAGAGGACAATTAGAGATTAGATCTTCTCTTCTGTGGGGTTAGGCCACAGAAGTTAACTTGGGAAACAATTCAGATAAACAAAGTGCTAGCAAGAGGAAGAACACTGTTAAGAGTTTGCTTCTGTGTCTTTACTGGACACAGGCCTTCACATCAAGCTCCACATTAAGAACTTAGTTTCAAATGGTAACAGAACATTATCTGGCATCACAGCATTGGAAACGAGCAATTCCTTCTGATTCTGGATACCAATTAACTATTGTGAGAATATTCTTAATGAGATGGCCAAGAATTAGAGTATCTTGATCCACTGACTGAAAGCAAGGGCAAATGTGGTTAGCATCCCTCAGCAAATACCAACTCCTTCTATAAGAGTAAGTGTAGAAGCCCGGAGATTTATGCAGTCAAAGCCAGATACACATTCTATGAATCATTTTTGTTTTAAGAAAAAAATGATGTGGGAAATTTGTATTGACGGGCATGTGCACACAGAGACACATCACCACACGTAGAGCTGCAGAAGTAGTGAGGGATACATTCCTCTTACTTTGCAAGAAGAAAAGCATTCCTTGTAAAAACACAGCTATGCTCACTTCACCAGAGTAAACATTAAGAAAAAAGTTATGGAGGATGAGTAAATGAAACATCTAAGGATAGCAATCCTTGTTCATACAGACACCTACGTGAGGGAGGGAGGGAGGGAGGAAAAAGCAACTAGGTGGAGCAATGTATATGGCTCCCTCCTCTAAGACTACATGAATTATGAAGCTTTGCTGGAAAAGGAGACACATACATATAGAAGATCAAAACTTCTAAGCTGCTCTGTATTCAATCTAAAATTAAGAATATGGAAGTTGTTTCCAGCTAAGTGTGAGTGGATGAGGCCACTGCAGATTCTAATGTAAAACACAACTATTTTTTCTCTTCTCATTTCTGAAACTTATTTCTCTCTCTTTAAAATATAATACTTTAGTAATCAAGATACATTGGAACACAGTGATAGCACTCTGTGTGGCTCACTTTGTGAAGCCAGGTTCCCCATCTCAAAGTGAGATTAAATTATCACAGGAGAGAAACAGTACTTGAGGCACCCAAATAGTAATGGCAGCAGATGACCCAAAGTTAACACCTGGTTTCTTTTTTTATAGATTTAAATTATTTAGAAACATATAAATTGTAAATCTCACAGAAATAAGCTAAAAGCAGGAAACACCACATGTCCCAGATAGTAATGCATTACAAGAGCAGCACACTGGGGTTGCTCTGAAGAGCAATTGCCCTCAGAGCAGCATCTGTCTCGCTGTCTGCAAAGCAGGGCCTCATCTGCACTGCCTGCTATCTTCTGCGTTGTCATACCAAGCTTGCATCGTTAAGGCTTCAAACTGATTCACTTCAGTGATTAGGCTGATCCAAGGACACGGACAGAAGAGCAGGATTTAATGGGCAGACAGGCAGGAAAAGTCTTTTAACACTTTAGAAAACATTGACTTGGTGGAAGGAATTGGCTAGCTCAAGGGATTAGTAATGAGATACTGAGCCCCTTAGCTCTAGGTCACCACACTGAATCTGGTCCAGGTCAGCAGAAATCAAAAGTTGTTGCTGTTCAGTGGCCTTCAGGAAGTCAGTTGGTGGTCGCACCCCAGCTACTATTGGCAAAATATCTGTACCATCATTACCTACAACAATTGGCAGAACTTACAGGAAAGGTTTAGGACGGGCATGATACAGGAGAAGACTAAGAAAGGAGAGATCTCCCAGAAAACACACTAAGAGTCAAGAAAAATCAGAAAACAAGCTCCCTAATCACCTGTGGATTTCCAATGTAACTTGGGGCACAAGATTAAGGACTCTCTTCAAGGGTTACCTCACTGCTGTGGTCTTCACAAGGCATTTGTGGACTAAATGTCTCTGAAAGGCAGAGCAATTGCTGAAGCTCAGAGCCTCACCTTTAAAACTAGCTGGAGTAAGTAGCTCGCAGGGGTGTCGCAGGGAGAACCACAATAAGATGGTGATAGATAAAAAAGCTAAACGAAAAACCAAGATGGGTGAGCAAGTCCTTTCTACCTAAAATCAGCTCCCCTGACTCCAAAGCAAGAAATTTGCTGAGTTTGCACAAAGCTCTCATTTGTAAAGCTCTGTTTTAATGTCCTTAAAAGCAACAAATTCCCCTTAAAGCAAAAAGCACCCTCCAAAACCCTCCACATTTCCACTGCTGCCCAGCAGAGCGGTATCAGAGAATCCAGCTGCTCCCAGCTTTTATTCCACTTAGGATGAAATTCTAATGTCTGTGTTGTGCAGGAGGTCAAAGAGATTATCATAATAGTCCCTTCTGGCCTTAAAAACTATGAAATTGGAGAGTGAATCATGAGATATCAGTCACTATTGAAGGCAGGATGGTAGGCGGCATAGCTCAGTGATAATGTGTGATATGGCAGAGTAAATCCGATGTTCTTGGGCCATGTGAAGCTGGGAAACTGACATTTTGCCTTCTTTGTTGCCCCTTTGGGACTCTGAGAGAGATGCAGGTTATTATAATAATAAGCCCAGTCCGCTCTCAATGCAGCCAAAGAATATTACCTTTTACGGGAGCGAGTGCGTGAAGGATTGAGAAACACTAGTTATTTTCAAACTGGATTAAGTCTTTCAAAAGCTAATAGGTTTCCAATGAGCTGTGGTGTTGCTGCTGCAGCTGCTCTAATTTGAGAATAAAAGAATGCGGGCTTTGTGCCTAAGGACCTGTTATTGATCTGAGCAAGGAGGATGGGAAGGAAGGGGGTAGAAGAGGGTTATCCTCCTTTCAGATGGGGTGGGGGTGTTCTTTTCAAAGTCACATTATCTGCTAGTAACAACAAAGCCTAACCCCATGACATGCTGCTCTATGCAGGATTGCACTTGTTGAGAACTAAAAGCATTAGAGAAAAAAACCCTCCTCTGGCAACCTTGCACAGCTAACTTCATTGAGGGCCCACGAGACTCAACAGATGGGTCTCGGGACTCCCTCATTAGGAAATGCGCCCATCCCTTTGCATCTGGTGCCCCACTCTGCTCTGTGCCATGAACTCATTAGCATTGCAGCCTCACAGATTCCTAAGCACGTGCTTCCAATAAATATTGTAAAGAAAGGAGGGGAGGGAAACCACTGCTTGCAGCAGCAAGATGAAGGTTCACTCACTAGGCCGGGAAATCCTTCTACACAAACACACATACGAGCTCCCCTGCAGCCCCAGAGGAGCGAGGACAATAAAAGGCAGCCAACCACAAATGTGCATTTAAAGGGACAGGTGTGGAATTGCTTCTGTTCAAATTGTGGTATATCCTCATTTGTTCCCCTCTGCCAAAGTAAATAAAAATCATCATTTTATATATATATATATGTAAAAGAAACCCCAAACAATTCAGGGCAACACACATATTGTGCATCTGTGAGAGTCTGTGGCCCTTTACAGACATAAAGCTGATGCACGCTGGGTAATGCCATTACCTTCAAAGACATGAACTGGGTTTAATGGTCCAATTCTACAGCCGGGATCATTTTCTTTCAGGTCTTCACCAAGCATGTCTTGCTGCCATAGTGCCACAGATTGGGGATGTCCTTCATTACACTTGGAGTGGTCCACGACTCAGGGCTGAGATCAGGAGCAACTGAAGGGAAAATCATCTCCCATGTGTTTGTAAACAGTGAGACACAATAGCTAACAGGGATGTAGGAATGCAAAATCTTCCATGTACTGCGGAAAAAGCAAAGAAAAACCTTTAACCAGAAAGGCAAGGTTACAGGGCACTGTATCTTGCTCATATTTCCAACAACTAGGCCATTGATTTGCTCTCTCTCAATAATGTCCCTAGCCTGTTCTTATTCCATTCCCTCTTATTCATTTGTTCTCACAGTCCTGCTAGTAGTTACAGGCGCTTTGATCAGAGCTCCCAGAGAGGCACTGGGAGAGGCTCAAGCAATTAACTGCTGAAGTCGATAAGGACCTTGTTGAAAATGCAACATTTCAATACCCAAGCTTCCAAATCAGAGCAGACTCAAACGCTTCCGAATGCTGCTGGCTCTAACATACAGCTCTGTCACACCTCTCACTGCAGGATCGGTGATAGAAAAGCCCTCAATGTATAGCCAAGTGGCATCTGCATGTCAGTGGCACTGTTGTAACAGGCAGAATGGTCAAGGGTTGGTTTTAATTCTAATTCCTGTGTAAAGGATGGACAGGGAGAAAGTCAGTTTCAGCCCTTTTGCCTAGGATCTTGTCTTTATCTGTACCACCAAGGATGCTAGCCACCCTCTGGGGCCTGAGCTTTGTCTAAAAACATTTAGCTGACACAAAAACCTTCCTTCTGCCAGGGAGCAGGCAGTGCCAAGGGACTAGATAAACACAGACCATTGTGCCACTGTATATTCCCTGGAGAAACATTCCTCCTGTAGGTCAGCAGAGTCACTCCCAACCACCCAACTGTCAGGCTCAATTCACTGACCATTCCAGCGAGTTACTTAAGCACATCTCTAACTTGATGAAAACTTTTGATGAACTTTGAAAAGTTGATGAAAAGTTTTTTGTTCCTTGATTTGGGTACATCTGTATTTTGAGATGAATCTGGATTTTAGTAATCCAGTAACTCCTCTAAATGTTTCTCTTTGACAAAAGAAGCAAATCACTTTATATCCCCCATGCAGGACTAAGTAAACTCAAAGCCCAGAATATCAGATCAGCCACGGAGTAATGACAGGCAAGGGCAGAAAGCCATATACTGTACACTCAATTTGCTAATCACAGCTCTCTTCTTTTTAGTCATTTCCTTAGCTAAATGACATCCCTGTATACTCCACTCTTTCACTCTTTAGATGGTTTGTGATTGAGAACATATTGAACATATTATCATATGCATTTAACAATGAAGAGAAAAATCTTCATGAAAAGAAAACTTTAGACATTTTGATGCTTTCATAACAAGAAAATGAAACTTGATCCAAGCATCTACACAAGAAGAAACCTGGAGCTCTCTTAAAAGCTTCTGTTGTTTATTGGAGACAGGGCTCAACCTAGGTTTCAGTGCAGCCTTTCCTATGACTGACAAGAATAGCTGAGGTTAGTGCTTATCAAATGAAAGTGTCATCTTGTCTGTGACAGACGTGCCAGCACTGCTCAGTGTCATTGTCTTTGCACCTACTGGAAGCTACTCTAGCTTGATAAGCTGTACTCCTATTCAGACATAAAACTGTAGTCCCAGCTGTGCCCTGTTTTTAGAAAACAGGGATTTGAGATCAAATCACTGGGTACAGGAATGTCACCATTGGAGAGGATAACTGAAGGACAAAGCAATTGGGTTCACAGGTTAAAGTGGAGACACCTGATCCTTGAAGGGTTAACAGAGAAACAACCAGAAAACAGATTTTATATGCATATAAATAAAGGATTCAGTTATGTTCCAGATTCAGTTAATTACAGATGGATAAAACTTAAAAGCTATACAATACACATTTTTTGGCTCTTCAACTATTAACTCTTTCAGGGGCTTCACTCGTTCTCACAACAGTAACTAATTTCTGAGTACCCCAGAAACTTTATTTTGTATTGTTCTCAGAGTAGCTTCCAAATTAGATTTAGTGCCTCCTTTCAATTCCAGAGAGATGAGGTACAGAAAAACTAAAGCGGGAATTTCAAAGTCACAAAAAGCACATGCACAATATATGTAACAGAGGTTTGAAATCTTAATTCTCTTAAACAATGTGCTTGGGGAAAAAGTAACTGCCCGTAGCAGCAAACTGGATTTAGGTCTCTGGTCACTACAGCGTCTTCTTCTCCATAATCTTTTGTCATACTTTGACAGCTTGCCTGCAGACACAGCTTTAAGAAAATGCCTGACACTGAAGGAGTGAAGCTTTTCTGCAGGCAGGGATGCTGTGCTATATAAGCCATACTCTTTCTCCTAACCTCTGCCACTTGCTCACCTCTCTTATCAGAAGTAGCTTACACTGATGATCCATTTGTGAAATAGCCTAACCCAGGGTGTGGCCTCCCCACAAAACGCTTTCTAATTAGTTTCTAAACATTAAATGATTATGGAAGTGCAATTCCCATTCCACTCAGGTGATGAAAAGCTTTACAGGAATTCAGTCTCACTTTGTAATTAGAGAAATTAGCTTTCTAAGTTTAGATCACTCAACTGTGCAAATGGGTTCATCTGCTGGAATGTGTTGCTCTGAAACGTGTGTCAGGGAAGCAGCACAGCACAGTTCCTATCTCTGCCTCCGCAACACTCGCCCAAGTGGGGAGGTCAGTTCCAGCACAGCAAGAGGAAAATAAAGTGTTATGGGTGTATTATAGGAAAGGCCTTATCTACAAGCTCACTCATCTGTGGTGGACTGTAGTAATACATTCTTCTCCTTGCAATAGGGAAGCTTAACTCCTAGATACAGGATTATCCAAGGGGATGAAATTATCACTCCTTCACTCAGTTTGTCCTGAACTGTAACTAAAACTGCAGCAAATGAATTTTAGAGGGAGCCTGATTTTGAGAAGCAAAACTACTTTTATAAAAAACTAGAAAGAATGCTCCTCCAGCCTCTTCACTTGCTGTGAAACAAGGTCATCGAGCTTTACGAGTTCTTTAAAAAAATACAGATTCCACATTTCAACGCATTTTTTATGGTCACCCTTTCTACTGCTGTATTGAAGGCAGATGCAGGATCAAGCCCTCATGATTATGCAACCGTCTCAATCTGCATTACAGCAGTAAACATAAGTTTAGTCACTGACTTAAAAATGAGATGGATCAGGTCCCTGAATGAAGAATTTTTCCAGGGGCACCATTCCAAGCTTACCTTCAGGTATCACAAATCTAAGGAAATCCTGTGGGATTGTTCACAGACATGATTCAACGAGTCACTGAGCTTTAAAAGGAAATTACAACTTTCCTAATGCAAAGAATTGACTTTGCGACACCTGACCCTTGTAAGTCAGGCACTCTCTCTAAAGGCTGTGATCCTTGTCCCACCAAAGTCCTGGGCACTCTCCCAGTGGCTTCAACAAAGTGGGATCTCGCTCTATATTAGGGAACTGATTCAGGCCCAAAGCAAAGTGCCGTCTGTAGTGCCGGACCTTGGCAGACTAGATGTTTATAACGGCTTCTAATGTGGATGTAATCTAATTATGTCAGAATAGGAAGATTAGCAGGAAGTAACTTTACGCAATGTAAAAAGCTGTGCCAGACACTTGAAAAGTTTTTCACCGGCCTCAAAGGAAGACGCGTTGGCTCTGCACCTCGTAAGACGTGGACATATGCAGAGCATTGCAGCAGTAATTTCACATGTACCATTCTCAAGCTACTCAAAGCAACTACAATTTAGGCCCATAGTGCACATGCAGCAATTTGTACGTTGCTGTATATGTGCAAAAGGGGCATCTTAAAAAGGTCTTCAGGCTGCGCAAGGCACCATGCTGGATTGGTTTTTAGTGCTGGTGTGCAGTCGCTAAATGTCTGGCCCTAAGAGCTCAGTGAAGAAAAGCAAGAGATAGGACTTCAAGGATGAAATTCTAGCCTTAATAAGTTAAGGGGATTTTACTCCTGACTTCCACGAGGTCAAAACTTCTTTCAGAGCTGTGACGGAGAGGGTTTATAATGTGCTCCTATACTTGACTCACGCTCTGCTTTGGTCCATCTATCAGTAATACTTCACATCTCAAGACATTGGGAGGCTTAATTCATTAGTGCTGGCAAAGCATTTTAAGTTGTTAGACAAGTAATTCTGTTGCAGGGCAGTTACACTGCTGAGTCACAAGCACTGTGGGAACTAGAACTCTGGATTTCCTAAGCACTGGAGTCAAACAGGTGGAGTAACCTTTTCCAGAACGGCCAACTCCAGACCTGCCCTAAAGGTACAGAGCTAACCAGCAAGCAGCAGGATATTTAAAGGCTCAGAGGAGCACATGTGTGGCACTTAGGAATGAGTAACATTTAAATAGGCTGCAGAAGTTAACCAACATCCACTGAACAAAATGGAGAGGCACTCGTTCTCCTGTCACCGAGCTGCAGCCACTTTGAGGATGAAACACAATGAAGATTTACCAGCCTAAGAAAAGTTAATGATTCCAAGTAAGGAATAACCAACACTGGTACAACTTCTGGGCTGAATGAAGCTGGAAGGAGTATTCAGCAACCATGCACCTCACAGGCATGCCAAAATTGCTGGTATGTCATCTAAGTTTTGAACTCACAAATGGGAAGCGATCTGCAGGAGTCTGGTGAAAGTATGAGCATTGTTCTAGGATTAGGGGCACAAATAGCACCAGCTTCACAGTATTTCAGGACAGACAAGTTACAGTTACCACAGCCAAGAACCAGCATACACTTTACTTTTTGCCATAGGAAATGAAAACAAAGGATACAAAATTAGGTCAGAAATCTTGTTTTCCTCTATATCACTGACTCTGGTGTATAAAATAGACATTCACACATCTACTGAGTTAGATCAGGGTGGAATCAGAGATAGGGACATAAGAATAGCTGTTCTGGGTCAGACCAAACGTCATGAAGGCCAGGTTCCTGTCTCCAGTGCCTCAGGAAGAAAGGGACAGTAATGCAGCGACAATTCCCAGCACACTCGCCCAACTTCTAGATCAGCAGTTCAGAAACTTTCCCAACAGACAAAATTAGGGGTGTTTTTAGGGTTTTTTGGTTGGTTTTTTTTGGGGTGCTTTTTTTTTAATGCCCTTTGATGTGTGACTTTTCCTCTGAGAGCCAGTCAGAATACTTATTGCTCCTGTACAAATTGTTGAGCTTC
The DNA here is from genome assembly GCF_028858725.1 of Colius striatus. Lineage (NCBI taxonomy): Eukaryota > Metazoa > Chordata > Aves > Coliiformes > Coliidae > Colius > Colius striatus. Next base: position 116,392,256 of record NC_084760.1, read on the forward strand.
TCAGCATCCTGTGGAAAGGAGTCCCACTGGTAAACCACCTGGCTATGTGCTTCCAGACCCTGCTCCCTAAAACGTGTGGCTGACCAACCCCAGCACTCACTTGGAAGCTGGGCAGACAGGACGTGGGTCTCCATGACTGGGAGCAGCTGAACCTGTGAAAGCCTCTGCAGTCAGCCTGTGCTGTCTTCCCTGGACTGATCAGCTTGGAGATGTAGCTGAGGGATGTGACCTGCTTCCAGCGCCTTCCCTCCTGAGCCAAGGGAGATCCATGGCAGTGCGGCCTAGTGCTAAGGTGGGCACAATGAGGCCGACGGGGCAGTTGCCTCAGCTTCCCTCAGGAAAGCCACTGGCCATGGCAGTGGCCATTACTTCAAAGACTGGGCCATGCGTCCCTCCTTTCTCCTCAGGGAGATCCGTCCCCCTCATGGAGCTCCCGCCGTCCCCTCAGGGAGCCCGCGCTGTCCCCCTCATGGAGCTCACGTCGTCTCTTCAGGGAGCTCGCGCCGTCCCCCTCAGGGAGCTCGCGCCGTCCCCCTCAGGGAGCTCACGTCGTCTCCTCAGGGCACTCGCGCCGTCCCCCCTCGCGCCGTCTCCTCAGGGAGCTCGCTCTGTCCCCTCATGGAGCTCACGTCGTCTCCTCATGGAGCTCGCGGCGATCCCCTCAGGGAGCCCCCTCAGCGCGTCCGCGCTGTCCCCTCAGCGCACTCGCGCCTCGCGCCGACCCCCTCAGGGCACGCGCCACGCCCCCCCCCCGTCCCCGCAAAAGCGACACTGCCTCAGGTAAGGCAAAGGAGAGAAGGTGGGCGGCTGCCGCCGACCGAGGGCAGGGTAAGTTCTCACTGCAAAAAACAAACGACCCCAAAGGTTCAATTTTTGCTTTAACCTGCCCTGAAGGACCGAGGACGGAAGGGATAACGCGCCCCGCTCCGCTCTCGGGCAGCGGGGACCCGAACGGCCCCTCAGCGCGGGGTGGGCGGGAAAAGTCCTGCGCTGCGGCCGGCGCTGCCTGCGCCGCCGAGGGAACGCAGCCGCCCGCTGGTCCTGGGTCCCCCCGGGGCGGCCGCAGCGCCAGGTAGCCCTGGAGGCACCTGCGGAGCGGGACTTCCCAGGGGAGGCGGGGCGGCCTAGGACGGGGGCCCCGCCACCTCCCTCGGGAGAGGCAGCCGCCACTCGCGCCTCGCTCCCGCCCGCAGCCGGCTACTCCTCCTCTCTGCACTCTCTTCTCCGCCTCTTTCTCTCCTGCCGCTACCTACCTTCCCCTGCTCCTACCATTCCCCTCCCTTCTCCTTCCCCCCTCATGCATATGGATAGGCGCATGCGCGGGCGGGCGGCTTCCCCGCCTGCCGCCGTGGGCTAGATGAAGCCGAGCGGCGGCGGGGATCCCAGACGGGCGGCCGGCTCCCGGGCGGTGTGTGTGCTGCATGTGCGTGTGTGTGTGCGTGTGTGTGTGCAAGCGTGTGTGTCTCGGGGGGGCGGGGGGCTCGCCGCGCCTCCACCGCGCGGTGGCCGGCGACCTGAAAGAAATAAAAGGATCGGGATAATAATCGCAATAATAAAAAGAAAAGAAAGAGAGAAAAGAAAAGGGAAAAGAAAAGAGGGAGGCGAGAGAATAAAAGGAGGCTGGGCTGCTTTGCATTGAAGATCGAGGCGCTATTGAAAGCGCTTGAAAAGCGGCGTTGTTCGGCGCGGGTGCGCGCCGCGGCCGGCGCGGTATATTAGAGCGGGGCGGCGGCGGGCAGCAGCAGCGGCGGCGCCTCCTCCTCCTCCCCTCCTGGCCCTCCCCGTCCCAGAGCGAGCGGCGGCGGCGGCCTGCAGGCGGGCGGGCAGCGCGGCGGCGGCGGCGGCATGCGTGCGCCCCGGCGGGCAGCCGCGGCGGCGTGCTCCCTCCTTCTCTTCCTCTTGGCCCTGCTGGGGCTGCGGGCAAAGGTATGTACCTGGGCGCCGGGCGTTCTCCCGGGCTGCAGCCCCCCGCGGGAGGGGAGGGAGGGAGCGAGCGAGCGAACCCCTAGATGGGGGCTCTCCAGTCGGGACGGCAGGCATTTTGCCGTTTTTCCGCGAAAAGCGGTTCCCGCGGTGATTGCGGTGGGTGGCTTTTAAAAAGTCCCAACCTTCAGTGGCGTACGGGGAGCTATTGCAAAGCTCCTCCAGCTAGAGTTCCTGCTGCTAACTTTTCTGCAGAGATGGCAAACTCAGAAGCCTTCCGTGCAGCAAGGCTTAATTCCCTGGAAATAATAAATTACTGAGAACCAGGTTTTTTCCCCTGAAATTACTGGTTTCTTCTTTCTTTTTTTTTTTTTTTTTTAAAATAAGGGTATTCGCAGTACACTTGGGGTGACTAATGAGCAAGGTCTGCATCTCAGCTGGGCACCCTTGAGCAGGGAAGCTGTTTTTCCCGTCTCCGCTGCACCTCAGAGAAGGCAGAGTTGCTGCATTTCCGGGGTGCTTAAGCTACATCGTTTTGTTGGGGTTTGCCCTCGCGTGTGTACTCTTGGTTTGGTTTAGTTTTATTTCCTAACGATTTGGAAGCCTTCCTCGCAAACACAGTGGTTTTTGGATCTGGCACTTAAGATTCATTTTTAGCATTAATGTATTATTTAGTTGGGATGATTTATGAGCCTTTCTCAGGATGTCTGATACGGAAAAGCTTGGAGTGGTTGCCTTTTTTTTAATGTTAGGCGTGTGCTTCTTGAATACACACTTCAAATGACTTTCCCCTGTCTGCAGAGTTATTGTAGCTTATGTTTGGGGGGGGGGGGGAAAAAGTGAGGTAACGGTCTGTTTCTTGGGTCTTTTGGTTATTTTTTGTTTTGTTTTCTCCTCCGGTTCTTTCTTGGGATTAACAGGTGACTTTAGCGTCAGGACAGTTCGAGTTGGAGATCTTATCCATGCAAAATGTGAATGGAGAACTGCAAAATGGAAATTGCTGTGATGGCACCCGAAATCCAGGAGATAGAAAATGCACCAGAGACGAGTGTGATACCTATTTTAAAGTTTGCCTGAAGGAGTATCAATCGCGGGTCACTGCTGGCGGTCCTTGCAGCTTCGGATCCAAATCCACTCCCGTCATTGGAGGAAATACCTTCAATTTAAAGTACAACAGGAATAACGAAAAGAACCGGATTGTTATCCCTTTCAGCTTCGCCTGGCCGGTGAGTTGCGTGGCCTGCTCTGGCTCTGCTTCTGTTGGAGATGACCATAGCGAGCCGAGACCTCACTTCGTGAGCGGGGGGGAGAGGGACCAGGATTGGGGAGGGAGCAGGCATCTTGGCAAGAGCATCGGGAATCCGCAGCACAGAAATGAGTAAAATGTGGTGGTGTTTGTGTTTTTGTTCCCTGGGGCTCACAATGCACAGCCTGTTAAATTTGAAAGTCAGATGTGCAGCGAGGGGGATCTAAATGGGTCAGGGAAGCAAACCCAGTATCTCTGCACTTTACAGCATGAATAAATCTCTTGAGACTTAGGAGGTCAGAAGTTCATTTTTAATTTTTTATTTTGCTTTTTGTTTGTCCTAACCAGCGAAGCCTTGGGCTTAAGCCAAAAGAGCAGTGGGTTAGGGGCTGTAGAGGGATCCCGTGTGAAAAGTGTGTGTCATAGCTGGCCTCCTTCCCCGGAGCGTGTTTGGGAAGGCTTCCTGCTTCTCCCAAGGGGAAATCTCGCTGCACTGCTTGGTGTTGATGGGAGCTGCTGTTGCTTCTCTTGGTGTACTAGTTGTCAGCTTTCCTGGGAAGCTTCCTACGTTTTGAGATGATACTTGCTGACTCCAGAAGCTAAAGACTAAGAGCCTGGCCTTAGCTTTTGGTCCGTTTCATCCCCTCCTCCTTACAGCACACCTTTTTCTGATTACTTGACTCTCTAGTCCATAGATTCTGGATGCCCTTTAGTTGTCTGCAAAACTTAGTGGCTCAAGGAGGTAGGGCTCTTTGCCAGGCACTTTCACAGCGTTATCCACTCTTGCAAACACTGGTCAGCCTTGCAGAGCAGTGAGATGGAGGGCAGACAACCCCTTAATTAGCCAAAACCTGCTTTATTGTTGGTCATGTAAAGAACACTTGATTAGACTTCAGTGCTGCTTGTTTCTTCTGGGGGTTCAAGAGGGTTGAAGCTCTGCAGAGAGGAGTCTTCTGGTCACTGCATGGAAGCTGAGAACAGCCTTTTCAAAAGGGGCATCACCCAGCACAGACCCACATATGCAGTTTGAGAGGCCATGGGGTTTCTGGACATAGAAGACTGCCATGGCTGATGGCAGGAGGTTCTTGTCGTGTGCCCAGCAGTGCTGCTTGCCGGCAAGCAAACACTGAGGGTGATTGATCTGAGGGGCTCTTCCACACACATACACACACACCCACACCCCAGTCTGTCTTTCTGAGGTAGCTTTCTGGGATGCTATGGTATGAAAACTGAAAACTCCCGAATTTATGCTCCTAGAACTTGTATTTAGAGATCCCCTAGGAAACAAAACTGTTTTTCCCCCCTCTCCCCTTCTGCAAAGGTGCTGAGCAGACAGTTTCCCACCGACTGCCTTGGGGTATGTTGATGCTCAGCAGTTTTGAAAATCAAGTCATCCTAACCTAGATGCCTCAGGTCATTTTTGTGAGGGGAGGAGGGCACACGTGCACGCAGGGGAGGGGTGAATCTGGTTTCCTATCCTCTGTCACTATCACTGCTGGCAAGGTGGAAGCACGCATAGACTTTCCCTCAAAAGCTTGGCCTTTCCTAGTGAGATAAGGACTGGTTGCTGGGAGGGCCTGGACTTTTTTGGAGAGGGGAAAGCCCGCCCCAAAAGCGTTCTTTCTCCAGTTGTAGTGTAGACCCACACTTCGTAGTCCTATGGCCAAGTACTGCAGGCAGCCATGTGTTCTTGAAATGTCCTGTGCTGCCTCCTACCTGCCTCCTCTGTCAGTTGTGACTGCTGGAGAATTGAGGGCTGGAGAGGCAGAAGGCTGAAATAAAATCTGCATTTTTTTAGGAGATAATATTACAAAGTACAATAGCAGAGTTAACAAAAGTATTCTCTGTTGGAAGTACAAGTCCTTCCTTTCTTTCTTTCTCCTTTCTTTCTCTTTTTTTCTAACGTGAAATGAGATAAAACTGTTATCAAATATGCCATCAAAGGGATAAAGGGCTTTGTAAAAATCTGAGGTATTTGAAGCTCTGCCAATAGCTGTGGTGCTTGTCTTGCAGATTTTTTTTACTTTTTTTCAGAAAAGTCAGATTCATCAAGGATTTTTTTTTTGTCTTTTTAACAAGCCCTCTCCCCTCCTCCCAGTGATTTGGGTTCCTTGATTCTGAAGATGTCTGTGTGTATATGAAAATGGGACATATTCCCTCTAACAACTCCTCCTTTCTTAGGGTTGGAAAGGGAAATCTGTGCATAGGGAATGGGTTTGGGGACCCTGAGAGAAGTACCTTAGGCTTGTCTGCATCTTAGTAAAAGAAATGCTTCTATTGGCCTGCTGTATCTAATTGAGCACTGGAATCCTAGAGCAGCAGCAGCAAAACTCCAGTGCAGACTTTAAAATGTGTACAACTCCACAACTTCAGGAGCTCTAGTTCCTAAGACTGGAATTTTTAGAATGAATTCTTGCATATTCCCATGCAGAAATGCACCTTTTGAGACTATGATGATGGTCTGTTTGTGATTATCAAGCTTGCCTCCCAGCTTTGACTTCCATAGGACACAGCTTTTATGCTGCCCATTGTACCTTTCAAATGGCATTCGAACAAAAGAATATCTAATGTGGCAAAGCCCTTATTTGTACAGAAATGGGGTACGCAGATCACTTCAGGCGTTTTTGAAGTTCCACAGATAAAGCAGTGAACTTAGTCAACTCCAAGCTGATGCTGAAATCTCAGAACTTAAAAAAAAAATACTTTAGGTGACTGGATACTGTTGATTTTGAGACTAGGATTGCATTTACAGAAGTGGCCGATCTTGTCTTTGAATGGATCCAGCTGAAAACTGCAGTAGAGGTGACAGGAGCTAGGCCAAAATGTTCATCCTATTGTGCTTGAAAATTCGTGCTGCCTCTGAATGTTTGGTTTGTATTCAGCTGTCTGAGGGGAGCTTTTCTTGGATGTTCCAGCTTGAGTCAGTAACGTTAAGAAATCTCGTTGCCTTGACCACTTTAAAAAAATATATTAAATCTCTTCCCATGTCAAGCTGCCCCCTTATGCCGTTTGTGAGAAACAGTTGTCTTGCATCACAGGTCTTTATGCATCATGCAAGAGAGGAAGCAAAGAGAATGGTGTGCTTCAAATGGGTTGGTAGATTTGGCTTGTAACTGTAATGTAGATTTGAAGTGTCAGAGTCTTATTAATAAGTTATGTGGTTTGCTCTTGTCAGTTTTGATATGTACCCCTCTGAGTAATGGGTGTGGGAGATGGTGGGTCATAAATTAATTGAAGGGATGGGAGGTTTGAGTAAGTTGCTAGGAGACAGGGCAGCAGACAAGCATAAAGGAACTGGTGTGCATCAGAAAGCTACCCCTGCAGTACCTAGCAATTTTTCAGTAAGTTGAAAGGATAATGATGATGACTTAAAAAAACCCCAAAACACACAGTCTTGCTTCATTTTGAGACTAGTGGCTTTCTTGACAGACAAACTTGGCTTATAGAAAAGTATGGAACAAAAGAATTTCCACGTTCCACTTGTCAAAGTCTGTCTCAACAGGTTTTGTTTCCTGGTACACACTTGCTCTTCTCTGACATAAATCAAATCTCTTGACTGCCTTAAAGAATCCAAAGCGTGCTATACCTTAAGGGAGCTGTGCATGAATTAACTAAGCAAAGCTTAACACTAAACTTTGTTTTTATGCAAAGAAAGATCTTTTGGGGGTTTGGCGAGACTGTAAGTAAGAAGGAGGTCAAACTTGGCAGTTCCTTTGGTATGCATAACTCTCATTTCAAGCAACTTGTTTAGCCTGAAATTATGATCCTTGTAATTATTTAATATTGGGGCCAATTGCACCAATACATTGGGGAAACTACTGAGGTGGAAGAAAACCCTCCAGCATCTAATGACTTTAGCGTAAAAGACAATTAGAAAGGGTTTTGAACATCTTATTTTAGCCTTACCTTAAAAAATAGCACAGTCAGCCTTTCCCCTTCTCAACGATAACTCTCACTGCTACTGGTTCCTGAAGATGTAAGATGTCTTTTCTGGGTAGGCATTGTTTTTTCTGGCTAGAATGAGATAATGAAAGAGCTTTAGTGTTTTTTAAGCTTTGTGAACTTTTTTGCCCTGTCTTGACCCAAGAGGCTTCCAAAATCCTAATCTGCAACTGATATTAAAGTAGCAACCTTTTGAATCTAAGAGAAAAACAATAACTTGATTCAGCTGCTTTTCTCTTAAACAAAAAACCCTGAAACAAAAAAAACACAGCCCAAACCAAATAGTAATGAACAGTCATAAAACCAAAGCTCATTTTTTAGCTTTTGCTTTTCCCTCCCTCCAGTTAACTGCCTGAAAACTTGTAGAAGCAAATGCTAGCTATTGTTGCAGCTTTACTTAAAGAGTGCCTGATAGATGATCTTGGAGCATGGTTAGATCAGAAGACAGTTTTGTCATAACAAAATACATGTGAGTCAAATCCACACAGTGTCACTTATTGTTGACTACTAACTTAAGAAAAAACCTTCAGCACTCAAAATGCAATGCTTAAGTGCAATTGCCTAGGATTACCATCCAAAACAGAGCTGACAGTATTCAATGTCATCTGAAGCGTAATGAGCATTCACAAGGTGCCTTTTTTCCCAGGACTGCAGAGAAGTGATGCATCCATTCAGAGGTTTTGGGCTTCTTACATGTTCTTACATTGCAGTCAGTTCAGAACTTCAGCTTCCTGGTAAATCCATTTGACTATATTAACATAATATGTCTAAAAATAAATCCTCATTCTGCCTGCTCTCAGAATTTTTGTTCTAGTTCTTATAAAGACCTGCTCCCATTTAACTTCAGGAGCAGATGGGTTGGGCCAGGCATTGAAGCTTCTAAAGGTTCTCAGGCTGCGCACTGTCAGCTTGTTTATGCAGCTGGAGTTCTGTATGTCTGAAAATGAATTGCATAAAATCGATGCTTTATGCTTGCAATCCTAGTTAACTCCAGGAAACTTACAGCTTCATTGCAGACTGAAGGCTGGACGTAGAAGTAAAATAATTCAGAAGCTCCTAAAGTTGAGCCTTGGCTAATTAATTGAGGTGATGTGCCATACAAGAGGCTTGCACTTGAATCCGTCGCACTTATTCCAGCCACAGTTCTTAAGTGTGATGCCCTGCTGTACATGCAGAAACCATAAGCTGCAGTTCTTGACGGTATCTCATTGTAAGTAATGCTAAAAACAAAATTGGTGTTGACACTTCCAGCTGAACTTAACTTTGCGTTTCTGCTGATGGATAGAAAATTTATGTTAATTGACACACTTCTAATAATTTGAGCTGGTAACCTGTATGCCTTAACATGGGGAAAGATGTCAAAACTACAAGCTGCCGTGTTAATTTCTTGTGAGTGTGCAGCTCATGGTTCTGTGGTCGCTGTTGTGCAGCATAAATTACACTCATTATTCTTGTAGTATTCAGAAGAAACTGTAAAATGTGGATAGAAGTGGTTAAAGTGGTTTGTAAATAGTCAAACATCCAGAGTCCCTTACCAGCTCAACCCAGTTCTTACGCACTTAGGTAAATAAGTAGAAAGGCTTCTTGTTCAGGCTTGCTCTATGTGAACCTGACTGTTTTGCTTGGCTGGCTACTAGGTATTCTCTCTATTAACCTTGCCACCCTTTTGTAACCGGTGCATTTAATTATCAGTGAGATGCTTTAAACAGGTAGGGGGACTGATAAGAACAGGTAATCTGCTTGTTGGGGAAGGTTGAAAGCAACCATTGACATTTTGGCCTATCTGCTAGTCTTTGACAAGTGGGGCTCCGTGAGAAAATAAGTCAGTAACGAGATAAGGTGATGACTAAAATGCTGTTCTTGTGTGAAGCACCCTGAGATCACTTAAAATCATTAGTTTAAAAAGGGGAAGAAAGAAAAAGATGCTATACTTCTTTTCTTTCTTCTGTTTTAAAGGAGAGGAAGAAGACCCCAAGTCTCCCCACTCTATCCCAGTACACTGCTCAGTTAATGCATGCTAGTTTTATGATTGGAATACGTTGTAGTCCGGCCACCCAGACAGAGGCATTGACTGCTAATATTAACCAAGAACAATAGCGTGGCCATACTGACTGCAGTGAGGATTACAGAACATAATGAGGCCTATCCAAAAATAATGCTAATACAGGACAAGCAACAGGAAGCAGCAGTAGACTCAGCATTGCTCGGTTCCCAGACAAACCATGGACTTACTTCACACAATGGCAACTTCAGCACATTATGTATTCACAGGATACTCATTATTCCAGCAGGCTTGCCAGATCAGAGATCAGCCTGGTTTACTGGATGCTTAAGCGTATGCATAGTTTGGATAGCGGCACTTTTGTGCCCTTCATCGTTCGGCAGGAGGGTGGCGGTTGTATCGCAGAGAAGGTCTTGACTTTAGTTACTGCCTTGGCATTTGCCAGGGTAGGATGGAGGGAGAAAGCCTCTCCTGTAAGCTGCTAATGTAGTTACATTTGTCTTTGCCACATAAAGGAGAATACACAATGAAGTGTTCACTGGCCCTAACAGCAATGAAGGAACTACTCAAAATGCAGACTGAAGGAAGAGTGTTGTGCTCTGTTTTCTTGTGGGCATATTCTGCCGAAGATCTGGGCTGTCTACTTGAGGTTCAGCCTAGCTCTTGACCATGGGCTCTGAGGTGTGAGATTGTTACAGCTTAGACTTTGTTTATATAAAGAGCTGAGAGAGCAACAGCTCTACAGGATGTTGCCTTACCCTTATGTAGGCTGGCCCAAAGAAGAGCATCCTGATGATGTTGCATTTGGTTTAGAGGTTAGGTTCCTTCTCTCCAGTTCCCAAATATGTCCATATCTCCTGTGGATGGGGAACCAGCTGCCTTCAGCTCCTTTGAAGGAATATTGTGCTGTCAAAGCTGCCTGGCACACTAAGGCATGATGTTGCAACACATCTGTACAGTGTCATCGTGACTTGTCAACAAGGGGTACCCAAGTCCTGCTGGCCTTTAGATGGCGTGGGTTTGTGACTAGCCTGAACTCTGCTCAGAGGTGCCCTCCTTCCTGGTCCTTGGGCACTTTGAAATATGCCTCAGTTTCTCTCTTCCTCATCTTCTCCGTCTCTTCTGAAGAGAGGAGGGATTACTGGAGCTCTTGGCAATTTGCTGTGCTCCACTGTGGCAGCCTCCTTTCATAGCATGCAGGGAGGGTGCGAGCACCACTCTGACAGATGTTCACAGCTGTGCGTGGCTGGCAGAGCGTGAGGAGAATATTGCTGGGCTTAACCTGCTCTCCTTGTTTGGCAGAGGAGGAGCAGGCACAGCATTCAGAATGCAGACTTCCCACTGCATTTGTCTAGTCATGGTTTCACATGCTCAGCAAAGCTCTTGCATGGTTTAACCACAAGGGTAGGAGGGAAAGAAGTTTGACTAGTTCCAATCTCTTTCAAAAAAGGAGGCAGTCCTCTCGCTAATGAGCCTGTTTTAATCTTGCTCTGTCCCACTGACTTTCAGAATGCACTTGAAGCCAGAGTTCAAAAACACTTCTTTGGGTGGATGTCTGGATGAAGGGAGGGAAGGAGGTAATCAAGCTGAGAGCTTTAAACACCATCTGTTTACCTGAAGCTGCTAGTATTTCATGCAAATAACCAGAAAAGAGGCTGCATTGCCCTTTCAGACCCTTAAAAGCACAGATTATGATGGGTTTCAGGGTCTTCATAGTCTCTCTTGAGTTGCATTATCAATGGATCGAGACTAAATCGTGGTGTCTTGTCATTGAGGAAAGTAGCTCCTGAACAGTGATGCTCTTTTTTTTTTTTCCTGGAGTGTGATCTTAACCAGTCATAGTTTAACTCATAGGAGTTTTGCTTAAATTTGACCGTGCTGCTTTTTGTTCCTCTGAGTTGCTCAGGCAGTGGATGTTCTGCAAAGTGTGCCAGCTTGCTGTTAACTTCCAGCAGCCTTTCCTCTTGAGCCAGAATCCCTGCCTTCTGGTCAAGCTCAGGTTTACAGTGGCTAATTGGGTGTGACTCTGGAAAGTTCACTGCTGCCTTGTTGCCTAGGCTATTGCTTTGATGGAATAAGGTGCATGACGTGGAGTTCTTGTGTCTGGATATATATTTATTCTAAGATGGGCGGAGGTCATCTATGGGCATGGGAAAACTTAAACCTCCACGCTGTAAGTAGTCATTCCTGAGATATCTGAATTGTTGATCTATAGAGTGGGGATGATATGCACTTTGAAAAAATCCTCAGCTGGGCAGTATTTGCACAGAACTATGGGGGGATTTGGGGCGGGGGGGATCGGTTAGAGGTATGTGACAGTTGGATTGTTGAGAGGGGACTTGCTACTGTTGTGGAGCTGTTGAGTTCAGAAGGGCCTTTTGGTGGGAAGTATCCCATCTTGAAAACAAAGTCTTGTCCTTTCTGTGCCTTGTCCTGAGAGGGCCAGAGCCAGGAGATTAAACTGCTGTTCTTTGTGTCATCCCTTTTCAGGACAAGGATTCCTCATTTAAAATATTCAGATGAGGTGAGAGGGGACACACAGAAACAAGGGAACTGCCAGGGTAGATCTAGTCCCCCTGCATTTTGTTTCCATCCAGTTAAGCAGAAGCATCTCCTCTCTTTAAAACTCCTGTGTGGTGTTGGAAAGTGGTCACACAAGTATCTAGCAACAGTAGCACTTAAAGCTAGGATTCAGCCTTTCCTTTCCTTAAGGGCTAGGTGTGTTGGTAAACAGTCCTGAGAACCAACCAGGAACTGTTGCTATGAGTTTAGACAAAATATCTTCCAAAACAATTATGCAAGGCCGAAAGGAAAACATCCTTAACTTTAATGGAAGTAGTGCTAGTTGCCATAATTCATTCTCTATATCATAATATTTTTTTTCAAGCTTGCAGTAACATGTTGTGCTTGTGCTTCTCGGTGTTGGTAATTAACCCAGGGAGGAAGCACCCAAGATAGTGCAATCACCGTCTGTAATATGGCTCAGGAGTTCTATTCTGGTTTTGTTTGGGGTTTTTTAACCCTCTGACTTCTGTAAGGACTTCTTATATCTGCTTTTAAACAGTGTTAAATCATCATGTTGCCTTTTATTTTCAGAGTTTCTTTCACCCTGGCATGCTTGGTCTAGAATAGTAACAAATAACATATCACTTTAGGAAAATATTAACCAAAAATGGTTCGGGCCAATGGAGCCTCTGCATAGAAGTTTGGGTGCATGTCTCTGCTTGCCCAGCTTTGCTTACTTTTGGAAGCATTTTCCCACAGTTATCAGTGAATGAAATGGAATCCTAGTCTGCTTTGAATATGAAACATATTTAGGTTATATTGCAAGCCGGTGTCCGTCACAAAGTGGGTTTTCATTCAAAGGCTGCATGCTGTGTCCAGTCGTGAGAAAGTCGTCTGCTGCAACTCGCTTTTTTTTCCTCTCCTCTTAAGGAATTTGAGCTCTGCCTTGCATTTGCACCTTGTGGCAGCTTATTCTCAGAACACTGTTTTGGTTGCTGTTACAGAAAAGGTGTTAAGCACTGCAGCCCATAAATGAGCAGACTGTGACTGAGCACAGATAGAATTAAGAAGAAATGAACCTTACAACACACAGCTTCTCTGGTGAAACATCAAAACGCTCCAGTGACAGTTCTGTTACTGTTCTGCTCATCCAAAGGATGTTAGTGTTTATCACCTCATTTATAGTTACTGTTGCTCTTTACTTTTCAAGTAGGTTTTTTTTGCTTATTTTTCCTCAGTGGTGCTTTTGGGGGTGGAGGGCGTCTTGTTATGGTTTTGAATCATTCTAGTAAGTTTGGATATGGCTGGCTAAATGGTAATTTGGAAAGATACAGCCTGGATATCTCAAAGCAGAGCTGGGGGAGGAGAAGTTTTAATGGCTCTTGTTCTCAAGTTAGGATTGAAGATAAAGGTGGCTTAGATGTAATAGCTGGCACCTTTCCAACCCATGGAGTCACTTCAGTTAGTTTATGCTTATGATTATTATTACTGGAGTGCCAGCAAGCTCATTGGCAGATTAGTGTGCCTGTAAATGTGACACGGGGTGGATAGCTTGTCTTCCCTTTCCCTGCTCTTCCAAATAGCCCCATCTTAGCCTTTGTTTTACAATGCTTCTCTCTCACCCCACCCCCTTCCCATATCCATCAGTTCTTCCCTCAGTTACCCGATACTTGTGGGAGCTGCGATGGCCCTCATGCAGACAAAGCTTTCAAAGGGGGTGCTGAAAAGCAAAGTCCCTAGAGATTGCGCTGTCAAGGCAGAGCACAGTAATCTTAGCAACACTTCTTGCTTTCAGGATGGCTGGGGGAAGGGACATCAAGACTACTTTTCTCTATCTAAAATTCTTTTGAAGCAGTTTTTGAGGGTGGGGGTTTGGCTTTGTTATTCTTGAGGCTGCTGTGCGAGCCCGGTGTTTTCTGTCTTCCGTGTGCAGTTCTTTCACACATGCTTTATTGTGGTTACAGCAGAGTGTCAAAGGCTGTACTTCCTGGTTAAGTACATAAGATGCATTAACGATGACAAAGATGAGCTATCCAAGGTGAAAGGTCTTTAAGTCAGACTGGATAAGGTAGCTTATGGAGTTGCAAGAAGATCATGTTTGTCTCAAGTATAATCTGTTACCTATTTATGTTTTCAAGTATTCCATCTTAGGGCAGAGACCAGGATCTTTCTTTTTATTAAGCATTGTCATTGGCTGGTGTGTGTTTGGTTTTTTTCTTACAGTCATGTGTGACTTTGACTCTTATTTCTCTTTTGCAGAGGTCCTACACATTGCTCGTTGAGGCATGGGATTACAATGATAACTCTACGAGTAAGTATTCATTCCGCTGGTTTACATCATTCAGACACCTTGATTTCCTGTGCACTGAAAGGCTTTTGGTAGTCTAACCCAGCTTACTGTGAAGCAGAGCGTGAGTGCAGGGAAAAGCTCTGCCTCAGACTGTTCAGAGCAACTACTCCAGGCTCTGCAGCAGCCTGTCTCCATCACGTTGGCTGTAGAGGGTGAGGAGTTCCCTCAGCTAGGCACCAACGTCTTGATGACTAAAAATAGATGCTGTTAATTCCGTCTTTCTCCTTAGGGAGAACAAAAGCCAAGGATTATCTTCAGGTGTTTTTTGTTTTGATTTCTTTTTTTGAGTGATATTCAGAAGCTTAAATCTTGTTGACTTGAGACCTCTCAATAAACTGTGTAACTGTCACAGCTAACATGCTGCTTTTTTAACTTGAAAGTTCATTAACAAAAAATGTGTGAGATTTGGTACAGTTACCCATCCACTGAGTGCAGATGAGAAACAGGAGTGACTACCAGCTCTTCCTTGGGAGCTGGATGTCTGGGGATTTATATTCAGGGGCTGAAAAATATTTACCAGACACCAGCTGACAGAGCTGGCTAGAAATCAAGGGTGGGAATCATTGGCCTGGAATGTCTTTGGTTGCTTTCAGAAACTTTCTGCTAAGCTTTTCCTGTTGGCTAGAGGAAGCTGTGTAGAGTCTCTTGGCATATGAGCTGTTCTGCTTGTTGCCTACTGTTACTGAAGTAGGTGGGCAAAATTAGCTCTATTTTCAATCTAAGGCCTTAATAGTGTGTGGTAAAAGCCACAGGAGAAAGCATGAATCTGAACTCATAAACCTTCTGTTGACACAACAAGCCTTTTCCTTTAAGAGGAAGCAGCAGCACTCTGGCCCATCTTATACAAATCTTGTAACAGCTTCTTTCGTAGCCTGCTTTGGAGTGCCAGGTGACAGCCACACAGTAATGAAGGAGACTTCATGAAACAAAGGCCTTTTGGAAATGTACACAGGGCTGTGGTTTTGTGTTTTAATTGGTGAAGAGTGTACTGCTTGGGAATGGCCTTTGAGTCTGGGAGCCTTTCTGCATAGATCTGCTCTTTGAGTTCTTTTTAATACACATGGCATGTCCTAGTAGTTCTTAGTTCTAGAAAAGCTGTCCTTTTCAAGTGATGCATGTGCTGATGTCAGTGACAGTTGTGGTTTGCTTTACAGCCTGCCACATTCACCACTGTGGCAGTACCTGTGATTTCAAGCCCTACCCCAGCACAGCCACTGAGCAGTGGCTGGGAAACTTCTTGGCTCTTGACTATGGAGTGTTTTATGGAGGAGGAGCAAATAGCTTGCTACAGCAACAGAGCTGTATGAAGCATGGAAGATGCTTGAATTTAAAATGAAGGTCTTGTTTACAGTAGTCTCTCAGATTTTTCTCAGACTGGGTCTTTGCCACTTTTACTATTATTAGAGCTCATCTTTTTTCATGAAACAACTGCATTTCCAAAGCTACACAATGAACTCTTTCTTTGCTTTCATGTTCTGGAAGTACAATTGTCTTCAGACAAAATTGCCTCATTTCTCAGCAGTGCATTTGACCAAGTACAGATATGTTCTTACATATGTTCCTGACTTACATTCCTCCACTGGCTTTGCTGTCACATATCCATCTGTAGGTCACTTCAGTCACTGCAGTGCACAAAGCTTTTCCTTTGTACTGCACCACTTTTCTTAGAGGCAGCTTTCCCATAACTAAAGAATAAGTCTTGAAGAGCTCTCAAGAGTTAAAGGAAATCATTAGAACTAAACATCTGTTATCATATAAAATCATGAGGGTTTTTTGGTGATGTCCAGTACTTTCTTTAATGACTACTGAGTTGGAAGGATTCTGTGAGAGCTCTCAGAAAAAAAGAGGATTTAGTAGGCTTTGTGTAACTTTTCAATAGCTCTAGCATCCTCTGATCAATGCAGGCCTTGGGAGATCCTAGAGTAGACGTTTCCTTCCCCCCTCTACATTCCACTCCTCCTACGTTCCCTTTACCACATACTCTCTCTTGTCTCATGTCCAAGAGTGGCTTGCAGTTAAATTCTGGCCCTGTAGAAGTTGATGAGAATCGTGTTTTGTCAGAGCCAAGATTCAGCTTAAATGCTTCCCTTGCTCTGGTTCTTGTCTAGATGCCATCTTGCTACTGCCTCTTCATGCATAAAGCTAATGGGGCTGCCATGGCATCTCAAACCATGTCAAAGAGCTATTGTAAATTACTGGTATCGGTTGCATGCGAATTCCAGTCGGGCATAAGAGACTTCAGCACAATGTAAACCAAGCCATTGCTGGAAGTTGTCTGAAACAAAGACTTTCAAAAAGAACTGGTGTCCTTGGCCACCCAAACTACTTAGAGGAGTCTGGGCTTTTTTTTGTTGTTTGCTTCCTGCTGATGAGTGGTTCTAATTTCCCGAAATGAGACCACTGAAAAGCAAAGGTTAAAACAGCTCGTTTCCCTGTGCCTAAAACCTCTGATATAGTTGCCCACCAAATAAAAAGCCTTGAGGAGCAGCCACCAAAAGTGAATGAAACCAACAAACTCTCTGACAGCGAAGTGCAGAGTGGAAGATGTATAGAAAGCCTCTCTCTTCCACTTCATCAATTTCTAATTGGTTGATGTTTCCTCTAACCTTTCGATCAAAGCAGGGTGTTGTGAGTCAGAGGATGTCAGGGGAGGTAGGAAGATCACTTTCTCTGAAGCCTGGCTGAGCGCTTCTTTTTATTTACTTAACCAGTCTGCTGCTGTGGGATTGCTTACTATAAAGCATTGTTAGCATGGGCTAAGAATGGAAGAGTTGTTGCAATGCCTCCCCTGAAGTCTGGGTCAGCACACTTGTGTAAGTGCCTCCTGACAGGTGGGAATAGGGAGGGGTGGAGAAATTTTTGTACAAGAAAGAACATGCTAATACTTCGTTGTGAAAACTGCAGGTGATGGCTAATGGAAAGGGATCTTAAGTCTGTGAGACCTTGCTTGAATTTAAGCGTACGGTGGTAGCATTATGACATGTATCTAATGAAAGACAGTTCAGTCATCATCCAAAGTGAAACTGCAGCTGGCTTTCATCCGGGTCCTTAGAAAAATAAAGTTGGTGGACTAATAAAGATGTTTCCATTTGAGTTCACCCTGTGGTTAAGGGCTCAAAAGAGCTGATGGCTGGAGTGAGATGTTGTAGACAAAAAAGCAAGGACATGCTTCCTAATGAGTTGGCAGATAGGGGAAGAATGATAGAGCAGAAGCAAGAGGAAAGATCCCTTCCAAGGCAACTGTTTTTCTGGTGCCAAGGACTGAAATAGCTGTCAGTGTGGTATGTTCCCAACGGGGAACAGGGAAAGACTGGAAAAGCAGGAGTGTGAGTGTATGTGGAGAGGGGGCAGTTTGCAAAACTAAATGGAGCATCATTCCCCTTTTCTTCTTGCCTCTTACAGCAGAAAAGAATAGAGTTGTTTTACTTGCAAGAAACAGGATGTCTTTATGCACAGCAGACTCGGTATTTGGGGAAACTCGTTTGCTTTCCAACTGTGCTGTAGATCGGGGTGTAATCTTGGCAAGTGCAGCAAAGCCATCTCCAGCACGCATGAGTGGGACTGTAATCGCTTGACTAGCCCCATTCAAGGCAAACAGATATGCATCTGCTTAAGTACCTCTTAGAATTAGTCAGTAATCTTGTTGATGAGATCTAAGAGCCTTACACCTGCACAGTACAGGACATGATATTGCTCTGGATATACCAGTATGGAAAAGTCCTTAGGCATCTATGCTACTTGTGAATGGGATTTAAATTAATAAAGGCCTGCATGCATTTGGAAGTCTTACACAGAGATGTGGGGTCGGGGGCTTAGTGCCAATGAATAATAAAAACTGATTTAAATGGAAAACATTCTAGAACCAGAAATACCAGAAGGTGAATAAGTTGTTGCCCTTAAGTTCACACTGTAAACACTTAATGAGTGCAATAGTCTCGAGCCAAGAATACCCCCAAAACTGGGTAAATGGTTACAGTGTCTGTGTATTTGACACCCTTTTGTGGTTGTGCAGCAAGTGCTTTGACTTAACTTTATTCAGAAGTGCAGACAGGCAGGCAGGATCTAGTGGAGAATTGGTAATGAGTATGTGAGGCTCGAGAGGCCTGTTTGGAAGTTCTTTTTCAAAGCTACAAATCAAAGGTCCTTAGCAAATACACTTAAAAGTATTTCAGATGAAAAACTGCCTGTGTGTCACCTTAAGCTTGATGTGGCTGCTTCGTTAGTCTTCAATTCTGCCTTACCTAAAATCCCCAAACTTGCTTTTGTAGTTGCTGAAAGAACAAGCTGAACATTAAATACATTTTAATTGTTCACACTCGAATGTGCCGGCGCTTCACGCGCTGCCTTCAAACACATCCCTGGCAAACTGCCCCTCTACCTCACATTCTTCTGTCCCAGGATTATGCTCCCATACACAGAACAGTGTAGCCTGGTACTTATTTTTGGGATTGTACTATGTCTGCAAAGATATTTTGGCTGTTTTATGATAAACTTTCACTCGGCAGTCAAGTGCTCGCTAGCAGCAGGTTGTAAGGTAGTGTCACATCATTTAAGTCACAAGACCCGGACTACAAAGTGAAATACCACAGATATATACAATGTTCTGAGCTCATGTGAAATATTGTTCTTTCAAGCCATAATTTAGACAGTTGTAGGGCTCTGTCATGCCAGAAGACTTTTGCTGAAACTAAATGTCAAGTACAAAGTCTAAACTTTGAAATGCTCTATAGAGAGAAGGGGGGGATCTACAGTGGATATAGGCAGTACTTTTGAGTTCTCTGCTTTGAGATCTGGTAGTCTGGAATTTTTAGTGTCAGCTGACATCTGAAGGGAGAACTTCCACCATGTTTCTCAGCCAAAACCTGAGGGGTTGTGGAGTCTCCTTCCTTGGAGGTCTTCAAGACCCGCCTGGACATGTTCCTATGCGACCTGGTCTAGGTGACCCTGCTTCTGCAGGGGGGTTGGACTAGACGATCTCTAAAGGTCCCTTCCAACCCTACCATTCTGTGATTCTATGAAGGTCAGAGTTGCTATTTTTCAATGTAGTGTTTACACCAGAGTCCCAAAAGGCTGCAAACCTTTCAGTTTGTAGACATTGCTTTATTAGGCTATTGTAGTACGATGTTTTCCTGAATATTCCAGTTAAAAACAAAACTAGTACCATTAATGGAGAAGCCTGGAAAACCACATGATGTACCAATCTATTGGAGCCAGAAGTAAAAGCAGCTGAATTTTCTTGAATCACAGACTGTGTGATTCTTCTTGGATGTCCTTACAGTGCAAAAGAGCTAAGTGATTGGCAGTAACCTAACAGTCCCTTTTGATGTCAAGCTTTGCTCAATTTAGTAATGCTGCGTGTGTGTTTCAGTTAATGGTTTGTAGCTCCAGGGCAGCCTTATCTTATGCTCGAAAACAGAAAATTAATAAAACCAACTGGCTGCCTCTTGCCTGCGAAGCTAGAGAGCTGTGATGTGGGAGGCAGTGATACCTCCATGAAGCTTTAACTCTGCCATCTCTCCCGACTTCCAGATCCCGATCGCATTATTGAGAAGGCGTCCCACTCTGGCATGATCAATCCCAGCCGGCAGTGGCAGACTTTGAAACATAATGCAGGAGTTGCCCACTTTGAGTATCAAATCCGTGTGACCTGTGCGGAACATTACTATGGCTTTGGCTGCAACAAGTTCTGTCGACCGAGAGATGACTTCTTCACTCACCATACCTGTGACCAGAACGGCAACAAAACCTGCTTGGAAGGCTGGATGGGACCAGAATGCAACAAAGGTTTGTGAGGAATGCTCGGCCCCCAAGTGATCAGTTGGTTTGAGTAGGGTTTGAGTGCATCGTATCCAGGTTTGCAGTTCAGTGGTCAGTTTGTGTAGGGGCTAAGGAGTGACGGGACAGCGACTAATTCTTTACACAGAGACCTGGGGGCAGGAGAAGACTGGTTTCTGCCTTGTTTTAAAATCTTGGGAGAGGTCTGACAAGTACTGGGCACTTAGCAGATGTGTTCTTTCTCTGATTATCCACATCTTTGCCCTTGGGAAGAAAACCCAGCCCATTGGCTTCAATGGGAGTTCTGCTGCTGACTTCAAAAAGGATTTCCCCTTTGGTGCAGAACTTCAAGACAAGCAGGAAGGAGAGACTTGTTTTAGAACTGACCTGGCAAGTGTAAAAGCTTTGGTGTTTGAAAAGTCCCAGGCTGTTTGTTCTACCTGAGATGATGGTTAACATGTTTATTAGGGAATGGCAACCTCCTAGGTAATTTCAGGAGGAGAAAGCAGGACTTTTGAGTAGGAACAGACTATTGGCATGTCTTGCTGACTGAGCTTACCTGCAATTTGAGTTGATGCTCATCGTGATATCCTGTCTGTTCAGAGATATGGCTCAAAAGTAAATCCAGAGTAGTTAAAAGTTGCTTTGAATTAAATGTAAAACCAGGGAGAGTGGGGCAGGTCACCTGCAAAAGACAGAAAAAGGAAACCTGTGGACTCAAAGTGACTTGAGCTCTCTAAGGCGAGATGGTTTCTCTTGTGTAGAAACAGCTCTTTGCACAGCGTTGGGTTGGATTCCTGTGATAGATCTCCTGTCACAGGGAGCCACCTACCTTGGTTTTCCTTCCAGTAGACTTGATAGGAGAGACTTGTTAAAACCTTGGATTTGTTAGGATTGCAATGCTGGTTAGAGATTAAAACATTCCCAGGAGTGTGAAGATGCAGGAAGCAGGCAGCATGCTGATACTCTTCTCTTTTTTTTGTTGTTTTTAACAGCTATTTGTCGCCAGGGATGTAGCCCCAAGCATGGTTCTTGCACAATTCCAGGAGAGTGCAGGTAAATGCTCCCTCTCCCTCCTTGTTTCCCCCCCTAGTAATTAAACAAGTGATGCTAAACACAATAGGATTGGGGAGGGTGTTTTTCGAGTCATGTTTTTGACCAAGGCACATTATTAATGCTGGCTTGCCCAGAATAAGGGGGGAAGCAGGCTTTTAATGCACTGACAATTTTAAGAAGCTTTTGGTTCATGAAATGGTGGCACTGGGGGGGAGCTGGGTATGGGATAAATCCTGTGAATGCTGCCTAATGAGCACTTACTAATTGTTTCTGCATAAATAGTGCAAATGTTTTGTGGGTATGGGTTGGGTTTTTTTTTTTTTCAACAGCCTGATTAATAGGCTTTTTCAACTACAAGCTTGGAGTACAGTGTGGCTTTTCTCTCCTCTTCTCCCTTTCACTGTTTCTCCCTTCCTCCCTCCCACCCCCTGGTTTCTTCCATCAGTAGGCAAAAGTCAAGCATTCTTTAGAATAGGATTAGTTAAATCTCTTGGTCCCTTTACCATTGTGAGCCGGGCTCTGAGTGCTGAGAGGTTAATAGCTGGGATGAAATCTTGTCAGTGGGGTCTGATGAATGCAGAACTTTGCTCCCCTGCTTTGAAGTCTGTTCTGTCCTGGCAAGGAGACAATGAAAAGCAAGAGTTTGCCCATAACCCAACCATTCAGTGTTTGGAATGTCTCAAAACTTAACAGCATATATTCACAGCAGAAGGAGGTTTTTTTCCCTTACTAACAGAGGGTTAATGGATATTACATGTTTAACATGGCTCATCAACAAACTGGTTTGAAGTTGCTTCATGTAACCCTTCATCAAATCTGTTTACATGCGACGGGGAACCGAGGGCTTCTGAGGTTACCAGATGTTGCTGTCAGTGCTGTGTAGGAAGGGTTAAAAGTGAAGCTTGGGTATGCACTGACTCGGAAGTCTGAAGGAACAGAAAGTCATTTTTCTGCCTAACAAGCGTATTGGTGGATTCTCTATTGCTGGAAACTTTAGCGTGGAGTGGACTGCCTTCCTTTCTAGATAAGCTCTAGTTCAAACAAGAATGAGATCTGGTGTCTCTCAGATTATGCCATACAAGAAGTTAGCCTAAATAGTCACAGAGCCTCGTTCTTTCTCATTATCCCCATAACCAACGCTTCAAAAACAAACCCAAAACATGGCCAAGGAATGTTCTGAAAGGAAGGTAGGGAAGTAACTTCTCCCCAAGAGACGTGGCAAAGTGCAAGGCGAGCCCCAGGCTGGACTGCTGTAGGGAGCTGTGATTGTTGCCACTGAGCAGCACTCATGTAAGCTGGGTAACCCCCACAGTACCAAATCGAAATCTTTCTTTAATTAAAAAAGGGAAAAAAGCCAAGGAAGTATTGGGGGGCCAGATGGCGAGAGGAGTGTATCAGTCAAGGCTACCAGTGATTTGTGCTTCTGTCATCAGAATAAACATGCCTTGTAGGGGTTGCTGTCTCCTAGTTGGAACAACAGGCTTTGTTTCCAGAGTTTTTTTTTCTTTCCTTTCTCTTTCTAAGTCTCTTACCTCCCACTCACTGCCCAGACATGCACTAGTGCTCTTATTTACTTAAGGTGCAACTTTCCCACACTTGATTTGCATAGTCTTGAAACAATGCTGTCCTTCTGGTGCTTTCAGATAACTTCTGCTTGCCAACTTAGACCACTATCTTTAAAGTGAACACAGAAACGAGATTTTATTTTCTTTTAAGTTTTGATGAGTCATATAGCCTGCATGTTACAAATGCAACAGAGGTTAAAAATAACATCCCAGCACAAACTGCTCGGGGTTCTGGTACCGTGGACAAATTGCAAACGTTCTTAAAATACCCTTTTCCCTCTTGGTACGAGTCACTTTCTTTAACAAAACCATATTTACTCATGAATGGCTATACAAGGAAAGTTTAGCTTCAAATTTCTCATGAGAAACTGCTCTATGCATATGATTAACCAAGAATTATTACCACAAATCTTTTTCTGGGATTTAACTCTTTTTAAATGCCCGTAGCTTCATCCAGTTTTGTTGATTGTACTCTGATGTTTGGATAACAAAGTCCCATCTTTGCTTCTGAAGATCGTGGCTTTTCTTCTGTGCTGGGTTTACCCTCGGTTTAAAGACAACAAAAAAGCACCCTTTTGATTTGGCAGAAGGGAGTAAAAATCTCGGTGTTTTTGCAGATGAAGTCCCTTAGATTTGCTTGTTCCAAGCTCCCAGGCAAGTTGCTTTCAATGCTGTACAAATTAAAAGGGTATGTTCCTAAATTTTGATCTCTGTGCAGTCTTTTTGTATTCCCAATACAGAGGGATTTTCCAAGAGCTACTTCAGAGAGGTTGCTTTGCCTGATCTGGTTTTCTTTCATGTTCTTTGCACACAGACACATAAGTTGGACTAGTTTTTATTTTCTAACACACAAGCTCCCAGTTTCCCATTGCTTTTGAATAGGCTGCTGAAGGAGCTGTTAGGAAAAAAAAGAGGTTAATTAGGATGCAGTTTGTCACCTGAGATCTTTAGAAGGGAAGTTGGACGTACCACTAGCTGTGTGTGATTACCCAATGGATAGATCCCTCCAGCTCTTTCCCATGAGAAGAAGTTGCCAGTAGAAGAATGGCGGGGGGTTTTATAAATAGAAAGCTTAGCTGACTTCTGCACAGATGAGGTTTGTTTTCATAATTTAGTGACAGCTTAGTGCATAATTGCTGCTGATCAATTGCTCTCAGGATCTGTTAATGAAATACAGCACCTCCACAAACCCTTGCTTTTCATTTTCAATTTGTTTTCCTTGTTTCTATCTATAGATCCATTTTAATTTGAAGGATCCTTGGTCTGCTGTGCTAGTGAGAACTAAACAAAGGCCCAAACGAGCTTTCCCTCAAGGGACCTTTGCTTTAAAAGAACATCTTCCTCTCAAGTACAGAATTCGGGTAGCCAATTGATAGTAGCAAGAAATAAATAACACTAAATTCTTCTCCAGACCTGAAGTGAAGGTTTGGCAGAATTGGATATGGTTTAGTTATTCCCTGTAAAGAGGTCAGCATAAATCAAACTCTGAAACACACTGACAGCTGATCTTTGAATGCCTGTAAAATCCTGGCGTGTGCTGTTCCTTTCATCTCTTGCTGTGGCCCAGTCCATGTGTGTCTTCTCGTTCAGAATAAGCTGAACTTCCAATAGGGCAGAGCACTCCTAAGGGCTTGCTGCTGCCTTCCTGAGGGTTCAGAGTTGGTGTTGATGGTTTTGTTTGTCTTGCTGCAAACCCAGCGTGGCTGAAACGCCTGGAACCTCCTATTCATGAGGATCTCTGGATAACTATTGTTTCCACTGACTTTTTCTGCCCCCCTCAATTTATAAAGCACCCTGTCAAAGTCCAGAGATTGATTTGTAGTGCACACCCACCCTCTCTGCCACATTTGTGTGAGGCTCCAAAAGAGTGTTATTGTGCTGGATGGCCCCATGCTGGTTCCCTCGGAACAGTTACTCTTTTGTCAGGAGGCCGGCTACAGAGACCTTGGCAAAACTACTAAAATGTTTGTTTACAAGAAACCATCACACAAACCTTGAATAGCTTCTCCTCTCCCTTTCTCCTTCTCCCCCACCTCCCCAGTCTTTCTCCAAGCTTTGGAGTCCCACACTCCCATCTACACAGAGCAATTCCAGCGGGGTTTTTGGTTTGTTTCCCTGAGCAGATTTGTTTTCTCTCTTTCAAACGAAGGTGTCAGTATGGATGGCAAGGCCAGTACTGTGATAAGTGCATTCCACACCCAGGATGTGTCCATGGCACTTGCATTGAACCATGGCAATGCCTCTGTGAAACCAACTGGGGTGGTCAGCTCTGTGACAAAGGTATGCTAATCTTACGGAGAGCCAAGGGAACACTTGAATTTTAACACTGGCAGACTTAGCCAGGAGAGAATGCACGTGAGACTGAGTGAGCGAGCCTCCTGGAACGTGGTGGGAGTGTTTTGTCCTTCAGCTGCTTGGTGTTTCTTCCTCTGCTGCTCTGGCATCGTTAGCGTGTGTGTACTTCGCTTTTCTCTGTCCTGTCCTACTCCTGTGTGCGGGTGTGTTCTGTAAAGGCTCTAGAGTAAGGGAACGAGGCATGCATGTGGTGACGTTTCTTTTTCAAGCACAGCTTTAACGCTCCTCACCTCTTGCAGATCTGAACTACTGTGGAACTCACCCACCCTGTTTGAATGGTGGCACCTGCAGCAACACTGGCCCCGATAAATACCAATGTTCCTGCCCCGAGGGCTACTCGGGACAGAACTGCGAGATTGGTGAGTGTTTGATGGAGCTGCTGAGCTGCCATTTGGCAGGTAATTCTTGCCAGCTCTTAGTGGCTGATTTTGGATGTGTTTTATGAGGTTAGGAAAAAGTCAGTTTGTAATGTTAATGACTGTTAGGGCTGGCTACAACGATCCAGATTTGCTTGTTCATGCTTCATCATGAACAGTTGGTATCTACGAACATCAGCTCACCAGAGAGATGACTACACTTGTCTGGCTCTGCCTCAGCCTCCAATCACCCACAAGTCAGCGTGGTGATGAGTTCTGCAGGAAGATGCCTTCCTGCTGGCTGGTAGCTTTTGGATATGCAGTTCTCACAGGACTGCGAGTGCATCAAGAGTAGTGATGGTGTGTCCAGAGTAGGAGCAGGTGGAGGGAGCAGGGGGTGGCTTCTGGTGCTATTGCCATGGTGACTACCGTGCTGTCCCTCTGTCCCGGCGCAGCGGAGCACGCCTGCCTCTCCGATCCCTGCCACAATGGAGGAAGCTGCTTAGAGACGTCCACGGGATTTGAATGTGTGTGTGCGCCGGGCTGGGCTGGACCAACTTGCACTGATAGTAAGACCTTTCAAGACTGTATTACAAATGTGTTAGTTTGCTGGGTTAGATCAGGCTTCCTAATCCTTGATAAATTACAGGGCAGCCCACTTCACCTTCCCCAGCTGTAGGGCTTCCGTGGCAGCCCTTTGTACCACTAGACCCCTCTTCTCCTTTGCTTGTACCAAGGTTAAATGCCAGGGCAACTCATGGCCAATGGCTTCTTGAAAGAATGATGGATTTTTATAGCATTCTGAAAAGTTGTTTAGTGTTTAGAGAGAGTTGCTGGATCAAAGTCTGACTTCCACTTGCAAAAAGGCCACATGTGTAAGCTTCTCCCCCTGTACTTTGAACCCCCTTTCATACCAATATAATATTTCAAGAAGGCTTTTGCTGAAATCAGAGTGGACCTAGAAATTCCAAGTAGAAGTCTTTCTGTCCCTTCTGTTCTGTTGCAAACCCGAGTAGCAACAACCATTTATGAAATCTGCCAGTTGCTGACTGTGCCTGTTTGGTAACAGAGCTGAGCCTCTCCTTGCTCTGTGTTACAGATATCGATGATTGTTCTCCAAATCCCTGTGGTCATGGAGGAACTTGCCAAGATCTAGTTGATGGATTTAAGTGTATTTGCCCACCTCAGTGGACTGGCAAAACGTGCCAGCTAGGTGAGAACTGCTTTTCTCTTCAGCGTTGGTTTGGTGGGGGAGGATAAATGCCAGAGGGATCCCAGCCCAATGGGCAAGGGCAGCTGTGCACTTTGTGTCAGGCACCTTTCTGAAGCCTATGGGTGAGTTCTGGCACCTTGAGGGTGTTAAGTGTTGGTATTTGCAGGACTTGCTCTAGGACAGTCTCTAAGCACTTCCTTGTCATTTTGCTGATGCCAGCTAGCAGTTGAAGGAAATAGTTAACTAAACCCGAGACATGTACTTTAAACGGTACATGAACTGAAGTGGGGAGGGTGCATGTGTATGGCTTCCAGTCCTGCCCCCACACGTATTTCTTCCTTTAGCCTGTGAGAAAATTGCTGTATCTCTTCAGCCGTGTCAACTCCTCCAGACCAAGGAGTTCGCAGCTGGGTTCCAAAATGTGGATGATCTCATGAAGAATGAGCTGTCTGCATTCTTTACACAACACACTAATCCCAATGACCAGGCTGCAGCACTCCTCCTTCAAAATGCTCAGTTGAGATGTGTGTGTGTGGGGGGGGAAATTGCTCTTAATGAGTGACTGGGTAATTATCAAATAATTAGCGGAGCCTGTACGTTCTAATTGCAGAGAAATTGAAAGGAGACGTCAGAGACTGATGTATGATTGACTTTGTTCATTCAAGGCACGCTAATCCATGCTGTATATTACAAGTTCCTCTTAGACCTGAATGAACTGCTGATAATTGCTGTGAAAGCCTGCTGTAGGCTTGTTTCTTTGCTCCCCTCTGCCCTCCAAGCCCTGCATTTGGCCATTCACCTTGTTCTTTCAGATGCGAACGAGTGTGAGGGCAAACCCTGTGTCAATGCCAACTCCTGCAGGAACCTGATTGGCAGCTACTATTGCGACTGCATTACTGGCTGGTCTGGCCACAACTGTGATATAAGTAAGTGTTTCTGTCCTGAGGTTCCTTACAGGCCAGCTGAGTGCCTCTGTGCTGTGTATGCCACTGAGTCCAGAGCTCAGTAAACATCAGGCAAAGGCCCAAGAGTTGATGTTTTTAGAAAGGGAGTAGTTGGTGTGGAATGGAAATACACAATTTTATCAAACTCATTAGTCCATAACGTAGCTATATTCTGATAAAGTGACTAAAAACAATGATGTGAAGTTTTGCTGCCTCTAGTAGAAGAATCACGAAAGGTTCCCACCCATTACAATACCCTTATCTCAAGGAAGGCATGCAGGAAACTTGACAAAAGGTTTATCTAGCTGCAGTTTGAGTGACTTGAACCCTGTATCTAGGGTAAATATATTTTTGCCTTCTAACCATGCTAATTTTATTACAGATATTAACGACTGTCGTGGGCAGTGTCAGAATGGAGGATCCTGTAGGGTGAGCCATTCTTATTCTGGTTTCCCTGAGACTTGCAACAGTAACTAAAACATCTGAGTCTAAACACAAATTGCATGGAAAATAGTGATGGGCTGGTATAAATTGTCATTGCTGGGAGCTGAGGGGAGGACCTGTGTCATGCTACAGCATGTCAGGATATGCCTGTATGACAGCAAGGACAAAAAAAATCTAACTTGCAATAAATGACTCATTTTCACTGCCAGTGAATGGGCTGGAGGTTGTGCAAATGACCTGCTGTAAACACGGGCACTCCGAAATGTGGGCTCATGGGTCCTGCCTGGAAGTTGGGACTGTGAGCTTGTACTGGGAGGGGGTGTGGGGGTTGTTTTTTTTCCTCCTAAATATTCTTGCCTTGTTTGGACACAGTAAGAGGATTTTTTTTAAGTGTTTT
Source organism: Colius striatus (assembly GCF_028858725.1). Taxonomy (NCBI): domain Eukaryota; kingdom Metazoa; phylum Chordata; class Aves; order Coliiformes; family Coliidae; genus Colius; species Colius striatus. The sequence goes on from NC_084760.1 coordinate 116,420,329, forward strand.
TTTTTCTTGTTCTTCTTGGCTAAGATTACATCAAGAGAGAAGAAAAAACCTTAACTCTAAATTTCCTTGTTCCTTCCCAGGACTTGGTTAATGGTTATCGGTGTATCTGTTCACCTGGCTATGCAGGAGATCACTGTGAGAAAGACATCAATGAATGTGCAAGTAACCCTTGCATGAATGGGGGTCATTGCCAAGACGAAATCAATGGATTCCAATGTCTGTGTCCCGCTGGTTTCTCAGGAAACCTCTGTCAGGTAAGAAGGCCGGGTGAAAGGCAGGCCTGCAGCCAGGGGCGCTCCTGCCAGCACTCTGCATCCCTGCTCCCGAATGCCTCGCCTCCAGTCAACCGTGCTATAAAGTTGTACTGGATATCGCCGTCAGGCTGCCAAGAAAGTGCTTGATTAATACATATTGGGGGGTGGAAGAGAAACCAACAAACCCCCCTGACGGGCTGCTGAGAGTTCTTTTTGTGAAGCAGACTGCAAGGGGTTGCACGTCACGCTTTGCTGTGTGCTGACATGACCTTTTGGTGGCTGTTTCGTATCGGGAGCTCTGTCTGCTGAAATAGCTGCAAGTCTAACTAAATGCTGTACATTAGGAACAGTTCATTGAGGCAGCAGATAAAAATGTTAGATTCCACAATGTCTGCCTGTTATAATGAGGGAAAGCTACGATAAAACTTCTGTTTCACTCAGCCTTCCCCCTGTCTTATTTTTTCCCCCCTCCTGTTTTATTTCCCTTTCCCCTCTCTGCACTTCCAGCTGGACATAGATTATTGTGAGCCAAACCCTTGCCAGAACGGCGCCCAGTGCTTCAATCTTGCTATGGACTACTTCTGTAACTGCCCTGAAGATTATGAAGGGAAGAACTGCTCCCACCTGAAAGATCACTGCCGCACTACTCCTTGCGAAGGTCTGTGTCACCTGGCAGGTGAATGGGAAAGACTGGCAATCGCTTCTGCCCCTCCTCTGTCTGGAGCCAGTAATGCAGCTCCACTAGTGCAGTCCCTGGAGTAGCCCCTGAGTAAAGAGGCTGATATTTTGCCCTGTGCCTTATGCCTCTCTTTGTATGAGGAGATGAGTAATATTTGGAAATATCAGCTATTTGAAAGATGACGACGTGTCAATGTGGACAGAAAACCCATCTAGCAAAGAGCCTGCTTTGCTCAATTTATTCAGGCCATGGACACAGCCCAGCAGTATTCAGATGAGGTGCTGTGATGATTTGGTGCCCAAAGAGTTGATCAAGTCGTTCTCTTTAAAAGCAGCGAGAGTATTTGTCAGTGTTAGGTTTACAGTCGGACTCGGTGATCTTAAAGGTCTTTTCCAACCAAAATGATTCTATGTTATGTATCTCAAACGGCCATCACTGGAAACGTAAAAGTTGCTCTTAGCTTAAGAGATGAGAAATCACACAGGTCTCTGCTTTTTCCACAGTAATTGACAGCTGTACTGTGGCAGTAGCTTCTAACAGCACGCCAGAAGGGGTCCGTTACATCTCTTCCAATGTCTGTGGTCCTCATGGCAAATGCAAGAGCCAAGCGGGTGGAAAATTCACCTGTGAATGCAACAAAGGATTCACCGGCACCTACTGTCACGAGAGTAAGAACTGAAAAGAGAATACATTGTACCATCCCCTGTTCTGTTTGGAAGAAGATTCTGGCCTTTCCTCTCAGATTACTTTAAGGTTTCTTTCTTGTAACACAGTGAACCTTGGAACTGCTTTAAGTTTTCATATCCTGCTTGGGCGAGGCAGATTGGAATTTGCTAGGCCTTGGGGAAAGTTCACACTAATGAACCTTCTGGCCTTGAATTGTATGTTTTAAAAACCTTATGTATACAAGGTCTGAGGTAGTTAATAGTGGGGCTTAACATGGACCTTAAGGAGTCCTGATTTTCTTTGTTTTTAATAGTAATTGTTGAGTGACAGCCTCATCACTTTTGTGCACTGTTTTGCAGCCATGTCTTGTCTGTCTTATTACCCTCCTTCTCAAAAGGCTTTTCGAAATGGAAGCAGTACCAAATAGTCTGCAATAAGATGACTTTTAGTAGCTGTACTTCTAGTTTGATTATGTTTTTTTCCTTTTTTTAATCCCCTCTCCTCCAAACTGTTGCAGATATTAACGACTGCGAGAGCAACCCCTGTAAGAACGGTGGCACTTGTATCGATGGCATCAACTCCTACAAATGTATTTGTAGTGATGGATGGGAAGGAATGTTTTGTGAAACAAGTAAGTTACCCCTCTGTCAGCATGCAAAATGTCTTGTGGAAAAGTATCAGGAAGGGCTGGTGCTGTCTTTAGGATGACAGCGACCAATGCTCATTCAACAGCAGCTCTGCTTCAAAGGCCACAGAGGACGAGTGTCTCTCTTCCTTGTGTTGGTTTTGTTTCCACCAGGCTTTTTTATCAGAACTAAACTAGAAACTGACTCCCCTGCTGTTCCTCAGCTCTACCCTTTGGATACCTTTCTGTGAGAACCCTTAGTGTTTGCACAGACCATTTTGGGAACGGTGTGCCTGCAGATCACACTTGTTTTCCCTCAGTCTCAGGAACAGAAGAGGAATGAGCACTTAAGTCCAATCCTCTGACTGATCAGATGGTTTATGCAACAGGCCCTTTCACTTCTTGTTGACTGAAAGAAGATGAGAAACAAAATGAAAACAAACTGGAGGAACGTGTTGGAATAATCTTAATCTCTGTGATGGCACTTAAAGCTTTAAAAATACTGTCTTAAGTCTTTAATCCATGGTTGAAACACAGGCCAAACTTAGGGATGGGACATGCAGCTTTCAGGCATTAAGTGTTTGTCAATTCTGTAAACATTGCTTAGCTTCTTTTCTCTCCTTAACTTATCCAGATATTAATGACTGCAGTAAAAACCCTTGCCACAATGGAGGAACTTGCCGAGACTTGGTCAATGACTTCTTCTGTGAATGTAAAAATGGGTGGAAAGGAAAAACGTGCCACTCCCGTAAGTTCAGCATTTCCAAAACATAAGAGGCGTGCTCTGCCGGGCTGCTGCAGCTTGCTGCCTTGCATTAAGCAAGCCCTGGTATTAAGGATACTTTGGGTTCTTCCCAGGTGAGAGCCAGTGCGACGAGGCAACGTGCAACAACGGAGGAACGTGTTACGACGAGGGGGACACTTTCAAGTGCATGTGTCCTGCAGGATGGGAAGGAGCCACTTGTAACATAGGTAAACACTCTGCGTGATCAGCAGGAAGCTGCCGCAGCCCTGCATCGGTGCTCTCCCCTGGGCTGGCTACTGACAGCTTGCTAACAACTTAGAGGCAAATGTTGTTTCTGTTACAGCGAGGAACAGCAGCTGCCTGCCAAACCCCTGTCATAACGGTGGTACCTGTGTGGTCAGCGGAGATTCTTTCACTTGTGTCTGCAAGGAGGGCTGGGAAGGACCCACGTGTACTCAGAGTAAGTCGTCTCAGCATGAACTTTACCAGAGTGTTGCATGATGAGAACATGAGCTCATCCTGTCGCCCTCGGAGTCCAGATTGAAACCAGAAGGGGAAGCTTGTTTGATGTAGGCTTTAGCATCACCTGAATCTTTGTTTTTAATGACTTTATGTGATAGAGCCTTGACCTGGGCATGAGAAAGTTGCAAATGAGCTAAGTGGAGACAGATGTTGTCTTGTTTTCTCCCGCATTCTTTTTCTACCAGCAGCTCTGTCTGCTTCCACTTTTTTTTCTTCCCCCTCCCCGTTAGATTCTTTACAAGGATCTCTTCCTGTGTACATGTGTTCCACAATGTAGTTAACAAGTTTTGTGGTAGAAGCCTGGAATCAATTTAGCAGAGAATTTCAGCGTATTTTTGTTAAAGTTGAGCTAAATGTAACGTAGGCATTAGGGGAAGTTTGATCCTTCTTTACTGACAGTAGTTTTTCAGCCAAAGGCTGCATAGCTAATGCTGTCTTTTGTTACTTTGCAGACACAAATGACTGCAGTCCTCATCCTTGGTAGGTTTAATGTTTACCTTTTCACCCTTTCTTTTGTTGTTATAGAATTCTAGATTCTTTGTAGCAGGTTTGTTTTTAATGTGTATCATGCCTTTTCTCTATAGCTATAATAGTGGCACTTGTGTGGATGGAGACAACTGGTACCGCTGTGAATGCGCTCCAGGCTTTGCGGGGCCCGACTGCAGGATCAGTGAGTCACCTCTGCCTTGCTTTGGGCTTTTCTTTCTCTCCTGTGAATCTTGTTGTGAGAAGATCATCTGAAGTGATAGATCAGATTAATGATAGATGTCCTGTGTCTGTACTCAGAGCTGTAGCAGATGTGGGGTGGGCAGGAACTATACTGAAAAGTGAAAGTGCTTTCAGCCAGAGCTGCAGCCTCTTGGTTGGGCTGAAGTGGGCAAAAAGCCCTTGAGGACAGCCTTCCTAGTTTGTGTGTGTGTGGTATAGGTTGCTGCCTGAGATTGAAAATGTGCCAGCCAAAAACCTTGTCGATTAATAATCCACCTACAAGCCCTGAGGTGATGTGTGTTCTTCTCTGTAATTTAATAATAATTACAGGTAGGAGGACACTAACACTTTTTCTTTCAATAACAGCTATGGAAATAGAAGTTTTGCAGTTGCCCTACAACTGGAAAGGGGTTTAAGGTTGTCATCAGTTGAAGACTTTAGTAGGGGGACAAAACTGGAGTATGTCCAAGGAGAGGAAGTGTGTTTGGCTGAGAAGGAATGTGTCCTTGCCCTTGAAAAGCTTAAGTAGCCATAGGGGTCACGTTTTGATCTTTGCCAGTGCCACACAGCAGAAACTTCAAAGAACTCACTCTGAGATTGTACTAGTAAGGGCCTATCTCTGAGTAGACACTAAAAAGCAAATCTAAAGCTCTAGTGGACAAATCTTTTGTGTGGTTATTTTTCTGACAAAATAAAAAGAAAACATAAAACTTAGATCCAACTTTTCTATTCCCTCCTTCCCATCATAGACATCAACGAATGCCAGTCGTCCCCCTGTGCCTTTGGAGCGACGTGCATTGATGAAATTAACGGGTACCGCTGCATTTGCCCCCCGGGTCGGAGCGGTGCAGGATGCCAAGAAGGTATTCCAGATGTCATAGCTGCTCCTAATACTTTGTAGCAAGAGCTGTGTAATTGCGTGTTAACAGGTTTGTGGTTGTGTGGGGTTTTTTGGGGGGGGTGGTGGTTGTTTTTAAAGCAAGTGTCTGTCTTTACTGAAGAAGCGAACTTATCCCTAAGTTTATCTGAACTTGGGAAAGAGGGATTTTTCTACTTTTCTTTTTCCCCCTCCTATTTGAAATATGTAACTTAGTTCCACCTCTGTTCAGTTACAGGGAGGCCTTGCATTACCAGCATCCGAGTCATGCCAGACGGGGCTAAGTGGGATGATGACTGTAATACCTGTCAGTGTTCAAATGGAAAAGTCACCTGTTCTAAGGTACAACTGGGCTGTGGTTTGGGTTGCCCTGTCTTCTGCCCTGTAACCAGTGGGTACTTAGTGGTATTTACTCTCTACTAGGTGTGGTGTGGCCCTCGACCTTGTGTCCTACATGCCAAAGGTCATAACGAATGCCCAGCTGGCCATGCTTGTGTTCCTGTTAAAGAAGACCACTGCTTCACTCACCCTTGTGCTGCCATGGGAGAATGTTGGCCTTCGAATCAACAGCCTGTGAAGACCAAATGCAACTCCGACTCTTACTACCAAGACAACTGTGCCAACATCACCTTCACCTTCAACAAAGAAATGATGGCACCGGTAAGTAGCTGTGCTGTGGCACACCACACTTGTTTCCCGGGGCATAAAATGACTTTTTTGCCTGGTAGAAGTACAGCTCCCTTACTATCAAAGGAAAGAGAAGGTACAAAAGGATTCATATGGACTTCTACCTTAATGCTTTTGTGGCTAGGGAAGAACAAAAGCTGGTCTGGAGGGAATTCCACCTCCTTTTCCCTTGAGAACTGTTACTTCGGGGCAAAAAAATATTCAGTAATTCTTTTATCTGTGTGTTGATGTGCATATGTAGTGAAAAAAACAAACCACCTTCTTTGTATCCTGCAGGGACTTACCACAGAGCACATCTGCAGTGAACTGAGGAATCTGAATATCCTGAAGAATGTTTCTGTTGAATATTCCATCTATATTACCTGTGAGCCTTCCCACTTGGCAAATAATGAAATACACGTTGCTATTGTGAGTATTCCTGGAATATCTCTCAAGGTCTTAGTAGTTAAATCGCTGGGCTATGCGTGCAACATGTGGGTTTCATAAAACCCATCATTCCTGGCTTTGTCAGCACTTCTGATGGTTTAGTTTCCATCCCAGTTCCCTTTCAGCACAGGGCAGAAATCATGGTTGCATGAGCATACCTGAAAGCTACCATCTGGTGGCAAATGGAGTGGGGAGAGCGAAACGATTCCCTGTTCCACTCTCCTGAGTGCTGCTTTTGGGGCTGGGTTTGGTTTGGTTTTCTTTTTCAATGCTGCATTACCAGTTTGTGGCCACAGCCAAGCTTTTGGCTTGTTTCCTATTTTGGGTTTTTTTTAAGTACTAAAAGTACCGAGAGCCTTAACTGATTGTGAAAGTTTATAAAGAGCAGATTAGCCCTGCATCTGATCTGGCATCTGGTATTAACTGTGTGACTTCTTCTGTAGTCTGCAGAAGATATAGGTGAAGATGAAAACCCAATCAAAGACATCACAGATAAGATTATTGACCTCGTCAGTAAGCGCGATGGTAACAACACACTAATTGCTGCGGTGGCGGAAGTCAGAGTACAGCGGCGACCAGTGAAAAACAAAACAGGTGAGTGTTCCCTTCTCTGCAGACACCCCTGGGCTTGTCCTGCCCACAACAGCCTTTCAGAGCTTTCCTCTGAGATGGGTAGCAAGCCTGAGAGCCTCAGCCTCTTGGTCCCGTTAACTGGCAACTGTAAGGAGGCTTTGCAGGAGGATCCTATGTGAACTGATCTAGGTGAACCTGCTTCTGCAGGGGAGTTGGACTTAGATGATCTCTAAAGGTCCCTTCCAACCCCTACCATTCTATGATCTTCCTGTCTTAAAAGTTCTGACAGTGCTATTAAACCAGTGGCCTAACCTGTTAGCAGGGCTGCTACTCCTGAGTTAGGAATGCAGCAAGCAACTGTTCCTGTGCCCCCTGACCAACGGGAACCTTCTTTAGCAGGGGGTTGGACTGAGTGATCTCTAGAGGTGCCTTCCAACCCCCACCACTCTGGGATTCTGTGAGAGCTCCCATGTATTCACCTGGCACTGCCACTGCCCAGATGCACTCAACTAATCATTGTCAGAGGTGCCATTAGCTTTGCGTGTAGCACCAGGCACACGCTGAGACAAGCACCCACGGTGGGATTGAGGCCGCTGCCCTTGGGGCAAGAGCCGGCCCTGCTGAGCTGGGGCACGAGTCCTAAACTCACTTTTAAACCCCTTGTATCCTAAAAGAGAGTTATATTTATGTTGCTGTCTGGGGGAAAACAAAATCAAGGCTGAAGAACTGAGCTTTGGTTTCTTTGCTGAAAGCCTGTCCTGGAGCACGTGGTCTGGAGTGGGGTTAACTGGCCTGGTCTCTCTGCAGATTTCTTGGTGCCGTTACTGAGCTCGGTCCTGACAGTGGCCTGGATCTGCTGCCTGGTGACTGTGTTCTATTGGTGCGTCCGCAAGCGCAGGAAGCAGAGCAGCCACACTCACACGGCCTCCGACGACAACACCACCAACAACGTCAGGGAGCAGCTGAACCAGATCAAAAACCCCATCGAGAAACACGCAGCAAACACTGTCCCGATTAAAGACTACGAGAACAAAAACTCTAAAATCGCCAAAATAAGGACACACAACTCCGAGGTGGAGGAGGACGACATGGACAAACACCAGCAGAAGGCCCGATTCGCCAAGCAGCCAGCTTACACTTTGGTAGACAGAGATGAGAAGCCCCCCAACAGCACACCCACCAAACACCCCAACTGGACAAATAAACAGGACAACAGAGACTTGGAAAGTGCACAAAGCCTAAATCGGATGGAGTACATTGTATAGCAGACAGCGGGGTGCTGCCAGCAGCGGAAAGGCACTCAAGAGCTTGTAGTTCTTCAACCGTTGTGTAATATTTGAGTCTGAGGCTCTTATTTACTTAGAATCCCTGTGTTAATTTAAGTTTTGACAAGCTGGCTTACACTGGCAAGGGTAGTTGCTGTGGTTGGCTGGAATACCAAGTGCTGCATTTCACATCTATGCAAAACTAGTCAAAAGTGCCCTCCTGTAAATTCAGCCGTAGCCGAGACACCGCGGAACCGTTTCGGAAGGTATGACGCAGCCTTACCGCTCTCCCCGAGGCTTTGTCTCCTCGGGGCTTGTGTTTGGGTTGGGTTGGTGTTGTTTTTTTTCCCTGCCAGATGTCCCAATTTCTCCATTTTCTTTAGAATAATACCTTTTTATTTATATTTATTGAATTTGAGTTTTTTGTATATTGGTTTTATGGTGACGTACAACTAGTTCTGTATCTGAAAGTGCCTTTGCAGCTCGGAACCACAGCAACTATCACAAATAAGTTTATTATTTATTTTTTTATTGTATTTTTGTTGGGGGTGGGTGGGGGGAACTTGTCAGCAGTTGCTGGTAAATGAAGAATTTAAAGAGGAAGATTGTGTCAAAAAAAAAAAGATAGAATTTTGTATAGATATGTAAATAATTCTTTTTTTATTAATCACTGTGTATATTTGATTTATTAACTTAATAATCAAGAGCCTTAAAATATCATTCCTTTTTATTTATATGTATGTGTTTAGAGTTGAAGGTTTTTGATAGCATCGGTAAGCTCGTGGCTTCTCTATTCTGAACTTATTTCCTTGTTACATGTTGCCTATATGCCAAAACTAAGGTGTTCTAAAATAGTTTATTTTTCATAGGATGGGCTTTCATGCCTTGATGCTGGTTTTTTTGTACAAAAATTGTCCAACGTTTGAAACACCTTCCATAGTATCACTTTAAGACTATTTGTAAGTACTGACTGAGGCAGTTTTAGATGATTAGACTAGAAAAACTTTTTTTTTTTGCTGCTTTAGACTTGAAAAAAAGAGTGACAGGCAGATAAATCTGCTACGAAGCAGTTTAAGGGAACAAAACTGAGCTCTTACTTTCTGTAGCTGAAATGTGAGTGGTTGCATGTAATTAAACTATCCCATTAGCGTGTGGAGTTGGAGACACAACAATCTTCTTTTGTAAATTCTAATTGTTTTTTTTCTCACCATGAATATGTAATACTGAACCACTTGTAGATTTGACTTTTTTTTTTTGTAATCTACTGCATTTAGGGAGTATTCTAATAAGCTAGTCGTTGAATACTTGAACAGTAGAATGTCCAGTAAGATCACTGTGTAGGTTTGCCATAGATTACACTGCCCGCCTTAACAAGTGAGGAAATCAAAGTGCTATTACGACGTTTAAGATCAAAAGGCTTATAAACATAGTAATCTCGGTGGTTAGCCATCGAGATCCTGAAGATACCTTGTATTGTGATATTAGTGTTATATGAAAATGCATCTTTGATGTGTTGTTCCTGGCAATAAATCTTGAAAAGTAATATTTATTAAATTTTTTGTACGAAACCAGAACGGAGCGTGGAGATTATTGAGAGGGGAGGCTCGCCCCGCCAGGCAGCTGGGGGACAGCAGGGGCAGGGGCTGCTTTACCTTACCGAGCCCTGCCCCTGGTTTTGTTGGAGGATTATGTATTCCCCTCTGGCTCCCAGTCAGCCCCAAGGGGTAGGAAAGCAGCAGGTCGCTCGTTCTCAGTGTCTTTAGTACCTCCTCCCTGTGCTTCTGAGAGGAGGACGGGACTGGAGTTGTGCAAGGAGTTTATTGTTGTGTGAGCCAATGAGCTACCACCAGATAGTAACCAAATCAGGAGCAGAGACAGGCAAGATACCAAGTGCTGAGCTGGATGGGAAAGGATCCACAGCTGATCCTGATTTCTAAGGAGCAAAAAGTGCTTTGTAAAGCACAAAATGAACTCTTTGCATATTCAACACAGGGCTAGTCACGCTCCCCTCCCACCTCCCCGGGGCCGTGTGTGCAGGTCAGGGGCAGCTGTCCCATCCTTGGCTCTTGTTTTCCTGAGGAAGCTGCACATGTGTTGTGGTGAGGCACCAATACAAATCTGAAGGAACAATTACCAGCATGTAACCAACTCAAATGAAAAATAATATAAAGTAGGGTCAGGCTGCAGCTTGTACTTCAGCTTAAACCATCCCACTGCCATGTTAGGCCTTTTCATCCCTGTTTTCTTTGTGGTAAATACAGATATTTTATACAAGAATTGCTGTGATATCAGTACAATGCACACTTAAAAAATCTGAGAGCAAGACATACTGTTGTGTACCTTCATTACAGCTGTCTAAAAAAAACCTGATAAAGTCTCTTTAGTGGTACTTTTTTATTTCAAGCTCATTTCAGAAGGTGATCTCTAACTTGGCACTACAGGGCTGTGAACGGGGGACTGCTCTTACTCTTCACAATCACGTGCCATGTAACTGAAGTACTGGACAATCATCATTTTACTGCCTGCTGAACGGGAAGTCAGCAAGATTAGCTTCATCTGACCACTTCAGTACCTCCTCATCAAATAAATCCCAGCAGGATTTATTCCCTTCTGTTATTCCCTGACTTCTACAATCTGCAGTAAAGCAATCAGGGTCTGACTGAAAGAGCCACCTAAAGATACTAGAGTCTTCCAGCCACCTCAGCAGAGTGAAGCAGGCTGTGAGCTGAAGGCTTGACCGTATTGCTGATGAATTCACCATCTTCCCCATGTGTATTGCTCAAACTCAATGATGCAGAAACTACCTCTTCTGAACCACTTCTACCTGAATTTGTAGGAATGACTCTGAACCAGCCTTCTCTTAAGCACAAAAGAAAAAGAAAGGCTTTTGCTAGGTTTGGAACCACGTATTTGACAGGCTACTTCAAAACCTGCTGAGGCCAACTCTTAATTACAGACTTAATCATTTCATAGAGCAAAGCTTGTTGGATCTCTGCAGACTCAGGGCAGAGCACAGCCTGGGTTCCTCAAGCTTGGACACTTGTGGAAGCCTGGCCTGCAGTATTCCTTTATTTCCAGCCTTTCCTGTGCCACAGAGCACTGCAAGCACTGTGTCAGTACTGCAGAGTTTGGCCGTGCACCACCTCTTTTTCCCATAGAACTCATTTCCTCGCTGCCTCGTGCTGTTATCAAATTAGAGCTGCACTAGTTGTGCAGGGAAGGGGAAGAGAACTGTGCATGTGCTGCAATGCTATTTTTAAATTACATGCTCAGAGCTCTGTGGTAGCTTCAAAATTTGTAAATCTAACACAAACGAGTCTTCCAAAGCCCAGCAGTGTTTTCTGTTGGCATGAAAAGAAACAAACTTCACGTTTCTAAGGCTTTTCCCATTAGAATACCAAGGTACATTTATTTTTGTGGAAGTCATACTCCTGCCAGGTCACTGCTCTGGGAAGACGCGTTTTGTTTAGTCAGGAGAAGTTTCCCACTGCCGGTGCCTGTTTGTTCTTTGGCTCCTTTCTCATTGAGGAACAGGAAAATGTGAGCTGCCGTTTAAACACGGGAGCTTTAAAAAGCAGTAAAACGACTCCCCTTAGCACCCTCAGCTTTGCTCTACCTACAGCTAATTGAACGTGTCGAAGCGGGGTCTGGTTCAACTCGAGCCGAACCCACATCAAAGGCGCCGCAGCTCCGCGTGGAAGGGCCCGTGTGACAGAGGTAACTACCGAGAAGGTGCTGATGGGGCACCTTACGTCAGCCTCACGCCAACAGAGCCGTGTCACGGGGCAGAGGCAGCCTTGGGAACAGCTACTTCTGCGTTGCTACAGGAGCAGATGAGAGCCAGCTAGCGGGTGTGTGTCGGCGGCCTAGCCGGCGTGCAGCACCGACCAGCGTAGGGCCTAAACACGAGGATGGCATCTTCAGCCATTTCGCTGAGAAAGCCGTTTTCCTTGGCACAGAAAGGGCACCTGTTCTTACACTGCCTCTCACAGCTGCACAACAAGAGTTGGCATTAGTAATCAGATAGAAAATGCACAAGGTTATGCTCTCGCTGCTCCTTGAAGACTGCACGAGTCAGCTTCTTAATCTGGCTTCCTATTCTATCTCATTCTGCCATCAGGCTGAAGCTGGCCTTGCCACTTGCAGAGTCCCTCTGGAAGGAGTCACAAGGCAGAGGCTTCATGTTTTTGTGAGTGGATGCAAAGATAAGAAGTTCTGACACGGGAAGTACCAAATTCAGCGTTTTCCCCCCCAGAAGATGGAAGTGATTGCATAAGCTCTCTCTCCCCTTTCCAAATGCAGCAAGAATATATTTAAGAATGTCAGCTTCCTCTTTTCAGTATTGGCCCCAGCAGCCATCCCCATTGCACACAGAGTTTGCTTCTAAAGGTTAGCTGCTGTTGCCAGAAGAGGGAAAACCCAGTCAGCTTACTGGGCACTGACTAATCCCAGTTTCTAGGGGAGAGGAGGAGAAGGCCTGCAAACAGGGCACCAGCCCTCTCCCCACATCTTCCAGTGAGCATCTTCTCTGTGATGTGCCAATTGTTTCAACCAGGTTTTTCTTTCTACAGAGTGGAGAAAGAAACCTTTATTCTTCTCATTCCAGCACTAAGAGAGCATATTAATACTCAAAAGGGGCATGTCCATCTCTAGAATTACAGCTCCAGACGCTTTAAAGATCTGATCCATAAATCAAAAAGAGGATCACTTCTGCTAACGGAGCAGTTATGGAGCACAGTTACCAATTCCTGAGGCTCAGCTATACTAAAAGATCTATCTTTGACAGAATAGGAGCAGATCGGTGACATTCTCATTCAAAAGAAGTGCACTGTCAGCTCTCACAGGAAACAGTTCCCAGCTCTGGGATAATTCAAAGGGCTAGGAAAGGAGGTAGGAGGGTGAAGGTTAATTCCCTGGCCAATCTCCAGGTTACAACTGAAATGCCTCATGACACTACATCATTTTCACAACTCTGAAGATTTCTCAGCATAAGCCGACACCAAACAAACAAACAGTCCCCATCTAAAAAGGTCACCTTATTGCCACTGTGGGAAGGACGAGCTCAGGCACTGCCAGCTTCCATTTGAACTATCTGGGGGAAAAGTGTGCACAAAATGGGAGAACTGTGTTCAAAACCACTCACAGGAGTTGATGAGTTTGCACTCTGAGATCCTTAAGCAGCCTGCTTTACCTTGAAGAAACCACTTACCCTTGGTGCTGCCCATATACATATTCATATATTCATATCCCTCCCAGCTACAGAACCCTTTGATATCCCTTTGATGAAAGGCTCAGGGTGCTGCTATTCCCCCAGCCCACAACTTCACCTTCACATTGGGTTTTGGATGCCAGTTAATGCTTATTAAAGAAAAAAGCAGAAAGCAAAGAAGTGAGGAGTGCCTGTTATTAAAGCTAATTTCTGAGGCCAGCCCACACTTCCCACTGCTGGCTAGCAGTCCTTGATTCTATTCCCTCTGCTCAAGCCTGCATGAGGGTGTTTTAATACAGTAGGAAACCTTCTATTAGCTACTGATATAGGCAAGGAGACAACTACTCATCCCACGCAACCTGGGACAGTCTAACTGTGCTTTACATCTTTCTTATTCCAACTGCAATCAAAACCAAATATTTTCTCCATTTTTTTCCTTAAAAAAGGATTCATTTTCCACTCACAAGTCAATGAAATGATGGCATTAAAATACCCACTAGAAGCCAGGCAATGTGACCCACATGCAGGGTGGCGATAGGGACACACACAGTCAGAAGGCTCCTTAACACCTCACCTGGTCACAAGGTTCTGTAGCCAGGGAAGCTTTAGTTGTTCCAGTGTTCTTTTTTTGTTAGAAACAGGTGCTCTTGACATTCTTCAAGTCAAGTGTAACACAGACATGCAGCTACACACCTGTAATAAGAGGCTTCCTTGTGCTTCAGCCCCTGGTGTGCAGAAGCACAACCTGGCAGGCAACACCACAACCTGCACGGCAACATTACAACCTGCACAGTGCTGATTACTCAAAACATCTCTTGCAATAGTTAACACCTTCCTACTGACCAGCTCTGGGCAAAGGAGATTTTACATTGGCCTGCTTCCTCTTTACAAATAAATACATAAAAGGCTGGTCTAGCTTTTGATATGAGTTAAACACAAAAGTTCACTAAACAACTGCTTTTCACTACTTGGATGTAAAGAATGATGGCAACGATAGCCTGCACACATTAAAGTGTTTGGGTAGGAAAGGACTGTTTCACTATCAGCAAACAGTACAGACCAAATGAACTAGATGATTCATTAAAATAACCCTCCCCTAAACTGGTTTGGAAGAGACAGTTATTTCTCTTTAAGACAAACACGTATTTTCCTATGTGAGTGCCGCTTTGTGGGCTTCAGCCAGTCTCAGATCTGCAGATATTTCAGAGGAGTTCAAAGAAGCTCTGAGAAGTAAAACAAAAATCACACAATAAACAAATGCAAAAGGAAGGAAACGAACCAAAGAGATTGTTTCTGTGCTTCAATAGCAGTTTCAGAACATAGCCTTACATATTTATTACTTTTAACAGAAAGGTATGCTAATGCTGCTCAGAAGCAAAGTGGTAATGGAAAGCCACAGCCAAAGCTTCCAAACTGCTAATTTCACTGTAGCTGTTTCCAGCTGCTTCTTTTTCTCCCCCCCTCTAAACCTGATTTAGGAAATCAGGCTTGTGGTTCAAGAGCATGTCAGTCCACATCTCTGCCAGTCAGCTGGGTGCAGGTGCATGGTTGATAAAAACAAAGACTGAGAAGACAAGCTTGAGCTTTAGTTTAAACACAGAGATGAGAGAAACATATGGCAACAACAGAGCCTGGACGTCTCAGCATCACAGAAAATACCCCTGAGGTCTGCAAAAGGGAAACTGTTACTATAGTCCTGCTGCACGGACAAAAGAAAGAATTGGTCTGAGCACTGACACCATCTCCCATCCAGAAATGATCAGGAATTCAAAGCTTTCTCTCTGAATAACTGCATTCCTGAGAGACAACTTTTACAAGTAACTAAGCTCTCAACACACAGCTAGAAATTGCCCAGGAACATAACAAGCCGGTCACTGCAGTGCAAACAATGCAACTGTGCACTTTTGAGAAAGCCCACTTGGATTAGCTCTGAGTCTGTCGGCTCCAGCACCTTTAACTGATCCAGCCCCACATTTCTGAGTGCAGCACAAACTCCGTTTCAAAAGGAAGCTGTCCCCGTGCTGTCAGCCAGGGGATGGAAACCAGCATTTTAACTAACACAACAAAATGTCCTAAAGGAAAATCAAGTGTTCTGAGCTACTGAGACAACAGTTTAATCTACCCAAGTCCCTATAAATGTATGACATTCCTTTGCTGAGATGCATGCAGGTATGTTATTCAGTTAACTAAGTTGTCAGGTTGCACTATATATAATAACAGTATGTGATGACAGAAACAGGATGCAGTTCCCCTCTGGTTCCTAATACTTGAGTTAAATGAACTGGGAGAGGAGAGAGGTGAGAAGGGAAGCTCCAGAATCCAAAACTGTTAGCATTAATACTTCAGGGTACTTGCTCAAGACCATCCACAATTTTCACAGATCAGTTATTTTCACACAGTGTGTTTCCAGTTTGCAAAAGCGAGACTAAAGTCTTTCTCCTAACCAGAACAAAAAGTAACTGAAGTGATTTGATAAACCCAACACGTGTCTGTTACTGTATAACCATCTAAACCTCACCTGTAGGTGTCTGTTACAGCCAAGAGCATCAGCACAAAGGTACAAGGAAAAGCAAAGCAGAAATAATGGAAACTTAAGACTGCAGTCTAGAATATATGTTGTAGTGTTTTCTAGCAGTTTAGTCACTGAAAGACTTTAAAAACCACCAGGAAAATTCACTTTAATATAAACTATCAAATTATTCTGCCTCAATTACCCTTATTTTTCTGATAAATACTTAATTAAACATCCTTATACCTCTTTGAGGTCCATCAAAAAGGTGCTTTTCCCTCCCTGCCTGGCCCAGTACCTCGAGTCCATTCAAAAGACAACAGTAAACATACCTCAGGCTATTCTTCCTCCAAGCCCAGGTTCATTTGCAGCCTCTGTTGTGCTGTTACTAGGCAAGACCTTTTTGCAGAGCCTTTTTTTTTGCAGAGCATTAGCAACCTGATTGCAAAGAAATGTCACACAAACAGGCTGAAAGAAAAAAGAGAAAACATCTTCTAGCAGGCATGCAGAATCTTTCCTAGCAAAGGCAGAAATTATTCGTGGCAGAAAGATGCTGTTCAATTGACAACTGCTGAGTTGCTAACTCCTATAAGGACCTGTATGAGACTACCAACTCCAATGCTTATGGCTGTGAATCTTCTAAAAGGAGGAATCCACAGTCGTAAGCATGCCAGGAAGAACTTTCCCAGTGCTCCACATGAAATGTCTGCAGACACACTGATTTCAAGAGAACAACGAACGAAAATTGCTTGTCATTTTATTGTAAGCATTTAAAAAGAGATAAGCATGAAATTAAAAGTTCCATTTCCGTAGCTCATTAGTATCTGGGTTACAAAAGCAGTATGAAAAAGCCCTGTGCAATTAAAAATCACCTCTGTCTAAACATGACACATACCTCAGGAATCGCTTAGCCACGAAACCAGCGTGTGATGCTTGCACACAGACAAGGCCTGATTTTGGAACATGAGTGTGTGAAGATGTGTGTGCACGTTTAGATATGAACTTTTCCCAACATAAATTGGGAAACTGAGAATTAGACACTCAGGTGACTGCACAGCTGACATCAAACTTAGTTTTCCCAAAGGCTGGATGTCACTTGTACCCACAACTTGGGTTGGAAAGAAATGTTTGTATCAAAACCACAGTGATTTTGAAACCTCACTGAAAAGGTGGGCCTTAAATCATCAGCAACATTAAATGATGCTTAAAGATTTTATTTGGAATAACTTCAATTTGCCTTGCTGTTGTAAAGATCATGTGAATAAACCATGAACTTCTTCACAGACAAAGGACTAATTTTTACTAAAATAAACTATGAGTTGAGAAACAAGCAAAAGACTGAATAACTGCAGCTGCTAACAGATGACAAAAGTGGGTTTCACTTTTGCTGTCATTGGCTGATATGGCTTCTAAATAGCACTAAAATACACACAGGTCTAAAATGTTGCTTTGTAAATATAATTTAGGAGAGATTTTTCTTGCTACAAAGACTACACTGGTTCATATCTCTAGTCATATCTAATTCCTAACAGCTTCACACAATTCTCTTCATTACAGTTCCAAGGTACTTGTTTAACTAAACTGTCTTTAAAATTGTTACCTACTTTTGCCTTCGTGTTTTTATTATTTTGAATTGCTTCCTACTTTTTGCAGACACTTTCCAAACATGACTTTGGCTGTCCAGCTATGCCATCAAGGTAATATCTCAGACTTTGACTTCTTAAGCCTTCGCAGTTTTAACTTCCCAAGACCATTTTCAACATCTTTTTTTCTTTTCTGGACAAGCTTCTCTGAAGACACAGGCTGCAGTTCTGAACAAGATGATGGTATCCCAGGCAATCCTTCAGTGGTTGTGCTTGGCTCACTTGAGCTTCTCTGCACTACGTTGTTCCTCACAGAAAGAGGCTGAGGGAGATTTCTTCTAAAACCCAGTGACTCCTCATCAGGCTCAGCCTTTGTCATGTCTTGTTTAGAATTAAGTGAGGTTGTCTTCTCCAGGAATGGACCTGAACAATCATCATCACATTTACTTATTGCTGTACTCCCAGGAATGAAAGAAGTTCCTTCAGAGGATACTGTTTTGAAACGCTCTTCTGAACCACAGCTCTTTGGATGAGCCTGTGTTTTGGTCACTTTCTGACTTTGTTTTGGACCTACCAGTGCTGACTCAGAGCTACAAGGAGGGTTCGCGCTTAGAAGACTCGACTTCAACCGCTCCACAGAGTGAGGTTTTTGCTGGCTGCTAACATCATCTGGCTGTCTCTGATTAACATAATTTTCCAGCTCTAAAACAGGAAGCTCCAAGCTGCTCTCAGCTGTATTTATGCAGTCCTTTAGCAGTCCCTCACTCCTACATTTCCCTTCAGATTGGGGAGTTTGACAGTCGTTGTTTCTGTTCTCTGTCTGCAAGTCCACCGAGCCAAGATACACTTCCTTGGAGTCCTTGCTGATTTGAGGTTTGCTTGTGCTACTTTTTCTTGGTTTTGTCCTTTTCACACTGCAACAAAAAGGAATTTTGGTTTTGAATTAAAAAAAGACTCCACTGCCTCAGTCTGGCCTTACAGGCTCTGAAACACAATTAGGGCAACACTCTTCCTGAATGTGGAAAAAAAACCCCTCTATATCATCTTGACAAGCAGTAATGTTTGCCTAGTGTGGATAATATCAAGTATTATCCATCTGATTTTCCACTGCACTTGGGGAACCCTATTTATTAATGACTAAGCCATGAAAGAGTTCACATTCTATTCCAAGAGGCAGAACTGGATTCATTACAGATGTTAAAGGTCAACACGGCATAAGTCGATTGAATTCCTTCCCAAACTGGCTAGATAAAATAGTATTTCATAAGTGCCTAAATGATTTTAAACCATTCCCATCTATTCACATGCATCATGTATATCTCAAGAACAGAGAGGGCAGGCGGAGAGAGGCAGGGTGAGCGTCTCCGTGTGAGTTTCTAATCTCTATTTTAGAATGTTCCTCTGGAATTTTTCCCAGGACATTTCAAAGCATTGCTTTAAAGTTAACCACTACTCATCTAGTATCAACCCCCTTCATCCAGGAAGGACTTAAGAGATGATATTCTAAAAGGAATTCTCCAAGAAAATGGGACCACAAGGGACCTGATGGGAGTGTCAGTCCATAAGCACTCCCCAGCAGCCTGTTACCTACAAATCTAGATTTGTTAGATGAATTTTATGCACAAGATTTTGAGTCTAAAGATATTACTCTGGATGGTCCCATCTGCTGCTCTGCTGGTGCTGAGCAGTTCCAAGGTCAGTGTATCTAACTCTCCAGAAAGAAGGCTCTTGCATAATAGGTAGAGTTGGCATCCCTCCAAATCTAACCTCATTTCTAAAGACAATGCAGATGACACAACATGGGTAACAGAAGTGTTACCAGGGTTCACAGCAAATCCCTAATCCCACAGTTGAGATCTGGGGCTACTGGCAATTTGTGCAAGTAAGGATGGCATCCTGGTACAGCAGGGGACCAGGAAGATGGCCAGTTGAGCAGCTAAGCCTTCCCATCCGCTAAGATCCAGATCAAGATCATGACATGCTGCAGACTCTTAGCGTGAACAAAGTGTTTTTCACTAGATTTAAACATGACAGATTTATTTTGGCTCAGAGCTTCATTCAAGGAAAAAAACACTGTTTGGATTCTGCCTAGCCCTGTGCGACACATCTATGTGGGTTGTAACAGCTTTTTTCATGCCATACAAAACAACAATGATCATTTTATGTGCTTATCCACACCACAGTATTAGCCTCTTAGTAGTTTCAAATAACCTTTTGTAAAGGAGTTTGTATTATTTGATGTTTTATTCCACAGGCTGGATTCTAGTTACCTAAATTTTACCAGATGAATAATTTAACACCTTAGAAAGAAGAGCGACCTACATTTCTTTCAAGATGTCTTGCTTTATTTGCTCCTTCAGACTGATCTTAAGCTTCTTGTCCTCAGCAGATTCGGTAAAATATTCAGATATCCCACTGGAAAGTTCTTCTTGCTGCTCCAAAAGAAAACACAGGTTTAAAACATGACACATCAAGCTATGGTAATTCAACGTAAAATCTCCATTTCCAATACTGAGACTTACAGATGTTCTTCATTAGTTTGATCTAAGCAGTCTAAGAGAAGCAGAATTATTTTTAATCTTTTAATATTTAGGAGTCTAGTCAGTTCCCTCCCCTCTCAGACTCCCAACAAACATATTTCATATGCTAAAATACACCGCAAACAAACAAGACTGCAATGTAAAGGATGTAGCTTTCCAAACCCTCTGAGGAAACTGTTGGCAAATATTTGACATCTTTGTGGCTCAAACTGTGACAAATGCCAGGAATCTCTCTTGCAGACAGAAGCATGTTTGTCAGGTTTTTTTCTGAAGAGACTGACTGGCGCAGTGGTCTATACACTTATTCTCAGAAGAATTCCCTTTCTTTGCCATACTTACAAAAAAATATACAGACTGTTATTTGCTCATTGAAGAAGGCAAGGGTTAAAACTTGTAATGCTAACATTCAAACGCTCACAGCTTGTAGGGGTTGGCTACTACAGGACAACAGGGGAATTCTTTCTGGTCTCAGCTAACAGCAGCACCATGGTTTTATATAATATGAGATTGGGGCGACAGGGAGGGAGGAAAGGAAAATGCTCTTTTTCTTCAAGCTGTGAGCATTTCCTTTCACAATGAGAGAAGGGCCATTTGCTGACTTCACTGTTAACTACCATGTACTTCAAAAAAGTATTATCTCTGAGGCTATGGAGAGAAAAAAAGCCATGGCAAAGTCAAGAAGAGAAGAGGCTCTTTGCATCCCCTTTTCTTTGATAGCATTGGTCTTCATCAGCCTGAATGATGCAACTTCTGATTGAAGCTCATCAGATGTAGTGAGTGCTAATACACAGCATCCCCTGCTCTGCACTGTGAAGCTGCAGGCTGGAGCCTGAAAGAACCAAAGAAAGCAGAGAAAGATTGTGGGGGCACAAGGCCAAGGCGTGTGCAGGAGCGGTGCCTGGAACGCCCCTCAGGAGCCTGGCACTGCTGGGGGATTAAGCCCTGCCCCTTTTTATTTTTACTTCTGTTTTAAAGGAGAGGGGGTAAAACCTCTTTGCTCTCTCCAGAAGAGTAAGCCAGCGAAAACAGCTTCCTGTTTTCTAAGCAGAAAGAAGGTAGTGAGGCAAAGAAAAGAAGCCATTTTAACAGTTTAAAACACTACAGCTGTTTTGAGCCTTCCTGTCAGCGGCCAGTTACGCAAACGTTTCTGTGTGTACTGAAGTTCTGTCCACTAGTGCTGCAACACATGTGTTTACAGCAGGCAGAAAACACAGGGAACATACATGCAATGTGATTTCAACCTCAGAAATCAAGCCTAACTAGTTTAATCTCAGGGATTAATTGCTGCTTCTCTTCTTGTTAGAGGTATGGACTCCCCTAATTTGACTACATGTATTTTCATACTTTGTAAACTATTAAAGAAGGGAGTGTTATTCATATACTCAAGAGCTTTGTTAACTTTAAGAGGAGGCACAGACTGTTAACTGTTAAGTCTGTAGAAACGATTCTGATTTCCAGTAACATTCACACAACTCAGACTGCAAGACCTTGCACAATCCTTCTGCACCGAGTCTGCTGGAGAGCACTCCTACTCAGCCAGAGAGCAGGAACACAGGCAGAAGCATTTGAACCGTCCTTGTTCTGCTGTGTGGTAGCTGGTGAGGCTGATTCTATTGAATCTTCTTCGGAAGACATGAGACAGGCAGGACGGTCAGTCCGCTAAGGCGGTTCCTGTAGATGTGGTAAGCAACGGGTGGAAAGCAGCACTTTGTACAAAATGCAGAGGAGGGCTGAGGACAGTTCCTGTCCACACGTACTCAGTGCTGCAGATAAGCAATAAACCTCGGTTCTAACTTGCATCCGATTGGGAACAGTGCATGAGCCTTGCCTGGAATGTAACGTCATGCCAGGGTGTGAAGAGCAGACCCTGGAGAGAGGGCAAAGATGACGAAGCCGTGCCACTTGTGAGTCGAGTCAGACTGGAGTGAATGGTCCAGAGCTGAAGGGCTAACGTGTTCCCTCACTTACACCATCAGCAACTTCTTCTTTTGTTTCCAAATAGCTTATCACAGTACTGACAGAAAAGGGTTAAGGCATTAAAAAAAATTAAAAATCAAAATGATTTATAATGTGAAACACTTCTGAACATGCCCTCTAAGTACAGTAGATTTTCCCCTTGGAACCACACCCTGTAAGTGCTGTATTTTGAGAGCTGAACAATTAACATAAGGCATATGAGTCAGTCTTTGAAAGACTCTGTGGGAACCAGAGAGCCTTTTGCTATTAGGAGTGATGTAAACTCCCTAAGGCTGGAATAAGTCCACAATAGAAGGCAGAGAGAGTCATAAATAACAACAATGGGCACTCCATATACTACTAAGACACTCAGTCATTATTGGTGATACTTCCTTTATTTTCTTTATTAGACTTAATAATTTTAGTTAATTAAAAAAAAATACAAACCAGTGTCTGTTTTGGGAATACTGTGTATTTCCTATGGGAACTTCAGCACTTGTTCAAGACAGAAAAGAAGCTAATCTGCTCTCATCCTGTCCAGTAATCCCAAATTCCTTTCAGGCAGTGAAATAATTAAAGAAAAATATTCCAGGCAGAAAAAGGAGGACAGCAGAAGCAGACATCGTATAAACAATGACACCATGACAGAGAGCAACGTCAAAGCACCGCCAGACTTGTGACTTGACTCTGAAAGAGCTGCAGGGAGTGGGATTGCTGCTAACAAATTAAAACCACATTTCTTGGCAAATTGTTAAAGACAGACATATTTACATTTGTATAGAGACTGGGTGGGCACGAAAGATTAAAATGCCTCTTTAGCCCTTGAACTGCCAAGTTCTATTAGAAATATGTGCTCTTAAAATCCTAGGGTAAGCTCACCCTTTTTTGTCACTAAAACTTGGCAAAGAAAGGCCAGCAGAAATGAAGCTGACAAAGTCTTATTACCATACTTGCTCATCATATTGCCCTCTCAAAAACTGATTGTAAGATCATTAGTACTTATCCAAAGAGAGGTCTGGGAAAGAAATCCTCTATTAAGACCTACAGGGAAACATGACTATTGGGCTATACAGTATATTTGACTATGATATATTTGCTTTAAAGCTTATCATATTGATAACTCTTACTATCTTGCTCAACTTACTACCTCACTCAAGTTGAAAAAGAAACCATCACAAATAGAAAAGTGGTGACTGCCATCTGCAGCTCTCTCCAGGATGGCTGAGTTCAGCAATACAGCATTAAATACCTGTCAAAGAACTACTCATGGATGTGCACTTGTGACAAAACCTTACAGCTTGTTATCCTGAGGAGCAAAAGGTTTGGCCTTTTCAGCCTGACAGTACAAATATATTGATTTTTCTCCAGTCTAGGGTTTGAGATGGTAGGATGGAAGAAAACTTTCCAAAGTGATCAGTGCTGCCCCACTTCCCGCCTCTCATTTCGTTTCACACTTTTTAGCTGTCTCTTCCTGTGTTCAGGATAACAGTTGCACATGCTCATGGTACCAATAAAGTGGGGATAATGACAGGGATAATTAAATTTCATGTCTGCTTAGCAAAAAAATCCAACACGATAAAACCCACATTGTTTCTGAACTGCGTTTATCAGTGTGGCTCAGCTTGCTCACCAAAAAATACTTAATAGAGAACATCAGTTGGTCCAATAAATCAAGGGTAGTGCTGTAAGACTCTGAATGTAACAATGTAGAGAAAGCAATAAAATAAGGTATTATCCCAGGCACAAACAAGTGACTACAGTTAAAATTAGTAGAAGAATTAAATGGAAAAAGTTATTTAGAAGAGCTTTATGTGAACTTGCAATTGCATGATTTCTCTTAACAGTCAAAGCAGTATCATGAGCTCAACCATTTCAGATAAGCTTTAGGCCTCAGAACTTTGCCAACAGATGACTGGCAGATCAGAGAGGTCATACAGGACTCTTTCCAATCTGATAGACAAAAAAGGGCTCCTAAAGCAAGTGAGGAGGCTTGTCAGTGAAGGATGGATCAGATACTATCATCCAACTGATAGAAAATAGACAGGACTTTGAGTCTAGTCTTCTGCCCTCTCTCAACCCACATGAAAGAAAAGCTTCCCACAATTTCACAATGCAAATTTTTCAGCATTTCCAATGTAGTGATGCATCCATCCTAGCAACTCTACTATGAAGTTCTACCACATCATAAAACATTCATACAAGTTTTCCAAGCAGGGAAATGGGTATTATTCTTGCAGAATATTGGACTGTCCTGCTCCATAAGTCAGTCAGTTCCAGTAAAAAACATTAAGGATCAGTCCATGTTACACATGGGAGTACTGATTTTTCATTTGAAATTGGTATTTTTTAGGAATGCTGGTGGTTGAAAAGAATGTATTTTTTAAAAGAGTGAAATTGGAGAAACAACCAGAGAAAACTGGATCTCTCTGGTGAAGGAGCAGAACTGTATAACCTACCAGTGGCCTGGCACAGAAAGCAAAGTCTAACTCCTGGATCAGTACAGTCTTCAACGTCTACTACCAAAATTCATTTTGATTTGGCACCATGGATCTTAAGTACTAAATTTTGGCTTGTCAAGAGTCCCTGTGGTCTGTACTATTTAGTGCAAGAACTGGTCCGATCTGTTACAAGCCCCTGTGACATTCCACTTTCTCAAAATACAAGGTGTGAACCTAGGTTTTGCACTCAATACATAAATCCTGGCAACTCCAAACACTCCAAAGGTCCCCAAAGCATCATCAGAGTAGCTTAAAGCATATGACTTCTATGTGGAATATGCCTTCTTGGCTTTTGAAGTCTTTTGTTTGGATTTTAGTGATATTTTACATAAAGCAGGAAACTCAGATTATTCTGAATGTATGAAATTCAGAGTTCCCCAGATTTGCATTTGAATGCTTGCTGGATAATAGAAAATAGAAAATTTCCTAATCAGATGTCAATGGCATAAAACTAATGAAATATGATCCTGCAGGGTGGCTTTTTAGAAATTGATATGTATCTGGAACATGGAGAGAAGAACATATCTAATACTTCCTAAAGCCACAGAAGGTGGTCTTGAAACAAACCATTTCTTTACACACTGTGAAGCACGTGACAGGTGCTGTGTGTATTTGCTTGAAGGTAAAAAATGTGAGAATTCATGTTAGGTAATTGAGCTGTTAATCATTCTGGTTTTATATACTGATTGATAGTAAGCTAAACATGAGCCAGCAATGTGCCCTCGTGGCCAAGAAGGCCAATGGCATCCTGGGATGCTTCAAGAGTGTGGCCAGCAGGTCGAGGGAGGTTCTCTCTACTCTGCCCTGGTGAGGCCTCATCTGGAGTCCTGTGTCCAGTTCTGGGCTCCTCAGCACAAGAGGGACAGAGAACTTCTGGAGAGAGGTCAGTGCAGGGCCACCAAGATGATCAGGGGACCGGAACATCTTTCATATGAGGAAAGGCTTATTAACGTTTATAAATATCTAAAGGGTGGGTGTCAGGAGGTTGGGACATCTCTTTTTTCTATAGTAGCCAGCAACAGGACAAGGGGTGATGGGATGAAGCTGGAACACAAAAGGTCCACTTAAATATAAGAAAAACCTATTTCCCTGTTGAGGTGAGGGAGCCCTGGCACAGGCTGCCCAGAGGAGTTGTGGAGGCTCCTTCCTTGGAGGTCTTCAAGACGTGGTTGGACATGTTCCTACGTGATCTGATGTAGGTGAACCTGCTTCTGCAGGGGGTTGGACTAGATGATCTCTAAAGGTCCCTTCCAACCCCTACCATTCTCTGATTCTATGATACTGATGCTACAAGGCTCAGATTCTATCTTCAGAGAAAGTGCCCACTGATAAGTAGCTTGGGAAAAGACAAGAGCTTTTCAATCAAATTAACTTTGCTGAATGACACTGAAGAAAAACATCAAGCACACTAATGCTGATTATTTGTAAGAAAATCGGTGCCTTAAAAGCAGGCATCTTCAGGCAGCCTTTGCCATCAATTTTAAGGTTCCTGCTTCCAGTAGTTATGAAAGAGGACATGCATGCAAGATACATGTTTTATACTGTAAAGACTTTCTTATAAAATAACAAGACAGCAATTTTATGTGGAGCTCAACCCCTTTCCCCAACTTACAAACAACAGGGAAAGAAATTTACTACTTGGTTGTCCCATGAGTATCTGAAAAAACAAGGCACTCCTGTAATCCTTGTAACAGTCTGACATGAGGATCCTCTATCTGCCTACCAAATCTAAATGAGGGTCAACCAGTACAGATGTCAGTACACCTCTCAGTAATACTGAAGTAAACTTTGTGTTCATCCTTCTAGATACAGCATGAGTTATCTGACAGAAAACTACTTCTAGTACATGGTGTACAGAACAAGATGATTCATACACTTGACACTCCAATTCTTACCGGAAAAAAAGCCTGGACATAACCCTTATTTTGAAAACAAGTGTTCTCTTTATACAGTGATAGTAGTGTTTAGCAACTGTACGTGATCTTGGAAAGAATAATTAATACTCTTGATCTTGCTGGTTATACAGAATCAAAATGGGTAAAACAGGTAGAATTTGACAGCCTGAGACACTGTTATTGTTCAACAACTTAGTCAACGTTTTAGCTTGGTTTCCAAAACAAACACCACTACCCACAAAGCCCCCAAGATTTCTGAGCTCTCACTGGGGATCTGTCCCACCGAATACTTTCAAATCATTACAAATTGTTCAAAAATCCTTCTGTGAACTTTACCACTACATATTTCAGCTTACTGCTCAGTCAAGTTATGAAACTCCTATTCGTCGTATCAGATTTCTTCAGAAGGCTGAGGAACAGATTGCTCTTTAAAACAATCTAAAAAAGAATCCATCGACTATTCTTTGCCCATCAGGAATACTGACAATTATTACCAAAACCTGAAGTAATTTAAACCTAAGTTGTAGTGTCCTCAAAGCCTTGCAGATTCACAGTAGGTAAATAAAACCTTTAGCTCACTGTGGCTTTAAATTTTATCACTGTCAGCCTTCCACCCTGCACCTTTGTCAGAGGTGCCCATCCTCTCAGAGCCTGCACAGAGGAAAGAACATCATTCAGTGCAAAGTCCAGAATCTTTGCTGAAATTTGCATTAACCACCAACATAAGCTGTGACAGCAAGAGTGAGAGGGAAGAGGAAAATGAGGGAGGTGAAAGGATGATGACAGATGATAATATCTTAAATAACCACAAGGCTTTTACAAATGAGATCTTGTGAAGGCTGCTAAGCAGTAACATTCAAATCAATTGGAGCACTCATATAAGAAGCAACTACCAAAATCAGTAAAGGATTACTCAATTTGTCTCTACTTTCTGAAGACTGTTTCATATGGAAATCATTTTATGTGCTTAATCATTTATGCTGCAGTTGCAGGACCTTTTGTATTTCTGCTATCCTTCATTTGGGTTTTGCACAAGGAGAGGTTCAGAATCTTTTATTGAAGATGCATTCAGCTCACTTACTGGCTTTAAGACCATTGAAGTATTATGCTTTTTATTTCATTCCACATATGATTTTTAGACAAATAATGCTACAGGACAAGGATTTTCAAATCAGTTCCTTGTAGCAATATCTTGGCCTTTTTCCAGAGATTGTGCAGTTAACTCCCTCAGTGATACACATGAACACCCTAATTGCTCTTTTCAGTAATATTCCCGTGCATTTATCAACAGATGATTTTCATTTAGTCCTAATGCCCCTCTACCCATCTCTGTGAGGTTTCTCTGAAATTCTCCATAGCCTTCTCCAGTCTTGACTAATTGAAATAGTTGTGTCAGATTTCATTTCATCACTTGTCCACTTCTCTGGATCATTAATATAACAAACAGCAGACAGCTATTAGACTTTTGCCATGCAGAAAACAAATCCGTTGGTAAGCTATAAGAAGAAACTAAGACAAGTTCAGACAAATCTCACTGAGGCAATGCACAGCATTACCACTCTCAGGTATCCTCCCTCCCCTTTTGCAGGAGGTTCCTACCCCCCTGCAGAGTTGGCAGAAGGGAGGACACGCACATGCCCCAGCTGCTCCCACCCGCAATTCAATGCACCAGCTTAAAAAGCAGGGAAGTTTGGTTTGCAGCAATCCACAAGACTGTGATATGCAGCGAGATGCAGGCACATGGCCCTTTTGGCAAACTGCTGTAGGAGTGCTGATCTCCAAGGGGAAGACGCAGACAGCTGGGACAAAAGGGAATATTGTAAAACCGCTGTAGCTTTCTTCTTTAGGAGCAAGGCAAAGATGTTAGTATCATTACTTGGTGATGTAGTTTCTACAGTGTTATGATTCAAGCTAATTTAAAGCTATTTTAGCATTGAGAGAGAAGTTTCACTCTTACCCAACACACAGTCCTGCCAACTCTCCGGACTGACACTAGCATTTATGCAGCCATGCAGGAGAGTTGGGTTGAAGCGATTCAGCTGAAAGCTAACCACTCAAACAACAAAAAACAACCCAAACAAAAAAAAACTCCTTGTTTTCAGATGGATCAATGAATTAACCCAGCTCCCCACACAGCCAGTACTGACAGACACTGAGACAAGAATGCCTGGGGAAGAGCAGGAAGGAAGGACTGCATGTTTCAGTACCACCAGTCTTGGATAAGGTGGAACACATTACAAAGGATGAGTAGAAAAAAAGTCACAGAAGTTTGAAGTGTCCAAAGTGAAAACTCCCCAAAGTGAAATGCAGTTCTTTACCTGGTCCACTATGTGGTATTTTAATAGGGTTCGTTAGTCTGCAGTTTTCCCTTCTCTACCCTTCTCAAAAAAGTAATGAGCCCAGTTCATACAGTTACCAAACCACAACTTTATGAAGTTGTTCTCCTTTAGCTATGTTTCCTGTGATGACTGAAAAGAATTAAGCATTTTATCTGAAGACACATGCAAACTAGCTTTTATGACATTTAAGAAAGGATAAGGAAATAAAAATCCATCAACAAGACAAGTATTTCAACAACTATAACACTGATGTGTGTTTTGGATGTTCCAGCTATCAGCTGCTACCTAAAGGGATGGGCTTGCTCTTTTCATCTAAATCCTGGCTGCGTGATGCTGCAACATTTTTTGTGTCACAATTGGCAACTGTGTGGGTACAGGATGAGTTGGGTCAGTGAACTGACATGACAGAGAACTAATCCTCCAATAAAAAACAGAGAAACTTCACAAATAAATCTTTTTTCTTCTGATTCGAGTCAATGAACTAATTCATTCTTGACTGAAGAATCACTTGGTCCATTGTAACCAGAAAGGAAAGGCATATATAGCTGGATCTAGAGGGGATGTGGACTGACCTTTTCAGTAGGAGCCCACCATTACAGCAGTTTAACTGTGAGATTTTATATACATTTATATACACACATATGTATATACACACACATATCTCCAGATATATACACAGACACACACATACACACAGCTCCATGCCAAGATTAGAACTTACTGTCTGAATTGTGCAATTGTATTTCACAGCATTTCCTTCTTCTCCTACCCAATCTGATATCACTTAACAATCAAATAGTCTTTAAAGTATTTAAGATAACTAAATTCCACATAAAGTCTTCTAATAATCTTTACAAATTGCTGCTATCTGAAAGTTTTCGTTCTACTTCCAATAGACACACTATTCCAGCAGCATATTCTCTCATGTTTGAAGTTTGCTGTTAATTACAGCTAAGTGTGTGTGTTTTCATGAAAGAACCAGGAGCCTCTTCCCAGCACAATCAAAATCCAAGCAAATGATACTATTTATGTTCTATTTATGTACCTGAGGTATGGAACAGACATGCATGAAGAAGATGATGTAGTGTGGTTTTATCTCTTTGCAGGACATTTAAGAAGCGTTGCTTGTATGTTTAGTACTTTTCTTCTCCTTGTATAGCTACAGGGTTTTTTGCTTGGTTCATTTTTTAGGAGTAATACTTCATTTGGAAAATAATCTTTGTTTTGGTATAATAGTCTCTGTAAAGTAGGAAGGCTCAGTGGAAACCCTGAGATCTTGTAAATCGAGACACCATCCCCTGCTCCTCACTTCTCTGATTTCACATGCCGATAATTTCAAGTTTCAACTTCAATATCATCATTGGCTGAACCTCCTTCATGCTTTCCCTGAAACAGCTTCCTCTCATAGATTCTAGTATAAAGCTGATGTGGTTATCAATGAATACTCCATTGTTAGCACTTTTTCAAATGCTCACAAGCCTCCAACAAGCCTTCCACCCATTTCCATTTCCACTGTTTCTTCAGATAACCCATTTCCAATTTTCCATTTTAGCTCTCTACATAATAATCGTCAAGAAAATGTCGTCATTGACAAAGATGAATAATCTCTCCAGAGCTATTATACATTTCCCTGGGTTTCCTCTTTTGCCATGTTCCCAAAACTGTCTTCTTTTTCAAGATAAAACTATTCAAGATTATATAGTTTGGCAAAACAGGAAACAACGGGTTTATGTTTAAACTTAGCATTAACCAGCCAGGCTATTCTTCTATATTTCTTTTTCCTTGAGATTTCTAATTTGCTTATGTATCTTCAATAACTTGCTGCATTATTTCTATTTCCCTTCTTCCAAAGTGGTTATTATTGCCTGCAGCCTGATTTTTAGATATGACCACAGAAACACCTGTTTCGAAATAGATTCTAGAAAATTACATACTGATGGATTTTCTTCCTTATTTTTTTTTCAGCTCTACACATCAGAAGTACTCTCAAATCTTTTATTAGTTTATGCTTAAAGCTAATTTGACAGAGACTGCCTAATCTACCTTTTCCTTGGTCTTACAAAATGCATCACAGAAGGCTTCAAATTGCTTCTCTTGGCAATTGATGCTAAAGTTCGTGCTTGTGAATATCTCAAAAGCAATCTAATTATGATCTTTCCTGAGATGTAAGGCATAAGAATTTCATTTCATATCTGGCTATATCTCTCGAAACTCTTGATGCACAGTTCATTTCAGAGATGCAGAGAATAGCCTAAAAGGCAGTGTGAAAAAGCAAAGAATAAAGTGCTGAAAACAGAGAGCGCTGCAGTGAGTGAAAGAAACGTGTATCAGGCTGACATAAAAGTAGTTCCAAGTAATGGGGAAAGCAGGGCATTGAGCCTGACTTGTCTTGACAGAGCTCAGGAATGAAAGCTTGACCCAAACCACAAACCAGCACAAAAGCAGGGTTTTGCCTTTTTGTTTTTTCTTATTTTAAAGAAAAAAAAGATTGTTTTAGTCATGACCAAGTCAATTGCAGTGACATTCAGCAACACTGAGGAATGACAACATCTCCACTCATTAAACTACTTTTATAAAACACAGACAGGTCCTCAAAACCAAGGGTGTGAGCTGACTCAATGTTTAAAAGACCTTGCATGCAACATTATGAAATTATTCAAACCCAAACAACATACAGGGGAAAACAAAACATATGCTTCATTTTTAGCCCATGACAGAATACACTGGAGTATATCAACGGAAAGGTCTTCTGGGTGGTCTTTTGTAGTCTAGTTTAGAGTTCAAGCATACTCACTGTTAAACTGCATAGAGAAAAGTACACACACAAACTGCAGACCCTAAGCTTTTACTTCTGGAGTGCCAAAAACTTGAAATTACCTCTCAATGGCAATCAAACACTCCCTCACTTTGGCAAAGTACTGAAGAACTGGAGGATATGATAAATTTGGTACTAACATGCTGCAGAAAGTCTGGATCAACAAAACAGTCTGGAGTAGAGCATTTAACTTAAAGTGGTAAGAATTAAAAAGACCCTCCAAAACTTTTGCTGAGGATCTCTTCCCATCTTGCTAGTTCTTCAAATGAGGCAAGATGGCTTAGGGTTAACTTTCTCTTACTCTCTCCTACCAACATATTACACTGACTACTCCAGCCAGCTCTACACACACATATTGCATCTGTAAGTAAAGCAAACTCCTAAGACTATTACTGATGAGGTTAGGATCCCACTAAGAGATTTGTTGTTATTTTTGAAACATAAAAATGTTTAAAATCCCCTTTAAACAACAAGGAACTTCCATAGATCAAGATCAATTTTTGAAGTAGTCAACCTGTACTTTTCATTTGCCTTCCCCTTACTAGATAGAATCAAGTGAAAGTAACTAAAGAAAACATCTCATCTTTTGTTTTACTTAAAGATTTAAAATTCCAAATGGAGGACTTTGGTATCTCATAGAGATACTTCAGCAAGTTGAAACAAACCAGACAATTTTTTAATCAAAATGCAGAGAGAGGATTTTCTACTTAAAGCATTTAAGTAGTTTTAGGACAACAGCAAGAGAGCAGTAATTTTCAAGACAGCAAAATACTTCTGAAGCAGATAGGTTTTATTTTTTTCCTGAGAGAGAGGGTTGATACTTTGACATTTAAGGCTACTCACTAATCTGGGAATCAAGACAATAAAATCTGCATTTAGTATAATTAACAAAAATTACCCTGTTTGATATTAAAAAAATAGTAACCTGAATGAGTAGAAGAAAAGCTTTTTTTTTTTTCCAGGGGTCAAGTACACTTTAATATAGCTAAGATAAACTACTAAAATATACATCAGACCTCAGCATGTCATTCTGACTCTTACTGTGAGCACAGAAGACACTGGTGCCATATAGCAGGCCAGCTGGGTCAATGTGAGCACTCCTGAGACAATCAGCAGTTAACTGCAGCATAAAATTCATAAGCCTTTGACCCTGATAAAGCCTCCAGGATGAAATATTTAAGTAGAATTGTTTATGGTATTTAACTACACAGCAGTGCCTTTTTCTCCAGAAATGTTTGGGGATTTTTTTTCCCAGCAGTGCTTGCACTGA
This sequence comes from Colius striatus, assembly GCF_028858725.1. Lineage (NCBI taxonomy): Eukaryota > Metazoa > Chordata > Aves > Coliiformes > Coliidae > Colius > Colius striatus. The sequence continues at coordinate 116,452,970 of NC_084760.1, forward strand.
TCCATTTGAGTTGTTTTGCAGAACTAGCACTAAGAAAACACACAAGAAACCCATGGATATTAAAAGCTGTCCCACTATAATTTTGGAAAGTAAAATGTTACAAAGACAAACTGTAAAAGAAGAAAATACCTTTAAATCAGGGTGCTAAAATCATACCTGGCTTTAAAAATACATGGTATAAGTGTATAAACACACAGCCTTATATGTCTCAGAAAATGATGACCTTCCAAAAATTCCCACTTCTGCTTCAGATTCCCTTCAGGATGTCCTTTTGAATACTTTGGTCCAACTGTCAATGTTCTTATTCCAATGACAATCATCAATATGTGAATAACTACACCTATATATAAGCATTCATCTTAACACTATAAAATAAATCAGAAAATTCATACAACAGTTTTGTACATACCAACACACCATTTTCACATGTCCAAGCACTCGGAGTAGATTCAAGTTTACTGATGCAAACTATAAATCTGTCTGGAAACACACGTAACTCTATATAAAAAACAATTGAAAAGATTATGGAAATTATAACAATATTCAAAACTATACATAACAACAACATATATATCTGTTATTTTAGTAAAGAAAATCATTTCTTTTTTAATTGGCACACTAACTCACTTGATGTACTCCAGTAGTTTCTCGTGTACTCTCTTTAAACATCCCATCCCTCCTTTCGTTTTGCTTTTTTAAGCCATTTCCAAAAAATCAATAAGTCAGAGTAAGTTTAGCTCCCAAGAGGACGGCCATGGCTGCAAATGAGTCCACCTGCACCCCTGGAAAAATCTACCAGACAGAATCAACAGACTAACTACTTAACCATGATGTCTTTTGTGCTATTCTGGTGAGTCTTTCCATCACAAAAGCTGTAAATTATGTTTGTAATACAGCACAACAAATTCAATCAGGACTTGGCATAAAAACTCAGCATAAGGGTGTTTCCAACTCTAACTACAGTGATTTTTGAAGCCATTAAACAAATTGGTTAACTACTACTGAATAATATCTTTTACTCAAGGTAACATGGTTTGTTATGAACACAACAAAGCTTCTGTGTACAAAGGATTAAAAATTGAAGGGTTCTCAGATGAGAATAGACCTGAGTGAGCTTTATTCAGTACCTAGCAATGCTATGAAAAAAAGTATAGCTGGATCTTTTGCTACTTTACATATCAGATTCTTTCTGAACAATTCTTTTCAGCTCTTTTTTTTTTTTGTTTTGGTTTTTGGTTTGCTTTACTTTTCTAGAAAGAGTTACTAGTTTTACAGGTTTGTTATGCTTCAAAAACAAGCCATAACACCCTATTTTCTGGGACAAGAGAGAGATAAGGTACACAGGAAAAAAACCCCATGAGGCTGACCTCACAGATGGTTTTTGGTAGGACATCTCCCCACAACGATCTGGGTATAGGCATGATGTGCACAATTTGTCAGTGACTATCAGGTTATCCAGCTGTGTGACTGCCTCTCTACAAGGTACTGCTTCTTCACCAACAGCATATTTCCATAACTATGTGACAAACCCCTCTCAGTGCATGTCAGCAGTGACTTTTCTAGAGTCATTACAGTGAAAGATACGGATGTTAAAACAGGTGACCTTGCATTGTCATTGGTTGAAAAGGCATATACACAGGCCTCTCTTTGGCACAGTAGCTTGTTAAGCTACTCTAACTTGATAATGAGTATAAGCCTTTCATATAATTTCATAAACATCAACTCTGTTAGAAAGACTGTGTCCAAGAAAGCATTCATGCTGTGCCAGACTGTTCTTTCCCACTTGTATCCTCAGGATCTGAAAAGCCACACAACAAAGATCTAGTACAACGGTGTTCAAACTGGAGCAGTCTATGGACATCTTCCAAACAGGCTACAGAAGACAAGTTGGACAGCAGTTACAAAGACTGAATTTGATATGTAGAGTTTCACTAATTAGGTAAGTTTAGTTTAGGTATTGAGAGAGCATCACCAAATAAAGTATGCAAGATTCTTCTATTAGGCTCAGTTTTTAGTTTGTGAAGTACTGGGTACTCTTTACAGAAAGGAAACATTAGTGAAAAATTGTTTCTTTTTTTAAAGATATGGCCCTATTTTACTATTTATTGGGAGCAAAATGAAATTCCTTTCTTGTTAGGAACTTCACGTGGAAGCAAAGTTTTGATTGCAGCCATCAGAGCCCCTCTTTTTGACAATCCTAATAGGGTAAGCTGATTCCAGGTAAGACATTTTTATTGCTACATTTTATAACCAACTGACTTGCTGCCTAACAAAATGAAAGTATCTTTAGGTATTCATTGCTGGATAAAAAGAGTTCAATTTTAATACACAGAAACCAATGCTGAGATACCAATGCAGATACTGCTATTCTAAGTATTCTTCCTGGAGGCTGGAAGAACAAGTTTGGTGAAAGATTTAAAATCAACACTCTTATGTCTTCTACCAATATAGACCTGGAAAACAACTAACTGGCATTTGGAGAGAGATGAGACATTTATGCATATAATGAATTCCTATAAAAATAAGACATTCTTTTAAAATATCCATTCAAGTACTCAATATTTTAAGAGCACCTCATCGATTCATGTTGCTGTTTTGAATACCAAAAGCTCAACACAAAGGGCAGTGATTGTTACAGATCCTTTTTGTTGCTGTTGGTGGGAGAGGATTGATATCACTTCCTTACAAGCATCTTGGCTTGAAAAAACTTGAAAAAAAAGAAGATCTGGTCCAATGACATCACTATGCAAAGATTTTACAGCACTGACGTGAATGAAAGCCTTTTCTTGCATGCACTTGTAGTAGTGTACAGTTGATGTCATAAGACACTCAGACAACAATGAAGCAATTCTTACTGCAACCTCTGGTTGATTCACCCTGCAGAGACTCAGTAAAGTGCTGAGTCTCATCATACTTACAGAATTTGGTGTGGCTTAGCTGATTACCCTGAGGCAAGGCATATACAAATTTAAAATTAAGTTTAAAAAAAACCTCACAAAGTATTAGTTTGTGTTCCCTTTTTTCCTCAGAAATGCAGAACTCTAAGTAACACTACAAGAAAATGATTTCTTACCACGATAACGTTTCCCTACGGCACAGCGGAGGTTAACCCATCTCTTCACAAAGTAGGCAGTAATGTGAAAACTGTTGGCTGTAACATAAAACAAAGGAATAATGGTAAGTGTAAGGGTGTCTTGGTCATTCTGGTCTCAAAGTGTTGCACACCTGTGAAGATCAGACTGAGAGAAAGCAGCAGCAGCTCAGCTATATAAAAGAAAACATAACCTTAAATATCTTTTTTGAAAAAGAAACTACTCAGACCCAAGTCTGAAGACATTAGTAGCTAAAGAAATTACCAACCACCAAATTCTGGTATCCAACCTCAGAAATACATTTAAATCAATTAATTGATTAACAGCCTAGTGTCATGGTCACTAGTCCAACAGGCTGGAGTGCAATTCATGACGATGTTTGCATATATACTCTACAAAATCACTTTAGATCCCCATTTACTTAACTACCCTCTAGAGAAAGGTGACATACTCAAAGCTGACAGAAAATTGCTGGCTATAACAAAAAAAAACCCAACCCAAACAAACCAAACATGAAAGGTCTACAATTCCATTTAATATAGTGAGGAATGCATACATTTAAACTCCTCAATACCCACAAGCAGACAGAGCTAGCCTGGCTGACCTAACAGATACATGTAACATACACAGAGGCTTCCTCAGTTCCTATTCCTGAGAATGACAGAAATCCTTGTGCACCAGGAGCATAAGAAAAGGACAGAAAGGATTATTGTAGAATGGTAGGGGTTGGAAGGGACCTTTAGAGATCATCTAGTCCAACCCCCCTACAGTAAAGAGACTATTAGACTACAGCTAAGGAAGTTGGCTTTTCTTTTTCTTCTACTTAAATTCCCAAATGGCCCCAAGTAAATAAGTTCAGGTTTGATGCATGAAGGTATTTAACAACTCAACTCACACTGAAATTGAAAGAAGTTGCCATCTGTGGCTCCTCTGCCACAGTCTCTCTGTAAACCTCACTAAAATGAATGTGCAAAGAGAGGTAGTGGTATTTCTCCTAACTCTGATGGGTTTAGCAAGACCTAAGTTACTGTTGTTTCTAGGACAGTCAGATACCCTCGGTGCAATTAGCACAGAAAAATCAGAAAATCAAGCGCTATCACCGTTCCTCTAATCTATTTAAAAAGAAGTAAGAAAAGCTTGTTTGTTCCAGTCTCAATCTCTACTAAAGGCAAGTGCCAAAACCGTGGCTAATAATATGTTGCTAAATAAGTTGCTAAGTATAAGCCTCAAAATGTATGTCTTCACCTGCACAGTCTATAATTCCCCTACTTGTACAAGATCTCCTGGAGCTCACCATCAGGTGCTGTTCAGCATCACCTCTCATTAAGAACCATAGTTATTGATCACAATCAATCCCTTTGAAATTTATCAGACATCTTTTTTCCTTCCCCTCAGGAAGATACCTACAATTTGACTTCCCTTTAGAGATTAAGTCAAGATGTGACAAGTTGAGCCATTGTTAAAAACGATGAGTGCTGAAGAAAACTTTGGATGTAATCCACCAGCTTTATGAACTGTATATTTATGAGCACAATTAAAGAAAATTACTTTTAGCTATTTTCAGCTTGGCATCCACATCTTTAACGTTGTTAGCAGGGTAAGTCAAATCAAAGAATTTGCCCTGTATCTAAATAAGTTGTTAGTGTGATTATATCATCTTCCACTGGGAGCTCTGTAACACTGAAAAAAAGAATATTCCTAAAGGTACAGCTTTGCAAACAAATCTTCAGAAAGTGAATATTAAAGGAGTCTTTCCACCTTCGTTTCTAGGGGATAGTTCAAATGTGTTTTTCTTGAGAGGAACTTAAAATGAAAAAGTGTGAATCTTGAGCTTTTCACAGGGAAAAGCATGAAACTTCATTCCTGAAATTCTTTCCTGAAACAGTGCCACGTATATGTTTATTTTTCTTGATATTCTCTGAGAGGTTAAGTGTTTAATCATATTTGATTGACTAATGGCCTGAACAAAGTTTCCAATTCCTCTTAAACGCCCTCGATTCAGCTAGCTACCATTCTCTGGAAGAGAACACCTCCTCCAAATCTAACAACAGAAATAACAGTGTAAGAGATCAAGACACTTCTACACTATTTTTACAGTGTCAGCTCAAGACTGAAAGGCTTACAGAATCTTCATAGGGAGTTGCACTTGAGCTAATAAGCTCAGCCCAGAGGGACTAATACTAGGAAACAGTTTTATCCTGACCAGATGATTTGCTGTTACTTGTTGCTGTGAGAACATATGAAGACACATTGCATTCAAGATACCAATATTTTGAAAGTATGACACAGCTATACCAATCAAATGTTTTGAAACCCTCTTGCATGTGACATCTGATCTAGTCCATAGTCTTTCTGCTTCCTTCAAGAGCAACATTTTATCGAATTAACTATTCTGCTTCATGAAATAAGAGACTGAACAATAATTCCCACCAGAAAACCTTATTATCTGACAACCTCACATAACTTGCAGCCTTTTAAACTTTCTACACAGTTACTCAGCATGCGTCTAAGTTTATTCTCAATTCCAGACTTGTCCACCATCAACTCTGTTTATATACCAGCAAATACTCATGTTGGCTTTGGGCAAACATGGATTATGGGAGGACAGCCAGTATACTCAGTAAAGACCAAAAGCTGCTGCTCATGGTATCTGGAAGGAGGGACCAACTGATATATACCAAATGAGCCATCACTAGCTCCTTTTAAGCACACCACAGATGTTTTAACCTTAAGCTACAAAGTGTTTTCCAAACAGTAATGTTAAGAGAAGGGTCACATATCTTTAGCTCAGCTAACCCAATGGGCCTAATCTTCAGTTTCTTATCATGTAACATAGACAAAGCTCCATTTGTAGATTACCAACACAGAAGCAGAAAGAAAACTCTTAGTGATTTGGAGTTTTCTTTTTCTTACTTCAAAACTGTGCACCTAAATCACAAGATCCAGGTTCCAAAAATAAACAGCCAAAAAAACCCCAAACCCAACAGAATAAATAGACCCTGAAACCCAAAGCTAGACTAAATAAAAGTGGTTCTCGTGGTTCTACAGTTCTGTTTCAGATGAAATACAGACCAGCGTGTGCTGCTTTTTAAGGGAATGGTTATTTGCCCTGCTTGCTGTATTTCACAGTCCTATGACACTGAGAGGAAGTATCACAAACTGACTCTGCTGTAAGACTATCCAGCAACACTTGTTTTCCAAAAGAGTCACAGCCAAGCTGAACTGTGCTTCCAGAAGGCTGCCAAGAAGAGGCTGTGGTACAACATGGAGCAGTGGGAAGCCCTCTCCCACGGCTATTACGGACTGTTCATCTGGGAGCCTGGGAAAATGCCTCTGAGCTGCTGAGTTATCTGGAGCAGCCTGGCAGGTGTTCACTTCCCAACACAATCTGGCACCTGCATGGCTTTATAACTAATTTCAGTCAAGTCTTCTCCAAAGCCCCAGTACAAGCCGACTGCCCCCTAACCACTTCCATATCTGACAGGCACCTATTTCTCATTGCACAGTATTTTTTTACCATCTTTACAAAAATCCCACCTATTTTTCCCCTCAGCTTAGTCGTTTCACATTTCTGAACAGGTTGTTCTGCATTAGGGCTGCCTCTGTTTGGAAAACTAACAACAAAGTAAATCCTTGCGACACACACATATTAAACAAAATAAGAGGATGAATTTCTCATGTGACAATGTGAAAGTAAATACATGAGTGCATTAGACTTTCTGAAACATTATATTGTACATCAAAAAAATAACACATTTTGCTTATGCTAGATTAATTATTCCACACAAAGTAATCTATACTAGTAATAGTGTTTACAGTACATAGAGCTTTTCATCTTCAAAGTGCTCTACAGACATATTATTACATTGCTTTTTAGCAGTGCTCTTTCTCCACTTAAAGTTATTCACCACCAAATCTAAATTCCCAATTGTTTGCAAACAAAACAAAAAAGGGAATGTTTTATTCTAAACCTACTGTTAATCATGCAGCTCTCCTTCCCCAAACAAATGTTCACGTTGAAAGGCTGAGGGAGCTGGGGCTCCTCAGCTTGGACAAAAGGAGACTGAGGGGTGACCTCACTAATGCTTACAAATACACAAAGGGTGGGTGTCAGGAGAATGGAGCCAGGCTGTTCTCAGTGATGGTCAATGATAGGAAAAGGGGCAACGGGTACAAGATGGAACATATGAGGTTACAAAGAAACAAAAGGAAGAATTTCTTCCCTGTTGAGGTGAGGGAGCACTGGAAGGGGCTGCCCAGATGGACCGTGGAGTGTCCTTCTCTGGAGACATTCCAAACCCACCTGGATGAGTTCCTGTGTGACCTACTCTAGGTGGTCCTGCTCTGGCAGAGGAGTTGGACTGGATCATCTTTTGAGATCCCTTCCACCCCTTAAGATGCTGTGGTTCTGCGATAGGCATGTGCTCCAGAGTAGGTTGTGATCTTGAATTTAGAAGAGATTCAAAACCAAATGTTGGCATTGTAAATTTAAGTCCAAGTCTAAGATAAACCAGGGACAAGACAGCAAATACAAAAAGCTGTTGAGATTTCCTAAGCCTTTTCTGATGTTCAGAATGAATACAGAGTTTCTGTATCATCTCAGAGACACACACACACACACACAAATTCAACTTTGCAGTTAATGAAAACAAACACCTACTACAACTTTTTATACACCAAACAGTGGATTTCAGAACAACTTCAGCAGCCCAGGGTGGCTTCCATTCTTTCCATTCAATCAGCTTTCAGTTCAAAGAACTTTTTAATTAGTTCTAAACATTTTCACTATTTCATGTGATAATCACCAGCAAGTCTACAGGTAAGAAGTGTACTGATCAAGGTAAAATAAAGCCCATAAACTTTTGAAAGCACGTTTTATCCCTAAGAAAAATCCATTCAGGCTACTGAATTTGCATACATAAAGGATTCAACTGAAAAATCAAAAGACTTGGTTGCAGTATTGAGAGAGTATTGCTGCAAGGTCTGATCTTGTAAACTCATACCTGCAAATAAATTCGGTGATGTAATTTGCCTCTGTCTTTTTCCAAAGTGCCTTACAGTCAGCTTAAACCAAGCCTAGACAACAACAGATTACTGATTATTTTCACCCTACTCTTTCACAATTTTATTAGTATTAGTGCTGTTTTTCTATATGCTACATCTTCTGAACACAGGTCAGTGTCAACACAAATAGGTTGACAGATCTGTCCCATGAAGGACCTGGGCGCATGATTTAGCTCCTATCATGGAACACAGTCCCAGACTGAAAGAAACACGTTAACTTTTTTATCAGGTTGATCGAGAGAGAATGAGATATGCTTAGCAGAACCCTCTCTGCTATCAGAACATTGATAGCTGGACACAGCACACTGTCTAAAACCTTCCAAATATGGGTCATTAACAGTGAAACTGGACTGAGTCATTTTATGGAATCCATGAGTAAGGTGCTAAAGCTCTTCTCTAGCAGGAGAAATGTGGAATTCACTCCAAAATCATAACTATACTGGCCAGACTGGATCCAGACTAAGGTACTTTTTCATCTGCTTGTCATGGGTATTCTGGAGGAAAAAAAAAAAAAAAACAAGAAAGAAAAGCATGTACAAGACCATCTGGCTGTAAGATGAGAAATGCATCTGATGGAGGTCCCAAGAAAATATCATCTCTGAAGGAAAAAGACCATCTTGCCCTCACTAACACTTGAGATGGAAAGGCAGGCTGATCCAGATCTGGACAACAGCTCTTAAGATAGTGTCTCTCAACACCCATTCATAATGTATAAGCAGTAATAGCTAGCACCACCTGCTCATGCATTCAAGCAGATAAATGTAGAGCAATATATTTGATGGTCAGTGAACCATTATCACAGACAACTGTTTTCTAATAGGAGACAAGATTTGATCACATCCTTTTGTGACCATATTGTTAATCACATGTGATGGGCTCTAACACGTGAACTCAAAGCTATTTAGGAATTCTCACTGTTTTGGACATATAAACTGGAAGGTCACGTGCCTGGACTTCTTTAACGACTGGAATGAGCCAGACAACTGAAAGAAAGGCTGAGAATGGCATCTATTGCTACCATCCAAAAGGCAGAGAGAACTGGAAAACAAACCCTGTGGTAAATGCTGTCTGACAAGTCATCAGCAGAGGAGAATCTAAAGTCTCTTCAAAGTGACTGCATTGCCATGAAGGAGCAGTTTAGTCAAAAACCCTCTGATGCCACATCTGTGCATCAAGCTGGCCAGGAACAGATGCATCCAAAGGAAACCATGTCCAAGTTCCTCACAGTGATAAAAGGTAGCTAAAATGAAACACAGGCACTGTGATGGTGACAAGTTTGACTTTCAAGTCACTAGAGAATACATACAGTTCCCTTAAAGCACATGCCTCAAAAAAAAAGTCCTCTCAGCCTGCTTCTGTGGTTTTTGCCTGGAGGATATCCATGAGCTTCATGAATATGCTGATGCCATGAAATAATTGAAAAGGAGGATTTGGTATTTTTACATGTCAGGAACCTCTACAAAACAAAGTCTCTTCTAGCACAAAAACTCAATCTAAATGTGGAAATGAGCCTTTCAGAATGTAACAGACACAACTGGTTCCCCTTGTTGTTCATTAGAACACCATAATTGTGGGTGCCAATAATATGACGCTGAAAGATTTTCAAATAAAGTCAATCAAACCCCTCACTGGTCTCCAGGCTCTGTTCTTTTTTTTCCCCTGGCAATAGGAAATAACTTCTGCAAAACTTCTTCCCTGAGAGGAAAGGGCTTTAACTCTATAGCTCCCACAGCTGACAAGATTTCATCTTCTATCATTAATATGGTCTCTAGGCAAGGGTCACTAAAAATGTCAGGAATATATTGCATCACATGGCTACAATACCTTGGGATGTGGTGAAAAAAGCCCCATGAACTGCCACTGCAGACATAATAAGGGACAATAAGAGCGAAAAAAAAGCTAATAGTAGGCATCTTCAGCAGAACTTTTAAAAGATGGCATGAACCTGAAAAGGCAGTTTCTTCAAAGCCGATATACAGCAGCAATGAATGTTTTTGTCTTTCTTTTTTGAAGACTCCTGTTAGGATAGCCCAGTGAAGCTAAGAGACCTAGAGAACACTTCAAAAGAAAATGACTTCTAAGAGACACGTGTGGACTTGAACCAGCAAGCGCTTCATGTTGTTGTTTGAATAAAGCAAGCTGTGCCAAAGGTTCATGGGGTTTTGTCCTTTCACACAACAGACTCTTTTCAGATTTATAGCAAAGAAATTCTGGAACATAGTGAATAGGTGGAAAGTCATTACAATGGAGCTTTCTGCATTTTCTCTTTTGAAATGCTGGCAAATAACCCACAATTAAGTCAGCTGCTGAAAGGTTCTATTTCCAAATGAGTCTCAATCTCTTTCTGCTCTCACAGGCTCTGAGAGGATACCACCAAAAACCTATGATTGTCCTCATCTGATCCGTGTCACTCAGCTCCACCAAGGAAGAAGGTTCTGATTGTGGTGCAAGGAGCTGGAGACTGACTGCAAAATGGTTTGTAACAAACTGTTCATTTTAGCTTACTCAGGAATGCAGTGTTATAAGGGATCACCTGAGTTATGCAGCTCAGTACCTTGCAGTAACAGATGCTAAGTGCAAAAAACAAGTGCACAGAACATCCTCTTTCTGAATTTTAAATATAAAATTTAAGGTCTTTTATACAAAAGACCAAAAGGTACGACCCTGTCTTGCACCATGGAAAGACAACAGAAAAGGACAGGCATTGCCCAAACCTGATAACCCCCGTGCATACACACAAAACCAACCCCAAACCTAAATATCTTAATTAAAAGAATAAGATACCCTGTAAACAAATACAAGACTGACACCTACTTTCTCTAAAGCAAGTTTCATCATTTAAACAACTTGATTTTCCATGGATGTGTATGGTGAATATGTCACAAGTAGGATATTTCTCTCTGAATAAACGTAATTTGTTTTGCATTAAAGTATCTCTTACCTGTTGGAGGTTGATGGGATACATCAAGTTCTCTTACTATGCTCACAACCCATATTCAAGATTGTGCTGGGCTCTTTTCCCTCCTCTTTTCAAGTAAAAGTGATTCACTACTAAATTATCATCCACTCTGTATGGTTTTAATATATTAAGGCTCAGACCCTGCAAAGCTTTGCTGGTGTAGTTTTATGGTTTGTCACTTGTACCTTTGTTGTCAATAGAAATACTCAGTGTGGAATAAACATCTAGTACATCCAATGGTGAATCAAATGCACACAACTGCTCTCACTGAAGTACTTATGAAGCACTTGTTTCAGGAATTGGCCCTCCATCTCTATCTGGACAGATTTCTGTAAAGCCTTATAAAACATTTCCAAATATAAATAAACCCACAAAAATGTTTGCAATTTAAAAAGCTGTAGTTTCTCTCTACTTTTGTCATATGATAATGAAACTTAAGAACAAAGGAGGGTATTATTGTGTAATATGGTAACATGGAAAGTTTAAAAGAAATTCCTATTCATATTTAGCCATGAAATTACATTGATAATTATTTCTAGATATAATGAAAACAATAAAGCCTTCAATGTTCAAAACATATCTATAATGGGTTTTTTTCTTGTAATGACAAGTTTTGTTTTTCTTGGACTACTGGTGATAGTTTGGGGATTTTTACGTTGAGATTTTTAGGGAATGCAAGGGTTAAAGATGTGTAAAACAGATTTTCTCACAGTTTAAAGAGAGCAAAACAACACATTTAGGAAACCAGACAGCTAAAAGGTCAAAACGTTACACTTCCAGGTCAAACTTCTGGTTGCAATTAAGCAAATTCTTCTGAACATTTCTAGGGAAATCGTATTTCTTTTTGGTTTTACTTCAAATCTCTATTCTTTCTTGCTTAACTTGTAAGCAAAGCAATATTGCTCTCTCCAGAAACATTTAATAAAGGCTACTTGCTTGACTTTTTTTATAAAAAGAATTTGGCATTTCATCTCAAAAGAAAAGTTTCATTTTTTTCTGCCTCATTTAATAGACAGTTGAATTAATTTTTTAAGAAGGGCAATGAAGCTCTAATTTAGTTATTTACAAAAATAGACACAATCTTTCTTTTCCCCTTAGAAATCACATCTCCCTTTTCATCCACTTTTATTATCTGTATTTTCATCGTAGGGTTTGGTTTGGCTTTTTTAGGATTCATATTTTTTAGTAACTTAAGGTGTTTTCAAACTCCGATGGAGCTTTACAAAACCCCCTTCAAGTCTAAGATGCTGACAATGGTGCTGATGGAAATATTGGTGAGCCTGCCAAAACACACCAGCAATCTCATCACTCCTATCACTGCCCAACAAGACTACTTAGGTTTGAAAACAGAGAATCTCTGCTCCCATGGCAGACAGATTCTCACAGGGTTTTATCCCACTGCACACAGACACAGCATTAGCTGCACACGCACAACCAGGATAGGAATGTAGCATTATGTGGTTCTTTGGGCAATGCATGAGAGGTAGACCTGGTATGCATCTCCACAACATAACCCACTAAGTGGGTCAGTAAGTGATAGATGCTATTGTATGTACCCAAGCTGAAAAAATGAAATCCTAAAGGCATATTCACGACACATTAAAAATTCAGCCAACCACAAAGGATGTAACCAGACTGAGACATTATTTGCAAATGCTTTACTTCAGCAGAATCCATGTATTACATTGAACTGCCCTCACTACTTTATCTGTAGCATATTCCAGGCAGCCCAGTCTTCAAGTTATCCCACACACATATTTGTAAAGGTCAGACAGCTAAGGAAAGTCAGGTCTATCATACTGACCAAACCATTTTTTCTATGGTATTTTAGACATTCCAACGCAAGGAATTTGAGCATTAAATGCAGACCACAGAATCTATCAAATGCTGCTAACAGAAATCCTATTTGCCACATGCACGAAGGATGGGAGAAGATAATTTCAAGGTAAACTTATCCTTTATAAAATTTCAACTGAAACAGTGAGCACATAAAAAAAACTCTCCAAACCAATCTGCTACCAATTCCAGCTGTGTCTAGTGCTTAAACAGGTCCATAGAAGCTGTACACTGACATACTATCCTTTGTATTCCAGCTTGCAAGTGACTACAGAAAGTTTAAAAAGCTATACAGAGCACAACACCTCCAAGAGGAACAGACGTAACCACAAGTAAGAAATCAGGCAGCCAAATAAGAAACAGTAGGTGCTTAGGGACAGATTTTCAAAATAACTCCATGTGGATTCCAAAACTGCACAATTCCCACCTGTGACAGATGCTGAGAGCTCTTGCAGAAGGTAATTGTACATTCCCTAGCCTAGAGAAGAGTTACTTTGATATTCCCAATTTAATATCGAACCATAAATTAAAGGTGGGGCTCATCTTGCTCAACTTGCAACATCTGAATCAAACTAGTATCCTAAGCTTCATTTTTAATTGTTAGAGATTAATAGCCTATTAACTTTGAGGCAGCTTTGATAAACTGACAGAAGAGACAAAATTCCACTCTGGAAATACACATGATTAATGGATATTGACTTTTTGACCAATCACATGAAAACTCCAAAGAAACTTTCCACTTGCAGAAATGTATGTGTCTCTGCATAAAATGAAGTACTAACAGCAAAGTTGCTATGCAGTAGTACTTGGACGCTATAGAAAGACCTTTAGGATTTATATAGGAGTAATTTTTATCATATTTTTTTCTTTTTATAAACTGAAAACAATCATATGGAAATGAGAAACAACACCAAATTCTTTCTTTTCACAAAAAGAAACCAAATTGAACAACTTTCCTGTTGTTTTAAACAAATGCTATTGCTTTCCAGTACAACACGAGCTATATAAAACACTTTCTTACACAAATACACTATTTAATTTCCTATCCAACACCATAAACTTCACGAGGGCCAAAACTAGGGAAGAAGAAAAGTAAGGAGAATGCATTCAACCCACCTCGTGTTGCAGCTGCAAGTGTCCCACATAAGACAGAGACAGCAATTGCTAAAGTCTCTGCAAATCTCAGCACAGTAACAGAAAGACCAAGGTAGACCCCTCAATCTAGAAAGTGCAGAACATTCTCTGACAATCTTTGAAACCTGCTGACTCTCTCTGACATAAAAATGAGTTTTCAGATTTATAGTGCAGGATTTTTCCAGAAAAGTACAATGATAAAAAAGGCCATATTGGCCAAGTCCTCTTGATAGTTACTGGTCCACATAGCTAAATGCCTTGCATGTAAACGTCCTTATAAATGCCTACAAGGGGAGGTGAAATGCAAGACCAAATGTATGTGGTCATTTCCCCAATGTTTTCCCAGATTCAAGCACTCTCAACTCAAGCCTTTATTGAATCAAGGGAGTTCTGTGAATTCTGTACCCTCCCTAGCTTATTCTCCCATGTTTTTGTGGACTCAGCATAAGCTTTTATCATATCCATTACCCTGTGGCAATGAGTTCCACAATTTCGGTAACTATGGTGCTTCCAATAGCTTCATTAGATGCCTTCTTGTTCTCAAATTGGAAAAGAACGAGAGAAGAAACAATTTCTTAGATTTCTGTTATGTTTCCCCTAGTTCATGTATTTTCTGGGCTGAAGAGCCCTAACACACTCAATTCTTCCCTAGATTTAGTATGTTCCCTGTAATGCATTTCCTCAGCTTGGATCACCTTTGTTGCCCCTCTGCAGTTTTTCCCAATTCTATCATATTATAATCTTAGATAAGAAAAAAAAAGATCACCAAAAGAAAATCCTCAAATGGTGCACAAGTATGGCTTTCTAAAATCTTTTGTTCTAAACAGATATATAACCTTGATGTTCTAAAGACAAATGTTTTTGTGAAAAAAGATGCCTTTAATCCTCATTAGCTGGTTGTAAAACAAAAATGAAAAAAATTAATCTAAAGCAAATACAGGAAATATTAAATACAAGATACTAAGCAAAACATTTTCCCTAAGTTATTGCATAAGTTACTGTGTACTTCAGGGAGCTGTGAGGCTCTGTTGTCACAGACAGATGAATGTAAGTTGAAAGTTCAAAGATCTGCAGGACTTGGCCACAAGTCATAAGTGAGTCCATTGTAAAGAAGGAGCAATAGAATTATTTTGAGAGACAGGAATTATAATGTGCAACTGAAAACATCAAAGTTCATTTAAAAGACTTCTGTCCTCTTCAGTCCCCAATGGAAGCTTATCTGCCATACCTCACTTTCCCTGCAGTTGCATCCATCAATTTTTAGTGGAGTTGCTTTTAAGCAAGGTAGATGAAGTGATTCTAGTTAAAACCACACAAAACACTGTTTCACAGCAGAGGAGTAAGAGTTAACAGCTGGGAATTTTGCTGCTACAGGGTTGTAACGTGGAACATATCCTATGAAGACCTTACACAACTCATGTTCTACACTAACAGCGAACACTCCTAAAGCAAACTAGGCCAGACTGAAAAGGGTATTTTCCTTAAAAACATCATCATGTTCGAATTAAAATGCAAGGCTAAAACAGTTTGGAATATTTACCATCATGATTCACTGTATAGGTTTTGTATGCTTACAAAACAAATAGTTTCATAGGCAAGAGAAATGTATTTTCTTATGAAATTGCCTCTCACTCATTTTTTTTAACACTACATAAGAAGTAAACCTGGAATCCAGGACTTTATAAGGATGAACTATTCATAAAAGCTCAGTTTAGTAATTAATAATTCACTCAGTTTAGTAAGCTTATGAGACGTTAATGTCTGAAAACCTAATGCCTGAGAGTTCTACCTGTTAAAGTTCAACCATATTTGCAAAAAGTAACTGAGGGAAAAGATGGACAGACAGACACACACAAAGAAAACACCATCACAGTAATCCCCATTTCCTCAGAAAACTGGGTTAAACATATAAAAATATTACACACAATCCCAGACAAAACAGATAAAATCAAGCTGGGAGCTCATTGTGCCATGTGACAGCATGCTCTCAAATTATTTTCACTGTAGAAGAGCCTGTACAATAAAAAGATCTGAAATCAGAGCAAAAATGTTCTACCCTCAAGCCAAGAAAAACAACAAGGATGCTAGGAAAGGAATGAGAAAAGATCTGAAAATTACTTGTAGGATCAACATAGTTAACTTTTTCCTCCCTCAAGAGGGAGAAGAAGGTCAGTTTATAAGATAGCTTCTTCCTTCCTTCCATTTCTAACATGAACATTTCTACCAACCATGTTTTCTTTCCACATCCTCCTGTAAGTTTTCTCTATGCCCAAGTAAACTTTACCTTCTTCCTTAATTTTCCACAGCCCCTTCTTTGTCATTCTCCTCTATTTAATATCTCCACTCACTCTCCTTTAGAGCCTCTTGTTACTTAGTTCTCATTGCCCTTAATCAAAACCAGTCACCTTCTGTGAAACATGAAAAAACAGGCTGTGCTTTTAGCTTGACATTATCACTAAAAACCAGTCTGTGTTACTGAGTAGTGCAAGTGATGCAAAGTGAAAAATGTATGGTATGTATATAAAAACCTGAGTTCTAATTTTAAAGATTATGCATTTATAAAGTCAAGTAGTGAGCTGGTTTTATGAGATAAATTCACTAATACATGGGTGTTGTTATAGGAAGGTTTACATTGATTGAACTTCAACTACTGCAAGTGAACCATAACTGATTGATGCCCTTCTTGCATGATTTTGGTCATGCAGATTCGATGAAGGTAAAATTGAATCCTTGAAAATGGACTCCATTTTACTTTTCTCTTAAAAAAACAAATCAAAATCAAACATTTGGACATTAATTAAACACAGGAAAAGAGTTTATACCAAAGCCTATGTCCAAAGACTAAATTAAAGCTTACTTTGGCAAATTGTTCACACTGGCCATTTGGGAGGGGTGGGGAAATTGTTCAGACAGAAGGAAGAATAGGAAGAACTTGCTTGTCTTGGCTAGTTTGTCTCATTTTTCCATTCTTTCTTTCTTTCTTCTCCTGTGTCTAACACCCACAGATTTCCTAATGAGATGGTATGTGACCCACCACACACTGCTGTGTGGGTGTAACTTAAATGAAAAAGAAATGTAAATTAACAAGTAACTTGCACTGATATTTATATGATGTGCCACAAAACTGAAAGATGGTATCAAATAATATTAAACATAGTGTAACATTAATACTAAAAATAAATTGTGATAGGTGAAAATATTCTCTTCAAAATAGTTTTGGTAACCAGCTTAATGACAGTCCTCTCTGCTCAAGAAATCTAGACAGCATGATGTCATCTACTCAAAGCAAGGTAGTTTGGCTTCTGTTTCTGAAGACAATACGACATGCGTTGATTTTAGAGTTAGTCTAAAATCTTACTAATGCTGGTGTAATAATTCTGTTTCTAATAAATTTTGAATACATCTTGAAATGTGGAGAGTAAACTAATTAAAATTGACCTGAAAAGATGCAAGTTCAAATAGGGCTGGTATGCTGACCCGGGATACTTGGAAGTTGTAAATAATCAGCTAATAAGCATCTTAATGTTCCTGCTATAGATACACTCTTTCTTGTAATAGTAGGGGTTTGTTTTATAGCAAGAAAACTCTAGACACAGACTTGCATAGCTTTGAGTAAAAGAAACCACATTCAGTTTGAAGAGCTCAGAAACTTTTCCTAACCTCCAAAAGCAACAATAGCTGCAAGCTTAACCATTTCACCAGCAGCACCTCCCGTAGGTGTATGTAGTTAACCACGTTCCAAGCATGTGCATCTTGGTGTACACTACAAAAACTGTCAGCCAAACACTGGCCAGCTATCTTGCACTTATGTGTTTGTGAAAAAACACATCACTGTCCTCTACAAGCAGAACCCGTGATCCTAGAGAGAAAAAGCAAAAGAGGTTTTGGAGTCATGTTTGAGTGATGATAACTGCTAAGGACTATCAGCCTTATGGCTCACTTGAAAGGGTCAGTCCCTTAAAGGGAGCTCCCTGTTGCTCCAGTGAACATCCACCTATTCTGTTATTTCCTTCTCAGGTAAGAACAGACTTGATTGTAACTTGAATAAACTTGATTCTTGGACTTGAACAAAGCACTCCTTTCTTAAAAATTACAGCCCTGAGCAAAGCAGGCTGACAGAAGGGGAAAGAGATGGATTTGGAAATCAAGTTCAACATGAATGTTCATTATCACAGACTGCTTCCTTCCTTTCTTTCTTTAGTGTTAATTAATGACCGTGAGATTAACTGCAGAAAACTGATGGAAGAGTAATCCTGTCTCATTATTCTTCCATCTAAAACTGTCACACATATTGCTGATAACCTCCTCAAATGCATATCTTTAAGTTTTTGATTTTCAGGAAATAAGGGGAAGAGTCATGCAGAAGATCAGTTCACAACCCTGCAACAGCATACCAGTATTTTTACTGAAAAGTTCACAACATAAAAGAAGACAAAAGATACTCAAATCTAACAAACATCCTCAAATCACAGTTGCATTTATAAAAACAATTATTACATCTAGCAGTTTTATCTTACAAAATCATTATTTTTGAAAACCAAACTTAACTGAAGCAAGAAACTTAGAAGAAAAGCTTTACTCAGTACAAGAAAACAGAAAAATCTCAACACATCTCAGAAATTCTGATCCCACCCCCTGTCACATCACTCTGCTTTCACTATAAAAATATTCTATTTGTTGATTGAAAACCAAGAAAGTAGGGGGATCTGAAAGTTCATGTGTTTTATAAACATTACAATATTTTGAAGGGAAAAATGTAGTTACAACTCGCAAGGGAGAAAAAAAAAAAGGTTTAAAAATCCTTCCGTGTCCTGAAGCACTTTTTGTTTATGCGCTATTGTGTTCTTGTGGGTGGAAAAAACCCCTCATGTCATGCCTTAACAATCTGGCTCCACTATATGCCTAAAATTTTGCAATAGTAAGACAACCATACAGTATTCAACCCGTGTTTTCTTTATTAAAAACACTCATCAATATCGATAATAGTGTTCAAAGCTGCAACCATCAACTAGAATTCTACAGGAATATACCTTTCAATAATTTCAAACATTCTGAGGTAAAGAATTTGGTTGGAATTATTAATATGTATTGAATTTTAAATTTTGTTTCAGTATATTGTATATTCTAAGCATTTTAATTACATTCATGGTGGAATTCATATTCCAGCAGAAATCATTTTCAATGTATTTAGGAAATGCAAGAAACCACAGCCAGCACAGTGGAATAACATTAACCAAAAATTGGCAAGCCATTTAGCCCAAAGCTGATTTAACATTAGAGCACAAGCTATAGTGATCATTATCTTTAGTTTAAAGTGTGCATGTACTGAAATTGCACCTATTAGACTCACCACTCTTAAACATACATCCCCCCAAAAAAGTTCCAATTAGATAAATGCTCTTATTACTGTTCTCTTCTGCACACTAATTACTCCCAAGGTCATTGATGCTACTGCCAAGTCGGCAGTAACACTGGTAAAATAACAAATGCTGTTTATCACAGCATAGCTATTTTTCAAGACTGAAAAGACTCTCAGAAGAAGGAGAAGTAAAGATACTCTTTCTAAATGTATAACTTCTAAACTAAATGGCTGAGTGGAAATGAAACTTAACAAACCAGCAAGATTACCATTCATTTTGTAGGACCCAGGATAACAGAATTGATCCTTTTCCATTCTAATGACAGGCTCTCATACTAATAGTGCAATCATTATGTTCATTTTTCAGCAGCATGGAAAATTAAAACCCACTTAATTTTTTCAACAACATAGCTGAAGTAATTTCAGACCCAAACAGCAGCTATGGCAGGCTTCCTGGCTTTCCTGATGGCCAATTTATCACAGAAAAAAATAAATAACACCATTTTCCTCTATACTTCATCTTACTTGACAATAAGTTCAATAATTTCTTTACCGGTAAGAAACAAAGGACCACGTTCCATTGATTTCCATTGACCACGTTGTTTCCGTGCTTCCAAGTAGTGTTTGACCCTTGAAGCAACAACTTCTTCCAGCAGCGTGCAGACCTCCTGAAGGAGCAACCATTGGCCTGATTAGATCTAAATTTACATACGTGCTTACAGACATACAGCAGAAATCAATACAAAAATCACACTGTCACTTAAAAAGGAAAAATACTACCTGCCATTAAGTACTGAGGTATTACACAGAGGTGAGAAGAACGTAATTTGAGAAAGGAATGGTAACAAGGGCAAGGAGTATTAAAGAATTTTGCTCCAAAACAAGAGAGAAAGTACATTATGAAATTCTCAGTTGTCAGGTGAAATACATAATATTAGAACACCAATAATTTTTGAACAGCAAAACAGTTTCATTTGTATGCAAAGTTGGAAAAAAACCACATTTAAAATGTATCCAAACATTAGGTATTTGAGCTAAATATTAGTAAAAATACTCCCAGGAATTGTCAACACACATATTTTCTCTGCAAGAATCCTTATAAACCACAACAGGCATTTTATTTCAATTCAGTGTAATTCTGGGGGGAAGACTGAGCTAATTAGGTAACAGTAACTTAATTTCTCTAGTCCATTTTCATTTTTCTACTCCTAAACTTCATCATTCATATTTTTCATACTTCCTTCAGCAAAACACAATAGAAACCACATACAACTCAAGAAGAACAATCCCCTCAGCCAGAATAACCACAGAAAAAAAACCTGGAAAAAAACAAAATCTCTTGAATACCAGAATAAGTTTTCAGATTAATACATACAAATATGTTGGAGATTTTTCCCCTCAGTATTCTCAGTTTCCATTGTTCATAAGTATGTGCTCACAGAAATGAGACTTTGTGGCACAGAAAAATATCATTTTACCTTTTTACACTGTTTGGACAGTAGACAAAATTGTATTAGTACTACCTAAACTACAACATCTTACCTCGAAATTTACTTTTGATTACTCCAGAAAGTATGTAGAGCAACAAATTTTTAACATATTGGTCTAAATGAAAGCAATGCACGTATATTGGTCAACCACCAACAGTATTTTCTCCTTCCATTAAGAAATTCATTGCCCTCTATGCTTGAAGAGTGCAATTATAAAATACTATATTTACTTATCCTTCTGTTTAGCTCATTAAAGTGATCTCATTACACATTCCTTCATGGGACTACAGTCCAGGTTCTAAGGAAAAGGTCTAGAAAGCAGTGGAGACAACGTGTGCATTTGGTCTCTTCTACAACAATAAAGATTAGCATGCACTTCCTTCATTTACATGGAAAATGGTTCAGTTGTGCTTATGGAAATATGATTTAGACGGTTCTCCACAAAGAACTACACATAACTATATTCAAGAAAGCATAAACAAGAGCATGGCTTCAAAAGAATTGTCTCAATGTTTTTCTCACCATTAAAAAACCCTTGTAGCTGAGACCACCTATATGAATATGGAGGAACATAGCAATGACATGAATAAAAATCAGTTTAAGATATTTTTCTTGAAGTACAAAGATAAAACTTCGACTTTTTTATTCCAAGGGAAAAGAGATCAGACAGAAAGGGCTGGGAAACGTGAGGGGTAGGAAGAAGGAATAGCTCTCAAATGTCTCATTTTGCATCTTGCAGCAATCCCAAGACGGCTCTATATACAAGGCATGTGACAGCAAACTGTAGTCTTTATGATGGTGAGCTAGACAACATATGCTGTGTTTTCTTACACCAGTCTTGTGCTTATGGGTATTCCTTTAGTTCCCAGTTGCATCGCCACGCTCCATTTGCTACAACTAGCAGCCGTTGACTTTCATCCAAGCTATGCAGGGAGATGAGCAGAAACCACACTTGTGTTACAAGGGATCTAAGGGCATCTGATTTTCCCCACAGACGAGCAAAGAGGGCTGTGCTACTGATAGTATTTTCCAGATTTTTAAAACAAAAAACTATAGGAAACTGCTTGTGATGGATGTATAAAAACTCTCATTAAAAAAAAAGCAGGGATAATTTGCTTGTAATACCTTACTGAGCTTTTTCTTCCCACTTCAACAAAGAATCTGCATAGGACATTCAGGAAGCAAATTGTAAAGCTATTGGAATCACACTTGTCGGCTGTCGAAAATACGCAGCCTTTGTACTTCACTCCAATGTGCGGTCACAGAAGTGTAATGAATGCTGCCCCATCATGCCTTTTATTAAATCAATCATGATCTAATTTCCTGAAATTCATATCTTTTGGTTTGGCAGCCTTACAAAATACACCTTGAAAACGCTTAAAAATTAAGATAACTGGGATAGTAAAACTGGTTATAAATAGGAGTAATGAGTATTCATGTAGTCAGAAAAAAAAGAAGCCCAAAAGATTCCTCTGCTTAAGAAAGCTCAAATCGGATGAACCACATGCTGTTAAATATTCTGCTTTCATTCCCTCAGGATATTCATTTATTGTTTCTTTTAATTTTATTTAAATGTGTTACTTTGAGACGCACAGAGATGCTCTGCGGTGACAAGTTAATTGCGCCATTATTAGGAAAGCTATCTGCTGAAAATTACTGTAACAGAGACTTGCGGGAAAGTCCACAGGCATTTGAAACATGTCCTGCATTCGTTTTCAATAGGGAACTTCTCAAGTTCCCACAGACTGCAATAGGGGAAAATTCCCGCCAGTAACTCATCACAAGATTGTAGCAGAAATCACACAGAATCTGACAGAAGTGACATGCATCATTTTCCTGATCACTGATGCTGATCACTGGTTTTCCAAAATTTCATCTGTCGTCAGGGTACAGAACTGATACCCTTAAAGATTGGGAGTTTCTGTTCACAAGGTGCAATGGTTGTGTTATCGTTTATCATGCATATTCATTACGTTTTCTTGCATTAAGCACAACATGGTTCATAGTTCTCAGAACAAGAAAAAAAAGATTTGATAGAAAGATATTTCACCAACAAGCTCTGCCAAAATGATACTTGGCAACATCAGGATAATTTACATTCCTGAGAAATACATTTTTTCAATTAAATTTTAAGCCAGAAGAATCAAAAGAGCATGCACAGATGCATGTATATGCACACACACATAGAGTTAAAAAATTCAATGGCCAACTGAAAGTGGTCATTCATGAACAAAAAACCACATATGGTTGACTTAGGGGTCCCACAGCAACTGTTGACAGTTAGGTATAACTAACGATATTCTCATAACACTGAAAGATTCTGAACAGCTCAGGCAATCCAGTTTTTTCCCTGCAGCCACATGCTTTTGAAGTAGAACTGGTATTTTGTTGTACCTCTTTCTCATGATGTGAAAACCAGCTGGTGTCTTTACTGGAGCCTTGAGGCAAAATATGAACATCCACCAAAACAGCAAAGTTCCCACACTGGAAAAAAAAAAAAACCAAACAACAAAACACGGTGAAGAAAAAAAAGTTCAACTGTAGCTGCGAGGAAGCACATGTTGAGCAGACATGTAAACAATCAGGTAAACATATGCAACTGATTCACAGATACAGCAGGCAGAACATAAAACTGTGAAAGATTATAAAGCATGGAATTATAACTTTACCATTGTTTGTGGGTCTAATAAAAAAACAAGAGCACAATATCCATCTGCACAGCTCACCAAAAAATTTAAACAATAACAAGCACAAGTACATGGAATTTTCTTTTGCTATCTATACACCACTTTTACATCTGAGCTCAAATAAATTTTAACATGTGAAAAATTAGCTATTCCTTCACCAACCTCCCATCATTCTATTTTATGAGAATTTAGAACCACATTAGTTAACTGGTTTGTATTTGAAATGTATTAAGTTGTTAAAATTTCAGTCTCTTTAGAAGTCTTTCCCACTCTCAAAAATACCCAATGTCAAGAACAGCAAGTTTAAAGAACTTGTGGTAACTAATATTCACTAACATCTGTCATTTAGCCAATACTATACTTTGATGGGTTAAAGGATAATAAATATACCAATAAATGTTGGATATACTTGTTGGGATGATAAAGTTCTGAAATTCTTTTCTAGGATTTGAGGAGGGTGTGATATAGGAGGTTTAATTCTTTCATTTCATCAGTACATCAGTCATTACAGTAACCTTCTAATGTAAGGAAGAGCGAAAGGCACAAACCAACCTCCTTAGTTCCACTGTGCACTAACTTAGTCCTAGCCATAGAACACCTTCTCTTTTCCTGCACATAGGTATGCTGCGTTACAAGGTAATGCTTTCACTTTCTTCTGTAACAGCACCAAATCTCACTCAGACATCCTTTAACTAAACAACTTGCAAGGTAAAACCCAATTTCATCACTCTGTTTTGGCTGCTTGTGCTACACTTGTGATGCAACAAACTCACTCATTGAGAAAACTGGACATGTGCAGTCATGGCAATTGCACATCCGGAATGTCTGATGGAATAGAAAAAACATCCCAATTCCAGACAAATCTCGAATGTCTATGTACAACCCAGCGTCAGATGGGTCTTGTTTCATGTAGGCATTGCAGCACATACATCCTGTCCTAAGAAATTCTCTCCATATTTGCTCTTCATTGCCAAACATCTACAAACCCCGTGCAGAATCAGTTCTAGAAATGTTGTACATCACCTACAGTCTAAGAAGTACATCTGTATCTTTGATTTATGGTATAGCAGTAGTACAGTCTTTAAGAACACCCTCACCTGTACAGTTAGTACAAAAACCAGCAAAATTTAGCCTTCATTTTATCAGTCATGACAGTGTATTTGATGAATTATAAATCTCTGGGTTTACAAAACATTTAGAGCTGCAAATTATCCATCAACAGAAGTATTTAAATAATGATTTAAATATAATGAAAACAGAATTCACAACCAATACTGTAACTAGAATGCAAAAGTTTGGCAAATGAAACAAGCATTGTGAAATCATTTTGAGAAACTTCTAAGTTACTTATAGGTATCAGTCACTGAAAGAGCAGAATGCTTTGATCTATTGTATCAAAAGGTTTCTCTTTCCTCCAGAGAACCAAGAATTACCAGATGGCTGCAACAGCAAACCTATCCAAGCTTTAAATTGATGACACAATATCTCTCCAAAAAATCTCTGTTGAATCATTAGTCAGCTTCAGCAAACTTTTGAGTTGACTACTGAACTTCAAAGTTAGCAGACACTGAATATTATAACGAGAAAGCCAGGAAATTATTCATGGTTCAGCACTTACAACAGTGAACAACTATTTGACACATCACGAAAATTCACGTTATCAAATGCTACAGGTTAACTTGCATCATTTTCTGATGACTACAGACACTTTCTATGTAGATACAGATGCAAAGTATAGAACTGTTTTTCAATGAGTCAATGTTTGCAATTATTTTCTTTTGAATGGCAGTATTTGCCAATCCTGAAACAACGGCAAAAAACCAAAATAACAAACTGTATTTGATCCTCTATAATGGAAAATTACCTTAAAATCAAAATTACCTTAAAAATATTACAAGCAGACCAAACACTTGTAGTACTTCAAAGAAAAACAAATATACAGGGATAATATGTAAATCTTTGTAACAGTCAAGTCTTCTCAACAGACCATTTCTACACACCTCTGAGTTTTGGAGCACACTTCCTCAAGACAGCATCCCTGGAACTATTTCAACATCCAAAAGCCAACAGTTTTGCCACTCAATTAGAACAGATTTGGGACAGGATACAGGGAAGAATGACCATCACAGAGTAAGAGGAATTTGGAGAGCAACAGGATATAAACACAGATCTTCCTGGATCTCTTTATTTCCTATTTTTCCTAAGTCCTGAACATGACACAAGCAACAGCTCCCATGCAGTCTCCTTTACACTCTCAAATTATGCCTTTGTAGGCCTTCACAGGGTGCAACCTTGGCTGCTCCAGCAGCAGAGGAAGTGTTGTCTTTACAGCCTAAATCACAGTCCAGATAATTGTGGGGAACAGATGGAACTGGAAGAAAAATGAGTACTGTTCATATTAACAGATTTGATGCTCTTATAAGAGTTTCTAAATATTTTTTATTTTTCTCCTGGAGACATGCCATTCCATGGAAATATTAGCTTTTATTTCAGAGGAAATGAAGTATTTCTAGTCATTGCTCTTGCAAGAAGAGACTCGTGACTCCTAAGTACTGTAACTGAAAGGCAGATCAAAATAACAGAGATTTTTTTTTTTCAATTTACATCTCAAAATTTGCACTGGAAATTATTTTGAGAGGTGTGATTGGCAACAGTGAAATCCAAATGCCTGATTTGACAGGAAACCATTTTGTCAAGAAGCAACAGAAAAACATTTTCACTGAAAAATTAAAGAAACAGACATGCCAGTCTCATGTCTCCATAATTCTATCATTCAAAACCTCTTCATTTTTCTAAACTGCTTTTTAATGTTAACCTACTTACAGTAAGAGTCTAACAACATTCACTGTGTTATTAAACAAAGGGCTTTAAATGATTTCAGAATGTTGTTAGTGTTTTGTTGTACAGTAAATGGCATCTAACTCAGAACATATTTTCAGGAATGAAACTGTTTATACAAATACATCAAACACTTCATAGATTCTGCAAATGGAAAAGACAACCAGACATGTAACACAAACAGAATGAATACCAACACAAAGTGAGAAGTCAGTCAAGGAAAATCATCTGCTCATAACCTGGCAAAACCTTGTCCCATGATAAGCACATATTAAATGGTGGATTACCATCTCGAATTTCCCACTGAGTAGATAAACCCAAACAAATACTTTCCATCGCTATACTCAATGTTACAATCTCTCACGTGGATACTCATTTCTTTAAACTGCCTCACTTCAAAAGCATAAAAATGGTCATTACAAGGAAAACTACTTGGAATGCTAAGGATAAGCATAGAGAGTTTGTATTCAGTTACATGCTATGTCATTAAACCTGACAGCACACGAGAGTCAGCTTCCCAAGACACATATTAGCATTTTCCATTTTTCTGATCATTCTACGGATGTGGGCTGTTGGGTCAGAATTAATTGATGATCAGTTGAAGTAGTGTGGCTACCTTGCAAATTGTAGGCTACTGTCATATGTGCTTTCACCTTCCAGAAGGATGGCTGCAAACACAGGTGATGCCATCAGCATGACCCTAGTAGTTACCTTGAAGTCTGTTGTCTCTGCTTCAGAGATTCAGATTCAGATGTGAGTGGTCTTTGTAGCACCAAAAGCTTGGGAAGTTCGTTATATTAACAGCTTTACAGAAAGACAATACTTTTCCCTATAAGCTTTGCTTTGTTTATAATAAATTTAAAAGACTGTTTTTAAATACTGGGAGAGAAGCATGTCCTACACTGTAAAACTTGAGTTCTCCAGACTAAGCATAGAGAGACTGTTTCTAGTGTTACCTCATCCCTGAAAGGTGCAATATTTCATTAGAGTGATAATTTTATTCCATTCTCCAATGATGTCAGTAGTTTAAAAACTAGACTACATCCCAAAATGACCACTCAAAAGTGTCACACTGCTGAAAAAGACTTCCAAAACATAATTGATAGGAGGTATAATCAATCATCACATGGTAAAAGCACAGCTAAGAGATTTGGTGGAATAAAACAAACACTAAAACAAACAAAAAACCCAAACACCAAACATAAGAAGCTTATGTAAAATATGTTCTTAAAATAAAGATGAAAATTTTAGTGTATTCCATTCTTTCCAAGTTCTTTCTAAAAACCAGTAAATGTTCTATATTCAATTACACAAGTTCAAACATCTACAGAATTAAGTACAATTATGTATTGCCATTGGCCTATACACCATGCCAACTATATTATGACTTTGTACATATATATATAGTCACTTTTTCCAGGCATTCTAGAAGCAAAAAAGTTTATTCTTGTCCTCTAGCTTTCTGATTCCAAAGAAAATGATACATCTTCTTTTATTTATATACTTAGCACCAATATTTTGACTTTTCTACAATAACAGCAACAGGCAAACATATAAGCAAGTATACAGCACAGGAGATACATGTGTCCTTATACAGAGTCAGTTTACCTTTCCTTTACAAGCATGTCTAGGAGCACTATGATTTGAGGCAATATACAGTTTGCCAAATTGTGAGGCACACTTTTCTAGTGTAACCTGCAGAGTCAGGATACTTGTTCACACCATCACCACTGTTGATGGCTATATAGGGGCAAAGCAGGTTTGGTGGCACATGACATTGTACATTTCTCATTAAGTAGATCAAGTTACAATTTGATATGTGCCTTTCCATATATGTTTCCAGAATCTCCGGGGTTTGGTTTTAAGGGGGTTTTCCTGCTAAGAAAAAGAAAGGGGGGGGAAGGATAGGCTTTTTTTTACCCATACAGTTGAATTGCATACAAATAGTGCCTCTCTAGTTACTGTTCAAAGCAAGGTGGTTTTTCAACTTTGAATTTCAGGAGAGCATTTAGAAACCAACAGGTTACCAGTGATTGGTTTGACTGTCATGAGATTTACAAGATCATCTAACAAGAGGAACTGATGATTAAAAATGGACTTCTCACCAGTTGATTCAGAATGAGAGCAGAAAAGACCAAAGGGAGTGCTCTGGTAGGAGCCACAAGCAGGAACCTTTAAGGAATTACAGATACAGCTCCGTTCTTCAGAATGCTCAAGAAATAAGAAGTGAATGTCGGGAAAGAGAAAAAAAAGAAACATTCTGCTTTTGACCTTTTCTGTTTTCTGGGTAAGAACTGCTTGGTTCCGAAAATGTTGCAAAGCTTGCAGTTTGTTATAAATACTGCATGGTTCTGAAAAGACGAGTTGTACCCCAAAGCTGTTCTAAGCGCTGAGCCATTCACTGTATTATTGGGGAATCCACAGCTGCTTGTACTAGATGAAAAATTGGACTACAAGACCTCAAATCCCAAAAAAGAGGAAAGATGGAAGATGTGAACAACTTGAAGAGTAACTAGAAACTCACGCCAAGAGACTGAGCTCTACTGTTTCAGAAAACCTTGCAATATCTGGGCTCCACGCTGCAGTTTCATGAGGGTCCAGCAAACAACCTACTTGTCCTTTAAAAATCTCAAATGGGATTCTATTTTATTTACTAGTGTTGTAGAACGTTTTTGATAAATAGCTGGTCTTGTTAAAGAAAGACTATAACCTTCAGCTACCATCATCTAGATCTTTTTTGCCCCTGGCTTTCAAAACTCTATGGGATCCCTCTGAAACAGTAAAAAGGGAGCAGTAGATCAACAGCAATGGCACAAGGACATCTAACTTAAAGATCTATCCTCAGAGATATGGTACTAAATTATACCTAGATTCAGAAGGAATTAGACAACCTAAAATGCATTCAGACTCATCAAAAGCAGGAAATTCCCCCTTTTATAACTTGGATGCGAGTTATGGCTAAGTAATCTTTTGCAAGTGCTTGGCTTGCTTTTTTAGGGGTATAGTTTACATATGAGAAATTCCTAAAGGGAAGAGTGTTTAATTTTCTGGTGTTTTAGTGAAAAAAAAAGTGATCTGAAAATGCAATCAATGAGCTATGGGGAGTATCAAGATCACATTCAGAGGTTCCCATGTCAAGCAAAGAGGTGCAAGTAGAGAGCAAGACTTTAGAAAAAACTTTTGACAAATGTGGTCTGAGAACACAAGAAACTAGGATGCAACATCAAGGCAATATTTTAGACTATTAAAAGATGCAGATGGACAGGATATTAAACATAAGAAATGATGGGGAAAAGAAAACAAGACGTACTTGTGAATAATTCAACCCTTAGGAAAATATATAGAAATCTGATGGAGCTGTGTATGATACTGGAGACTTTCAAATGAAGGACTAATAGGCTGTTAAAGCTGTCATTGCGAGAGATCCACCCATATCGACAGATTTAAACAAATTAATCAAGAGAACTCCTTCAAGGACACCCTAAGTATCTGCCCAGAAAAAAGATCTGTATGTTTTTAGCAACATAAGAATGCTTCAGTGCAAATGAAGCCCTTCAGTATATCACCCACAGTCAGGCTAAGCACTAATCACTTAATCTAAACATCTGAACTGGTCTCGGAGAACTGTTCTATCAGGTACAATGTTGCAAAAAGAAGCCTAAATTGCGTAGGAGAATTAAGCTTAATTTAGGTTGTCAATCTGTGTTGGTCTGATTCCCAATTCTGTAGGAGTTTTTGTAGCCTACATACTGAAAGGAGCCATGTAGCTGGAGCTCCAACAATTGCAAAAAAGCAAGTTTTTCCTCAGGGCAAAGTCTCCAAGCAACAGTGCAATCTGTTTTTAAAGGATACATACCATGTCCTTGCCCGTGTCAGAACTGATCCAGAAAAACAGAAATAGCAGCATAGTATTTGTTCAAGATAATAAAAAGATAATTTGAGATTCCAACAAGCTGCTTTCACCCTTTTGTCATAAGGTATTATTATAATAGCTGTGGTATTTAAATCATACCTAGCAAGTGACGAAGAAACACTCATCTCTGCAGTAACCTGCACTTCTGACACTTTGGGTGAGAGGCCATAATAACTGGATAGCTGAACATATTCACACTCTATCTAAACACAATTAACTCTTAACTGTAAATTTTATGGACATTTCCTAGGGCTTGGACACACTGATAGAATGCCACAGGATAACACATTATTGTGTATCATTTGATCTTTGGTTAAGTGAGTGCAGATAAAAACTAGAGCTATCTTACTTAGCTCTCACCCTAAGCTATCAGCAATAAAAGTTTGGTATTAAGAAAGTGATTCACGATGAGAAGAATAACCTTGTCACTGCTGTGCTAGACTGGAATGTGAGACATCCTTTTAGGAGTACAGTTTATGTACCAGGTGATTTTCTGTGTTTCTGCAGATGTGAGTCGTGACTAGAAAATTAAATGCAATAAAAATTAAGGTTAAAAGACATTACCCTCAGTGTCTTCTGAATTAAACTCTGCCAGAGGAAATAAATCCCGTCATTGGACGGCACAGAAAACATAATTTACAAAATTCTCATAAGGTGAAGAAGAGATAAACCACAATGTTTGTTTGGTAAGGTAATGTGCACACTGCCAGGATGAAGGGAGCAGCAGTTCTCAAGTGTATGATGCATCCAGTAACATATTTCTTGAGTTTAGTGTACGACAGCTGCAGGGATGGGTCAACTTCCCTCCCAAAAACAGAACGGGGAAGTGAGGGCAGGTCCCACGCTGGAAATTGTTCCACGTTTCCCAACTTTTATTTCACAAAGCTTCAGATTCCTTTTTATACTAACAGACAATGCCTTACCTGCCCTAAAATTTATTTGCTTCCCTCCCTCTCACGAAGGCGTTACCTACCGCAGCATGCAGCTACTGAAGTGGGAAGCAGGAGGCAACAGAAAACCAAACCAAACATCTGCAGCCCATGTTTCAATATAAAATATTTGCAGATGTTAAATCTTTATGCCAAAATAATTTAACAGAATAAAGATACATTGGTTACACATGCTCAGACTTTAAGACAAATACATAAAGCAGAAGTATTTTTTATTTGCAAAATCAAAAAAGGGCAAGTGAGCCAGATTTCTTAATATTGTTAAATTTGCTCAAGTGGTTGAAATGTTGCATTTTCCAACTGCGTAAAAGAAGTACTTTTTAACTCTGTGTTTTAACTAACTTGTTTTTGAAACAAAACAAAGCCAGGAAAGTTTCAGAACTGCATGAAAGATTTTTCAGAAATAACGTAAGAAAAAAAGTGATTCACTTCTGAAAAAGGCATATTACAAAAGTGACTACCTTGGGACAAAGTCCTTCTATTAAGTGGGACCGTATTCAGTCAACAGAAAGCAGAGCAAAGCTCAACAGAATAATCAATGCTTTATCTACAACGGTAGAAGGGAAGAAATGGATGAGCCTTTCAAGGGAACAAGTGATGCTCCAAACCTTACTGCTGAGAAAGCACAATCAATACATCGTATTTCAAAATAGAAACAGAACAGCAAAATCTTCAAGAAATTACCAGCTGGAAAGCAAAGTAATTATTTTTTGGTAATATTCAAGGGAAAAAAATGTTCTCATCTGGCATTTAACAGAAGATATAATAAATAGACTTTGTGCACAAACAAAAATGGATACAAAAAGAGTAGGAGCAACAGCAGATTTCTAAAAATATATCAAATACTAACATAGCTGTACACTGAAGAATTTGCAACAAGCAAGTTGTGAAATGTACCACTGATTCCTGGGGGAGATGTTTGTCACCAAAAAGGCTGCTTAGACTAAAACTTAACCTACTAAGGAACCTATTTCCCCATTTGTCTGTCCTTGCTCATTCTGCCTCCATCTTACTTCTTCCAGAGGTGACAACTTCCAGAATTAAAGAGGAACAACTGTCTCCTACCTAAACCAGTTTTAATACAGTATCTGTTTTTAAAAGCATACTAAAAACTTTGATGGAAATAAATAGGGGTTGCCTATTCATAGTTCTGTCCTAGCACACATAAGAAGTGGTAACCTCTGGTATGAGAATAGGTCAAGGTTGTGGATGACTAGACCTGAACTTACATCAGATGCAGCTAAAGAAGAACCATGTGCTAACATCAGGCCTTTAGGAGGCACTCATTAACACCATAACCTACAAGGAAGAGGGCAGGAGTGTACAGCATTAGATTGTACACGTTAATCAGTATTTACATGCACCTAGCAGGCACATCCAAAATTTGCAGAGGATCCTTCTGCAAATATTCTTCTTTCTACAACACAGTTCCTCAGCTGGGAGGTTAAGTGCTTACCAGTTTTCTTCTAAAGATTTATAAAAATTAATTAATCAACTCAAGTCTCTTCTAATAGGGGAAAAGAAGATCCAAACTGATTGTTTTTAATATGAAAACAAACACTGAATGGACATTGAAAGTAACAAACTCAGAACTTCACACAAGTATAGCTTAAACTGTAACTGATTTTGTCAGTTTCTATAATTCTTTTCCCACTAATTGCATTGATAGGTATTTCATTCACATATGGTCAAGCAAGTAATAAAAACCCAGGAGAAAACACTTGTTTTTCATAAAATGTACAGACAGTATAGGTAATACATTGCTCATTATCACTTATTATTAAATACCATAGAAACAATACACTCTCAAGATTTCAGGGAAGTCCTAGTTTAAAGTAGGGGTGGGGGGACTGGCAAAGAGGACTGAGTTATTCTCAAAAATATTCATCTATTTCACTGAGATCAAAAAAACTGTTGCTCCAAAGGAAAAAGGAAGTAATTTTAGAAAAGGACTATCAGTACTCAGGATTTCAACCAATATTCGGGAATGCATTTAAAAAAAGGTGAAGTTTCACATTTCAAAGCCTTTTTCCTTTTCCCAAATTTCCCATGGATTGTGTTACTAATTGGGAATATGTCGGAAATATTTCCCACAATTATGTTTATAAAAGTGATAATTAGCAGCAACCCTAACACACGTGGAAAGCGTTAAAATCACTTCAAATGATAAATAGTGTTGATTTCATGTAAGAAAATGTACATTTTACATACAGAAAAAGTTATATTGGATCAATCCAAAGATCCATAACAGCCCATATACTCTGATCAACTAGTAGAAGGTATCTACAGTAAAAGTCAAACAAGATCAGCAAAGAATGATACTTTCCTCAGTACATGTACTAGACATTCAGCATAGGCTGGATCTGTATTTAGAAGTCCTTAATGATTGTTTCTTCCCAGACTTTGTTCAACTAGGTTATAAAACTCCTGGATTTTTTGCATCCACAATATTCTGTGGCAAGTGGCCCCACAAACTAAACACACACATATGAGGAATCAGATCATCTAGTTCATTTTAATCATCATGTTGGTTTAATTAAAAACCTTCAGGTGTTACATTAGAACAAAAACTCATTTCTTACTTATCCCTTCCTGCCATTCATGCATTAATAGATCACTACTAGTCCTCACTCATCTACCTCCAGTTTTCTCTCTTCCAGGCTGAAGAGTGCTAAATTTTTACTATATTGAAGAAGTTCCACAAATCTCACTAATTCTTAGTTCCACTAAGGAGAATTATGAGCATATATTGTGTTTAAAAAGTAGATGAGCCCTCAATTTGTACTGTGGGACACTGATGGTATTATTTATGCTTTCTTCATTTCATTTCATAATAATTTCCCAAATTGACTTGGCTTTTCAAAATGCTGCTATAAATTGAGATGATTCTTTCTGAAAATATCATAATTCTACAAAGTCATTCCTGTGTGAAGGTCCTCTGTTCAGGAGCTGTCACTTGATTCTGTAAGTTAGGAACCATTCTCCTTTAACCCCACATATCTAGTGGTATGAGGCATAATAACATTATGAAACTAGAAAGTTGGTTTCCAAAGTTAATGTGGCTGCTAAAAATATGTAGTCTTTTTAATGTCATCTTAGTAAATAGCAAAGCTCTACAACTTAGTACTGTCTTCTGTGACATATAAAGACACTGAGAGAACATGCTCAAGCTTATGCTTCCTCCATCAGACTCAGACTAGTTTTGCCTCACCTGTCTCCCCCCCCATACTCAAACAAACTGCTGAAAATAAACCCACCCTCTGTACATGAGATAATTGTGTGTAAAACAGTCCCTTAACATTTTATTTTTAGCATTTTCTAGCCAAAGGTATGTATACTTCTACATTTATCAGATGATTTTTCTCCTTGTTCTATCTGTAAGCCTATTACAAAAAATTGCCATAGGTTTCCTAATACCTCAAGACATTTTTCATGAATATAAGTTCATTATTCAAGATGTTCTGCATGCTTGCCAAGGTCACAATTCCTCCTTAATGCATCTTCTAAACAGGTGAGTGTTACAGTAAAACTGACAGAAGAAAGCAGCTCAGCAGTACGCCATCTAATAATGTGCATCTAAGATGTCACCTAGCTGAATTAAACCTTGCTTAATTGCAATAATTATGTCTATCCAGCAGTCTGTTAGAACTGAAAACTAAGACTGAATTACTTCACATGTCCACAGTACATCTAATTTTCCATAACCTGTATCTACCTGCTTGGCTCTGTAAGGGGGAAATAGTTTACACACCAGCATCCCTAACTGTCATATTGCAATCTGATGCTCACAATCCACAAAAGAAAAGACAATAATCCCTGTCAACTGCTTCATATCACAAAAAGAGTAAATAATTTTCATTGGTTTTGATTTTGCTGCTCTGAAAAATTAAACTCTGAGAGTGATATGACATTTTGCATTAATAAAACCATTCATTTTTCTTTTTAAAAGTCGATGATCAGTTGCCAGAACCATAAAAACTAGGCCCAGTTTACATTATGTGCCAACAAAAACAACTGTTTCTTAACTTGCTAGGCCTTTTAATTTATTACCATGATATAACTCAAAGCTGTAATCAACTGAAAAATAATTATTGGTGCATCACCACAAGAGAAGACTTTTTTCCCCTCTTTGCTTAAGTACAGTTCTGGTCTATATCACTCTCAGTTCCCAAGCCTCTTTCCACCTCTCCTTATCTCGGTCTTCATTTTCCCACTGTCAAAGCCTGTTTTTCCAGGAAGGAAAGTTATAGTAAAGATGAGGAATATTGTTCAGCACCTCTTTGCCCTTTGGCACTGCTATCAAACACTGGGATTTTATCTGCCACATTAGCAGAGATCTTACAAAATACACATTCCTTTTTGTATAATGTACGTGGTGGTCACTCAAACAATAACCAGTAACAGATGTCTGAAGTGAGGAGAATGGACTATTTAAATAGAACTTTATAAATTCTGATGATACTTTCCCAGATTTAAAACCTTGACACTTAATTTATAACTATCACTATGGCCATATACTTTCCTTTGTGTGTTTATTTCTAGCTCCAACCTCAGTAAGTATACTTTGTCCATCATGCTTTAAGTTTCACTATGACCTTGCAGATAATCTTACCCTCAACTTGAATTCATTAAATACTGTACAGATAGCAGTAAAAAAAATGAAAAACCCTTTGCAAAGAATCCAATACCCAAATAAAGAATTCTGACAGAGGCTATGAACTTAAATGCTTACATAAAATTACTGGTCACATTCAGTACCCTGCAATGATCATCTGGGAAAGTTTTTCTTTCAAAGGAAACCCAAAAGTATGAAAGAAATGTAACCTGCCAGAGTCTTTTCCATTGAAGTTTTAATATTGCAAGGTTTGTATTTAGGACTGCTTTCCAGGGATTTTTAAAAGCACTCTCACTCAATATGCTTGGGAAATTAAATAATAACAGTTTTAAATACCCTTACAGTTTAGTATTACAAGTGTTGCAGGTTTTAGAAGAAAATTCTCCATTACATACATTAACTGTATCTGCCAATAGAACTTTTATTCATACAGAAACAGTAGAACTAAAGATCAATTTGGCACAATAGAGAAGTTTTTTAAGCCTACAGTCTCTATAATGCTGCATTACATTTAATTACTTTTGTTTTCACAATCCCTTTTAATAAATAAAGATTCCTGTACGTATTTCTGGTTACAGCTGCTTAAGAAAAAAGAGGTTTTTTTTAAATGCCATTAAAAAAACCCTCAGCTACAAAACAATTGATACCAACAGTAGCAGCAACGGAAAGGAATAGATTTTTAAATGACAAGGTTAAATTCTGCCATTGTAACATCTCTGCACAGATGCAGAAAAGGTTTACAGACACACACTTAGAGACCACTCATTGTACCAGAGGACAAAATGTATCCTACAGAATCTGTAGGCCTGCTGACATGTAAAAACAAGAGATCTAGTAGAAGCTTCATATTCCTAACTGAATTTTTAAAACAGTTGTACAACATGGATAACAATTCCAGAAAACATGCAATTCTAACCTTCTAAAGCTTTACAATCAGCTTCAATAGTATAAATCCACTTGCATTTTGCTCTAGACAGTCAGCCATGAATGTTAAGGTCATTTTTAAGAAATAGGCTTCCCCTTTCTTCTAAAGGCAGTGCAACAGTAGCATCCTGTGTAAATATTTTACTCTCTGTGGGCAGTGGATAAATAGATGAATGAAGTGTTCTTCTAATAGGTCATATTACAGGTCAAAGTTTTTCTTCCCACTACAATATTTACCTCTACCTATTGGAAACCCCCAAAGTGAAAAAAAAAAAACAAAACCAGTTGACAAGATGGAAAAGTCTCTTTGTACACAGCAGTAACATTTCCAACAGAACTTAAGCAATGCCTACCAGCGCTCAGAAACTTTATATCGAAATACATGGTGATAGATGCTACTAATACAACGTGATTTCATGGGTTTACAAAAAGCTATAGCTGTCGCTGTTTGTTAACCAAAGGATGAACTCTCACGTGCTGCAAAAATCACACACCAAAGACAATGGCTGCTAAGATGATGCCAACTAAGGATATTCAACAATACCTGCAAAGCTAGACTGCTATGGCTAAGCTTTCACGTTGTGCATGTATGTGTCTCTTTGAAGAGTCAACAGAGGAAAGAGTACATTTTATCCATTAAGTTTAAATATTTTTCCATGGATTTCAACAGAAAAAAACCCTACATAACAAACTGAGAGGGCATTGCCCTTTAGAAAGGAACAGCTCATGTTTTAATTAAAAATATTGATAGTATGCTAGCCTCACAACTGTCTTTGTTAAAAGGAATTAAACAGAGATGCCAGCACATGACAGATTACAGTTGCTGGATGTTGGGAATGCAGAGTACCACGGAGACAGGAACAAGTGAATGAACTGGCCATTTTATTTGATTCACATTAGTAAGAGGAAGACAAAATAAAAAGAACTTTGCATCAACATGTTGTTAAACTTAGATTGACATATAGCCACATATTTATATCTTTATATTTCAATTTAGTAACAAAGGTCCACTCAGAACTTCTTAAAATGATAAAAGGAGGGCACTTATATATAGCAAACACGGCAAAAACACACATTATTAATCAACTAATAAGACCTACTAGGTTGCTAAGAGACACAGTTAAATGAAGAGGAAAGATTTCTTTACTTGTCTGATACCAAGAATTAATTTGTGATTTACTGTAAAGGAATGAACATAAGAGAACACTAGAGACTGGGGTATGTAAACATTGTAAAATCATTAATAATTATTACATGATAAAACTGCTAAGATGTCCAAATCTTTCTGACTTTAAAGCTTTCAATATGGCCTTCAACCTTCCCTCAGTAGTTACAGTAAAAATTAATAGGCAGAAAGTCACACTGATCTTTACAAGTTGCATCTTCTTGAAATAATGTAGTAAGTCATGAATAGCTGAATGATCTTGACTAGCCAAAAAGTTACTAATTGACAGTATTCAATGAAAAATCTTTCACAAACCAAAATTATACATTTGATGCTTCAGAAAAAACAATGAAAAGTAGCACTCTACAAAAAAAGTCTCCTATTTTATCAACCCCGACTTTTTGAAACATTCAGGCAAAGATACAAAAGTTTAAAAGCCATTAAAACAAATATATCTTTTTTTGGATAAAATGTTAGATCTTTTATATACCTGTAGATGACAAAAACCTAATAAAACCAATTAAAAAAAACCCCTAGTCTTATAGATTTTCTATTTTAATAAGGCTTTGTTTTGTTTTTTTAAAGAAGCAATGTCTTTTTATATTACTGAAGATGTGGAGATTATCCCAATTTATTTTATCTGATTTATTTATCTTATTTAACTGATTAAAAGTTAGAAGAGCTAGAAGATAAATATTCACAAACAGGTCTGACCTTTCTAACAAAGTCTTTAAAAATGGCTGCCTGGAACACCTTATCTATATTTCAATTAAGCACAACTTTAAAGACTTGCTCCTGCAAGAATACGTCAAGTGAACGTTATTTTTCCCAGCCTTACACAGATACTGTTCATCTCTTCAGAAAATGAATGCACACAGCAAAGCAGGTATACTAAAATCACAATCACAAAATACTAAAAGGCCAAGGACATCACACATGCTCCTAGATGACTGCAGGTAGATTAAGTTAAATAGTTTCTGAATATGACCTTGGTAAGGGCTAAAGGAAAACTGATTAAGTAAAATCTACCATATGGTGACACATTGGCTCCCACAGAGAAATGAGCAGGAATGGAAGCAGCACAGAAGTCTCCACTAATTGAACCAATTCAATTAAACTACAGTAAACCACCATCCTTTCTTTGGGTTACTACTGGACAAGGTTAAAACACTCCTCTACTCTGTTTCACTTCAGGGGCCTCAGGTTCTCCTTCTGCAGTGCAAAGGAGAGCACAGACTATGAGGCAGACATCATCTCCTAAAAATGACCCTTTCCAGCATTTGCATATTCCTAATCTCTTATCTACTTCAAGATGTCAAAAACAGTCTCTCAAACAATTAATCTTGCACTCAGTTTGAGTATCATTTACTGCTCCTAATTCTCATGTTGTTATTGAGCCATTGCCAGTTCCTGTTTAACTCCCCATGCTCCCTACTTTGGAAAAGGAAAGGGCAAGCAAGACTATTGCCCTGCTCCTACCTTTCTCTCCATTCAATCTTTTAGTTCAGCTTTCAGATTGACACTACCTGTACATCCCTGCTCCAGTGTTGACATGCATCATTCATCTTCTCCTCAATCCCACTCCATTGCCCTAACAGTCAGCCTCTGCACCTCACACAGACTACTGAATCCCTGTAGGTCATTCTCATACCAGCCACTCTCAGCCTCTGCACCATAAATATTAAGAATCTACTCTTTTTGTTTTGTTTTGTTTTCTGCCTTTTGTTGTTGGGTTTGTTGGTTTTAACTAAGCCATCCTACCTTTTCACTTCTTTACTTTCATATTAGACAAGATCTATCTTTACCGTCCTCATCTCCAGCCCATCAGGGGCCCCTATGATCACAGCAGATTCACTCTCACTCCAGAGTTTTCTTAAGTAAAAACTTAATCTACTGAATAAATGTAAACTGATTTTTCCAGATGTGCAGAATGATTTGGTGGGGAGATTTCCAAACCGATGGCAAAGGGCTCATCACAAAACTCAACCTACAATTACTGTTGTGTCTTAAATCCTGTGATTTGTTTCCATGCAAAAGACAACTACATAGAGCTGGTGAGTATAAGTCAAAAATTTACTATTTACAGGGAAGGAACAAAGACATTATCTTTTTTTAAATGTATATATTAATATATACATTAATATTAGAAACACTATATAAGCACTATACAGTACGTATTCATGTTGAAGAGGCCAAATATGTCAATTGACATTGGAGGAAAAAAAAACCCAAACCCAAAATGGTTAGGAACAGTTTTAAAGGAGC
The DNA here is from genome assembly GCF_028858725.1 of Colius striatus. Classification (NCBI taxonomy): domain Eukaryota; kingdom Metazoa; phylum Chordata; class Aves; order Coliiformes; family Coliidae; genus Colius; species Colius striatus. The sequence goes on from NC_084760.1 coordinate 116,493,261, forward strand.
TCCTTTACTGTCCCATAATATGCAGCTAAAAGATCTACTGGTTCTGGGAAAAATATTCTGTTCCAATTACTGTACTAGCCAAATACTTTGCATAAAATTCATAATTTAAGTTACATGGTTAAAATCTTGGAAAACAAAACTGGTACCAAGAATTTAGTTTTAACTAACAGATAAAGATCTCTTGCTGCCTCACTTTGTAATTAATATTTACCATTTTTCCATCAAAGGAAATGAAGTTGAGCCAGACAGCTGAACAGGAATGATGAAACACATTGATTCTCTTTGTTCATATGCCGTTTGGGAGAATGGTATGTTTGGGTTTTACTGGGAAAATGATTAATTCAAATTTTAGCAGTTACAAAACTCCTGGTCTGAGTGATGTTCAGTAATGGTAACTGAATTTAAGCAGCACAGAGCATTTAAGTCTTAAAAATGAAAAGATAGTGATCTACAAATTCAAAACTTTATTAACCTTCTATAGCAATAGTGACACATTTATTAAATGTTTTATAATAGTGACTTTAAAAATACTTGGCTTTTAAGTGTTTCACATAATAGGTTACTTTATTCACTGACTATTCCTAATACTTTATTTCACCACAATAATTCAGCTCATCCATATTGCAACTCTGTCTGTACTTTGAGACTTTTTGAAGTGGTAGTCTTACAGATTGCTGTGCTTTCTATACCATGCTGTCATTTTTCTCTCTTAAATAAAATACTTGTAGCTAAACAAACACTTGAGATTTGTACCAACTCCTAAGAAAAGCTCAGGTGAAATATTTTAATGAAGTTCCCCTGCTAATAAGAATGCTGAAAACAAACATTATTACAAAAACCAAACCAAACCAAAAAAATCCTAGCTATGTTGAAGCCATGCCAGTTCTCACGATAACTGAGGCCTGAAAGAGATGAACATTCCTGCCTCTGTCACTAAATTCATGTCAAATAGTAGTTACAGAATCCTAATTAACAGATTGTACCTGTGCCTACTAACATCAAACAATATTTATGAAATGTATTGCTCCAGTGTCTCTCTAAAGAGCCCAAAGCCAGATTAAAAAACAAAATCCCTTTGTTTTACTAAAATCATGATGCAAAACAATTCTTTGATCTATTATCTAGTTGAAAGTACTAAGCTAAATGCAGGCACTAATTGCTGACAAATCCCAGTAGTAAACAAACCAGTTTCACATTTTACATTTTATCAAGAGGCTACAGAATTAATGGTTACAGCCAAAGAAATGTTGACACAGTTGCAGATTGAGCTTCAACATGCTGATCATGTTAAAATACTGCACAAGAAATATTTTTCCACTTTGTAAAAAGCCAGACTGTTTACATGCATAAGTGGCTAGAGGCCTTGTTGCCTGTGTGTGGTCTTAACATTTCAGTATCATAACCATGAATATAAAGAGAAGCAGCATGAAGTAACCTATTATATTACAATGAATGCCAGACAGCCAATATTAGAAAAGCTGAGATTTCAGTTCATTGAAAGGAGCATTACAACATACATATACCTACATCTTTACCCCCTTTTATAAAAGTAATCAACAAATATGTTGAAACAAAGCTTTTCTAGAAGTAAACAGAGGATTCTTACTTCTCAAAAGCTATTTTTTAATTCCCCTTACATTATTTGGAAAGAAAAATAATTTGGGGGAAAAAAAAATCTAGACATTAAAAATAAGAAACATGATTATTGTTAAATAACAAGACATTCTGAAACTGTGGTAACTCCACTCAAATTACCCTAGCTTGTAAGATGGATTGAATAACTAATTTTTTACAACCCTATTTTATCACATTCCTAGTTAATGAATGCCTTACATCTCAAAATTGCTGTTTTTTAGCATTTTTTTCTGTTGCTAATTTACTTAGAAATCATTGGCAAGTCTTCTGTAACTAATGGTAACTTTTTTTAAAACAAAACCAAACCCCAAAGCCCTGGTGCTCTCATGGTTTACTGAGGAAAGCACTGCAAACCATTAGGGAAAAGAAGATGCAAGTTGTTTGTAACACAGGCAGATAATGAGTAGCTTTGCCGTTCACACACTTACATCTAGCAATAAAACATACTATTTTAAAAGGCAACTATACAGTATAAATAAAATATATTTTCTTCAATCACTCAATACAAGAATTCTTAATATTCTTCACATTAGTTGAGATTTCCTCTCAGAGCCAGCAATAAAAAGCAGTAGATACCTGTGAATCTCATTACTCATAGGTGAAATTTCGAAGGTCTCATTGAAAAAAAATAGATTCAAAGGACAAGGTTATTATCAAGAATGTGGATGTAAAAAGGTCAGACACAGATTTAGAGTTTATTTCCCTTTACTTTTTCCCCTCCTGTTAATTTGCAAGGAAAAAAATGCCTATTAAGTTTTCCATGTGCTTATATCCTATCGACATTTTTAACGTGTGCATGGAAAGCAAAGTTCTTCAAAATTTCTTCTCTAGTTTCTCCTCTAACTTTAGTCCTGTAATTTAGAAGAGAAAAATTCAGAGATACAATGGATGGACAGAATTAACACTGTGGGACTGCTCTAATTCCATATGGGACACACATGCCTCAAGAGGTTGTGTTTCTGTTCCACAAGCATTTAAGAAAAATAAACACATTGCCAAAAGTCTTTAATAGTATACTTCCCAAATTGGAGAAATGATCAAGAAGTCATTAGAAAAGAAATATGTATGAAGGGTAATTCACTATAAAAACAAACAGTAAATGACCCTTGAAAGTGGTTGCTCTGCATTTCCTCAAAAGCAGCAGTATGGCCCTGTAACTAGGCAGAACTGACAGGAGCTAACATCACTTTCCTTCGCTCTGTCTTTGCAAAGGAGGCTTAGTTAGCTGAACTGCACCAGTGAGGAAGAAGCCGAGCAGCGTGACTGGATTCCCACTTCCGTACCGGCCAGCCCGCACAGGCCTGTCCGCGCCAGGAGTTCGCTGCTCCGCGGGTCCCTCCGCGGGCGGCCGGGGGCTGGGAGCCGCTGTCCGAGCCGGGCCTGGTGCTGAAGCCTCCCCGCGGGGTCACCGGCCACCCTGCTCACCATCAAGCCACCAACTTGGCCAGCCAGACAAAACTTCTTCAGACCTAACGTTATCTTGCATCAAAGGAGAAATGCAAGATTTGTATCACAACACAACTGGACTCTTTAACAGCTTAATTTATGGGGTTTTTCCTCCTAAAAAAAGCTTTATGTTATGCATTTCTTCAGTGTAGAATTACTTGTAAACACTCAGCTTTTGCTCTAGTGCAAAATAATCCCTGAATGAACTGGTTAAATTCTACTACAAAAAACAAAGAAAGGCCTGAGAATGCATTTTATGTGGTGTCAGATTGCAGAAGCTCCTGTGGAAGTCAGAGGTAAACTCCAGAATTCACAAGTATTCAGTGACAGGTTTTCTTCCTGTTTAGGCAGCAACAGCAGCATCACTGCAATCCCATTACCTCTTCACATGCAATTTGTTCCCTAGACTATTAATGGCACATTACTGCCTTTTCATGCTTATTATCAGCAGTTTATCTGCAATTTTAAAAGTTAAACATCCACCCCGCTACTCAACAGCAATTACACAAGTGAATGTTTGTCCAAAGTCGCTCCTTCCACAGGACACAGACCTTCTACAGGCTGTTCAACAACCTTGCCACTTCTCATTTTATTCTTTCTTCCCCTACTTCTGTCTGATTTGTTAGTCCCTATAAGGTGCTGCTATAAACAGGAAAATAACAGCAAGGGAGACGTTTGCTGCTGAGAACGAGCTGCCACAGAACAGAATTTTCAGTCTTCTCACCCTGGAAAAGTCTGGAATCTCCACCTGAAATACACAGTAATTTCTACTACAGAGTCCACAAGAGAACTACCATCTGAAAAAATACCTTGCTGGTTTTCACCACACTAGTAAAATAATAGAGAGCATCACATTCAAACTACATTATAATAGTTTTGGGCAAATGTCTTACTATTTTAACATTTAAAGGTGCAGCATATTGATTTTTAATTAAGTCCAAACTATTACTGAGAAGTCAAAGAGAACCAATGTAAATATCTGGGAATCACTGAACTAATTTACAGATGGTCAAATTAGAGAAATGAGCATGTCTTTAATTTGTAGTACACTGTGACCATCAAACTTTCTAGCATGTTTTAACAGTCTGTGATCACCAGTCTGGACAATTTACAAATATGGTAACTGTATTTTGCCACCTTCATTTTCTCTGCTTGGAACAGAAATGCTGTCTCACAACGGTACATGAGTAAGTTGCCTCACTCTGGCACAACACTGCCTACCAACAACAGAGTGATGTTCTAGGTCAAGTGAGATTTCTTGATGCTTGTAAGAGATACTCAACAAAAAAGGTCGGTTCTAACGATATTTGAATATCATTTCACTGTTGAACATGCAGTATTTGTATTTATTCTTTATCACTGGATTTTTCCCTCCCCAAATTTGTATCATAGTTCAAATAGGAATTTACAAAATCAGATTAAATCGCAACACTTCCTAAGAATGTAGGCCTCTATAAAACGACAATGACATGAACAAGGGGTAATGGGATGAAGCTGGAACACAAGAAGTTCCACTTAAACATAAGAAAAAGCTATTTCACTGTTGAGGTGAGGGAGCCCTGGCACAGGCTGCCCAGAGGGGGTGTGGAGGCTCCTTCCTTGGAGGTCTTCAAGACCCGTCTGGACATGTTCCTATGCGTCCTGATCTAGGTGACCCTGCTTCTGCAGGGGGGTTGGACTGGATGATCTCTAAAGGTCCCTTCCAACCCCTACAGTTCTATGATTCTATGATATGAATCATCCCTAAGAACCCTACAGAAAATGGCTTCAAATTAGCCAAGTGTTTTCTGAACAATGTAGAATATGCTGGACATGTGTAATGAAATCTCTTTTCTGCTTAATATCTGCAACTACCCCTAGCTGCATCCTCCAAACATTCCACAAATCAAATCACAATATCTGCTAATTATCAGGATGAAGAAGTGATATAGGCAAAGAAACATCATCCTTAATATTTTCTGGAAGCCTTCCAAGGGCATCACTGAACAGCAGCCTCTGTTTTCACCAAACAATAAAAGCAAAATGAAAGATTCCATTAAATTTTCTGAAAGATGTATGAATTAACATATTTATATTTTTAAAGTAATGATAAATTCTAGTAATTATCTGAAGAAAACTGTATACCAATGTTGTTCTTTCATTCCAAATCCTTCTGTAAGATTTCTCTTTGGTGGGACACCCATGGCAGCTGATGATTTAATCACCAATCACTGCTATTCAGTCCATTTCATATTATACTACAAACACTCAGCACTTGTTTGAGGCAAGAATGTGTTCTGGTTGATTGATTTTTTAAATTGATGGCTTCATTTTCAACTTCTGATCTGTCAGACTTACTTCTATCATGTAAATTTGCTGAGACATGGATTGCGACTACGTGACAGTTTAACATCCAGCAAAACAAGAGCCAGAGACCTACAGACAAACACCACAAAGGCAGTAAGTCTTTATAAGCTTGTTTTCTGTTACTGAAGGTTACCTTATAACAGCAAGATAATGCACTACACAGTAATGCTACTTAGATTATCCTCCTTTCTATTTTTGTACTACAGGAATGTCACAATCAAGAAGAGAAATACACATCCTGCATGACCCTATTGACTGTCAAATCCTAGGAACTTGGCATTGAACAGATCCTCTTAGATGACCCAAAACTTAGCTCTGTCCCAACTCTTTGGTTCAGCAAATATTTTATGCAGAGAGCTATGCACTTCTATCAGCCTTTATCTGTATGATATAAAGCAGGATAAACCACAACCATGTATATTTAGTTAATTATGAGTGCTATTAAATCACTGGTATATTCAATGAACAAAGACGATCCTCTGAGTTTAAAAAAGGAGAATATTGGCTTGAACTTGAAAGGCTGTATTTAACTGTATCTCATATAAACTATTATTTCACCAGTTGAGTGGTGTCAGATATGTCAGGAACCTTACTAGTCTCTGGAAGCTAAAAGCAGGGCCATGCAAAGTGAACTTTGTACATGGGATGGAGCTCAATTTAGTTATTGCACAGGTTTTCAGAGCAAAATGAAAACAGAGTCACCAGCACTACGAAAATGCTGAGAAAATGTTCCGTGCTGTGTCACATTTTGTTGTGTGGAAATCAGTAATGTTATGGTATTCTTCCTTACCTCTGCTCTTTTTCAGACTCTCCCTCTAGTCTGACTAACTATTCTTCACCGTGAATGTGATACAACATCTTCATAGTGCTTCTCCACTTGAATGTTACTTAATATCTACATGGCAACATAGAAAAAGGAATAAAAATCTTTGTTTTGCTGAACCTTGTAGATTCAGGATTTTATGCAAGACAGTCTGTCTGGAAAACACATGGTTAGCAGAAAAAAACAAAGAAGCCTCAATTAAAGACCTTACAAAGACAAGCAAGCACAAAATCAAGAAAGATGACACTTGCTCTTAAGGCTTCATAAATGGCCCATACTTCCCTAGCAAAGCATACACAGCCAACAGCAAAAGATCATCTTGAAGCACTCAAATCACTCAAGCTTTTGGTTCAAAACCATCTGCACCACAAACTAATCTTTTCCCACTTTCCCAAGTGAAAATCTCTCAGCTACAAATAGTACTCTGCACTAAGAAGGCAGAGTTGTCTTTTCTGTAGGCCTTATTAAAAATGCTACATTCTATGAAGCATGGGAACAAAAAATAGGTTAGCTTGATAGGCAAAGGTACAGACACCATGATTTGGCAAGACCTGTCTTCATGTACCATTTATTGTATGACTAAATGAACCTATACAGCCAACTTAAAACTAAAAATAGTAGGAGCCTACATGTTCAATTTTAAAGCATGATTTTTACTTAGGCAACATCTGTTTAAAAAGAAAAAGGACGTTTTTATATTGGTACACACCATCACTACCCATTCTAGCAAAAGTTTCAATCATATACATTTGAAATCACTTAGTAGTGGTTTTGTTTTCTTAAGCATGGCACCTCACAGCCTTTCAAGTTAAAAATATGTCCAGTCAAAAGTGGAAAACTAGTATAAAAATCAGCAGTGGAACTCATGATCAATTAAGAGTGAATGGACCACCTCACACTATACTGCATTTAGTTACCTGTTCAGAACCATTCTTCCAGCTTTATAACAGAATCATACATATCTAAAGTATAATTCAATATTTTTTCATCATTCTATTTTCATTCCATCCATCTTTTCACAGTCTCCAGCTGATCATAAGCTGACAACACAGAGATTTTCATTATACTCTTTGTATATTTAGATAAAACCTGATTTATATCTTCTTATTTGGCTGTATCACTTATCAATATTTTTCCAATCTAACTTCTTTGGACATTGACATTAAAGATATTTTTAAAAAGCACATACATTGAACTGAGGAAGGCTATTGATTATATAACTTAGCATGTCCTTAGTTCAGCTAGTGTCCTACCAATATACTCCTACAGGCTCTGATCCAAAGCCTGCTGACTTCAGTGAGGTTTTGGTCAGACCCACTACAAAAAGAACTTAATTGTGTAGTGGTAAATGAAATCTAAGATGTATAATTTCATTAGAAAAACACTGCAAGTAACACTGTGAATAATGTTGGTGAATTCTTCACAGCTCATACAGATTTTTAGTTCCTTAAACTGTAAGTTTTAAAAGCCTGGAATGTATAGTTTTTGCCAACCACATTGTCACAGCTTAATTGAACAGCTGTCAACTGTTAGAAAATAACTGCATCATCATCCCTTTTAGAAGAACTACTGTGGGAAGTGAAACACTTACATGGGATCTAAAGTTTCTGGAGTCATGGCAATGAATCTGTTTTCATCAGGTGACCGTGAATCATCATTTTATCAGCAGTTTAAAGGATTTTCACAATAGTTAAGCGTCATCAGTGCTCATGATTAGCAATGACTGTAGTAGAATAGTGAAACAGGGTGCCATGTCCTGTACTACCATCATTTAAGGAAATTTTGGCTATTGAGTCAATAAAAATACTGCAAAGTCATGGCTGAGTAAGTGCTGCAGTGAACAGAAAATGTCCAAAAACAAAGCTTTTGTTAGAGAATTGAAACCAAGCAGTAATCTGGCTTTTAAAAATAGACTCCTTTTAAGGAAGTTGTGAAGCACATGGATGAGACATAAGGAAAAAATAAAAACATGTTGTCAATCTCTCTTCTCCCTTTTACTCCATAGTCCAGTCAGAACACTCTCGTATATCAAACACTCAGATAGATTCTGATATGTGGAAGTTATTTACATTGTCCAGGGTGGGAAGAAATCATGCAAAACCATACAAAAACTTTTGTGATACTAAGATCAAGCGCAAAATCTGCATCACTATTTGTATATTGCCAGGTACTATATGAAATGTGGATCCCTTTACCTCCCTGTCTACTAACCTCCATCTGAACTCACTGGAAAGAATTGAAGAATTTCACCTACAGCACAAGCTGAAGCCTCTCCCAGGACCTAAAGACATTTAGTGACCCCATGCAGCATCTCTGCTAAGCCCTGATGTTTTGCTGGACTCAGAGATTGAAGTCTGCTTCTAAGTTTCCCATCCCTTTTTCCCCTCACTGCTGGACCCAAGGGTCAAGCAGGCAGTACCATCAAGATCTCCAAGAAGCACAACGGTGGAGATGTAAAATATAGTAATGCTGGTGAGAAATAAGGCGCATGGCAATTGTCATGGTGATTACATGACTGAATTAAGACTAAAAAAGATTAGTATCACTCAGTACAATGTATATTTAGAATCCCATACCACAGTGCAGTGCTCACAATTAGCAAAAGCCTCATTTTCTGTCACAAGTGAAAGTTTTAAAACTAATCAGATTAATTTCTTTGAATTACAAAAAAAAAAAAACCTAAAGAGAAGCGAGTTGAACCATTCTTTTATTCCTTGTTTGAGTGATCCCCATGAAAGCAATGTTTCCACTATTGACGTTTAGCCCTCTGGCTTCCTATTCCTTTCTCCCTTCTGCTAACACTTTAATCTCTCAACTCTTCATCCTCTCATCATTTCCCTAGGCTTGAAAATTAATCCTCTGAGGTCAGTGAGGAAACTTCCATTGACTCCAGGAGGTTTCGAAGTAGACCGTATACTTAATTTTCCTTCCCCCTCTAGCTCCCAACTTTCTTTTTTTCTTCTGGAACTTATTTACTCATCACTTTAGTCATTCTGTATCTGGTTCCATGAAATTGGGAATTAAATGCAGAGTTAAGAAAGTGAACTAAATAGATGTGTGTCTATATATTATTATTGTTTTCTACCTTAAATTATATTTTCTCCCCAAATCCCTTGTTATCTTTTTAAGTCTTATAAACCCTTTTAGCAAAGTATCATTTTAAATCTATTTGTATAGCTACAAATACCACAGTGGAGTGAAATGTGTGATGTTACTTGGTAATAACAATTACAAGCACCTTTATTTATAGTTGTTGTTAGGAATGTCGATTTAGGAGAACACCATCCCTAGAAAATCACCATCAAATGGTTAATACAGCCATTGCTTACCTTACAAATTCTGATTGCAGAAAATGTAATCTTAGTGTAATTGTATTGAAACATTTGTAAGTAATCTAACTACAGGAATTACAGAGAAAAGTCTTACATTTCACAATGGGGAAAAAAAATGGACCTTACTAAGAACTCTAAAAAACTCCCAGCTCTCCAACTGGAAATTAGGATGCTAAACAGTACAGAACTACATAGGTGAAAAAAAAGCATGTGTAGTATCAGCCTAGCAACCCTGAGCAGTCAAACTCTCTACTCCAGGGTTCTGTGTTCATGTGTCTACGGTCTTCATAGAGCAGGAAAATGTATTTCCCAGCCTTCATTGCTCATTATAAGGAATCAGAGAAAAAAAATTATATTAGGTAAGAAAGCCCACTCATCTTCTTAGTCTTCTTTCTGTTCTCTTCAAACAACATGCAAACACCCCCCCTTTCTCACAGAGTAAAATATTTACAGATATACTAATTACTAAGCTAAATCAATGGATAGATCTCAGGGAAACCTCTTTTGCCCACTTAGACCTCACCTAAGAATCATTCGGACAGACATATCTGATACAGAAATCTTTGTCAACATACTATCACTATTTACATTTCAACTAGTAGTGAAAAAAACCCAAAAAGCACCAGAAGGTCCAGAGATTTGGCAAAGTTTTAGCATTATATATCTATTCACATATTTAAACACACATGGAGATATCTAAAAGGCCCCTTTAAAATAAACTGCTCATTTTCTTATTCCAGATCAAAACCAATAATGCCTTCGACAGGTTTGTGAGCAGATGCTAAAATGACCCAGACAGTGTGGAAATATACACTAGCATACTGTCAGACAGGAAGACAACTTTCTATTTCCTTCTACCTACTGTTAGGGCCTATAATCAACATTCTTTCTATGGGCACTTTCTTTCACAAAGCACTTCTGTAATATGCCAAGACAGATGTTAAGATGTCTTCGACAATAAATCAGTCTTTTAACTATTACATTACGATACATCAACATTAAATTAGTAAAGGGTACATACACAAGCAAAATAAAGGGGGAAATTCACCTCAGAATAGTCATACTGGTATTGTTCTGTCCAGTCATTTCCAGTACTTCCATCTTTGTTGCTGATATAAAGCAGGAAAATATGCTCGCTGCTTCCAAGGAACTTGCACTTTAAAGCAAGTAAAACAAGGTTGCAGTAAGAAGGATGAAAGTTTTATATATCAACAAGGCCATAATTTGAATAGATAACAAGGAATAAGTGTTGAGAAATCGATTGTAGACTGTGCTGGATGACCATAGGGAACACTGACACTGTTATTATCTTAATCTAAGATGTGTGCTAGCAAAGGCCTACAAATCTGAGACGGGACAGAGCTCTTAACTTCTCAAAGTAGGAAATGACAAAAAGCCTCCCTTTTAGCCATTGACATGTAGTAAGAACTTAAAGTCTTCACTGTTTGGCAAATGTACAAATTGCAGAAAACAGTAAATGAAGTTTTTCTGTTGCAGTCATAAAAATTACTATATTTAGTTCTGCAGTTTGGCATGAATAAAGTCAGTTTACACAGTTCTGGAAGAGCAGCTCTTTCTAGTTTATCCAAAGTTTTAAACAAGGCCCTAGTGATATTATTTTTCAAATCCATATAAAGTTCAAGGTTTTGCTTTAAGCCTCACCAATTAAAGTTAAGATTTATTTCTCAGAGCAGCAGTAAAATATTTTAGCAACACACATAGAAAGCTTAATTAAATGCATATGTCTTATTTTCCAGATTTAGGGGTATTTCACCGTGCAGCACTTTATAAAATATCAATATTCCCTAAAATTCAATATTGTTGATCAAATTCACTTGCATAAAAGAACTATTGCACATCACAAGCTTACGGCATCCACCCACTTGGCAAGTGAAGAATGCATGTTTAGGACATAACTGCAGTTTTTGTGTTAAGGTTTAAAACTATTTTACTGCATAATTTATTTTATTTCAATCACTCTTAATTACCCATAAAACTAAGCTTAGGATAGTCTTCCAAAAGTGGGCCGAGTGCTCCCTCTACTGGAAACAGTTGATCACTACATCGGGAGGACAGATTCTCATTTAATATACTTGTTGTAGAGAAACAAAGCCATGAAACATATTATAGGTGTTTTTCTCTTAATTATGTTCCAGTCAGATAAAGACTTGAAAGACTGATGAGCTGTATTTTTCATTCTCTCACTGAAACTATTAAGAGAGACAATGCTTATAAAATCTCAAACTTAAAAGAATAGAATGCAAAAGATTAAGTGTGCATGAAACCTTTTCAAACTCAGTAAAATACTCCTATCAATTTCAAACACAAGGAAACAAAAAGAATATAATATACCTGATAATCCCCCTGCAGGGATGAGAATGTATACTGCTTTATAGTGGAAAAATCTTCTACACAGATATGCTTCCTTGAAAAATGTATGAGAAAGATGCTCAAACTCTTCACATGAAATACAAAACCAGTGAATGTAAAGAGGCAAAAATTCACACACAAAATCCTGATCAAGCCACTAAAATGTTATGCATGTGTGCATCAAGTGAATTCCAGTCAGCTTTTCACTTTGTTACACTATACATTTTACACATTTTAGTCAAGGAAAAGTTCACTTTCAGCGTTCAGTATGTGCAAAACCTTACTCTCATTTCTCAAATAGTACCAGAAAGAAAATAAATACAGTTGTATCTCATTGGCGCACTCAGAAGTTGTATCTGTGACACTGCTTACCTACAAGTACCTTACCTACCAACTAGCAACCTGATCTAGGTGACCCTGCTTCTGCAGGGGGATTGGACTAGATGATCTCTAAAGGTCCATTCCAACCCCTACCATTCTATGATTCTAAGTGCACACTCAGTGAGAACCTATCCATTTGCTCAGATGGTCAATGATGTTAAAACTACTTAGTGATTGCCAGGATACATGTTGAATACCAGTAAAGTGTTTATGCTGAACCAGCAAGCTGTAATGACCCAAGTCAGTAATCAAATTGCTTAAGGCTTTTCAGCTAGTGAAGATATTTCAACTAACACCATTTATTTTCTTGGGTATTTACATCAATTTTGATGATACCAAGAGTTGTCAGATGAGAAAAACAACACCTTCAGCTCCAGCTCCTGTTATTACCCATCACACATATTACTTATCAGTGGCACTTAAGACTCAGAGTATCAGCTAAAACATGTTCAAAACCAAAGATATTTCTCTTAACTTGTGTATCAGCTCAGAAGAAGTGAGTAATACAGACATGATATTGTCAATTTAAAGTTTACAACCATGTTAAACAAAAAAAATAGAGCAAACATCTCACTAAATGACTGCAGCTTTACTTCAAAGAGAACACAGCACACAAAAATGAAGCGTTTGGTCTGCTTGTTGAACAGGTTGGTTACCCACAAAACCAAGCTTCAACAGCTTCCACAGCCTGATCAACCAAGAAGGGTTTTTGTAGCTGCCCTCCCAAAACCCCAAGCTAATCCACAGAGGAAAAAGTCTCTTCTGTTAAGAAAATTCCTGGAAAAAAAACCCCATTTCCAAGAAAATAACACGTTGTGCTAATTACTTTGAAATACATTTATGACCTAACCTACCCTAGACATAGAGAAGCACAGAAACAAGAGATGAGCTCCAAAAGAGAAAGCTTCAAGACTTTAAATGGACAATGAGTTTTATTTATTCATAAGCTGATATTGTTATGGTGGAAGAATTATGAAGTGCTATGTTTATTACAGAAGAGCATTACTCTTCAGATACATAACCAAAAGTCACAGACTGGCACTTTGCTGGTTGTAAGACAACTAATCCCTGAGGATGGGAAAAGAGGCAAAAAAAGCTGAAAATAAAGAGTTAGGTGTGATAAATAGTTTAAGGACATTGTTACATCGTACACCAGGAACTCTTAGATTACCTAGGAAGTACACAAACACTATTGCAAGATTGAAGTAAGAGAAGAATCAATCCTAAACTTCATTTCACATAGTAAATACGGTTTCACTCAGCATTGGTGCAGTTTATAACTACACAACAATCACTTTTAGTTACATAGTTTTATTCTTCAGCTGACCTCAGACACATGCTGTCATGATACAGCAACGATTTCAGAAGTTTGCTTCAATAGGGAGAGAAAAGCTGACATACAGTATGCTGCCATGACCAGAAGCCTAAAGGATGCATTTCTTCAACACTAACCTTTAAAATCAATGTACACACAGTCCAAGCAGTATTAGAGACTTATTGTTTTAAATAAAAGCTATGACATTCTACTTACCTTAATGACAAATTTGTTGGAGGCCATTATAGGTCAGTGTAAGCTGGTCCTATGAAAATGGAGAAGTAAAAGTGATCAGCACCAGAGAATAACCTCAGATTTCCAACTGAGCAAGATTTTTTAAACCTATTACTTTTTTTTCATCACTACTACTCTTCAAGCCCTCTACTCTGCTTTAAGAAAACCAGGGAAAAACATTTAAATGAGAATTAGCTACCTGTGTTGGCTTTTTTAGTGCACCTTATAACAGTTCAGGCACTTAGCATCCAACATATGAAATACTAAATTAAAACTATTTTTCAAGCCAGTACCAAGAAAAGCCCACCTAGCTTATCCCCCAGGAGCTTTTTGGAGAGCAGCAGACTCAATCTAGAATATTCATTTACTGCTGTCACAACCATTTGTGGCTATATACAGCCCCTGGCCTAGCTTCTCTCAAAATAATAGCGTCACATAAAATTCCTCTGCATAGTTGAAAGAAAGGAAAGAAAGAAAAGGGAAGAAAACATACAACATTTAAAAAGGAATTGTTTCCAAGAAAAAGCAGTCTTAATACATTAAATAATACCTGCTCTAGTCAAGAGAGTCCTCAAACCTCTCTATGTAAAGTTTATGCCTACCTATCTTGTGAGTACTTCATTTCTACTCAGAGCCCACAACAGCCTGCATACATTAATAGAAACAACATCCTCCATCATGCTTTCTTAACAGAGGCCCAGCAAACTTCAAAATTTGCTTTAGACCAAACAGCAGTAAGCAAGCTTCAAACCTGTAGTGCTGGTAATCAGTAGTATCAGAGTTTAAATCAGTTCAAGAACAAAGTGCAGTCTCTCTAAAAACAAACAAACAAACAGAATCTATGGCTTCTGGTGCACATAGTATGCACACATATATACACATCATGCATATTTAACATGTTAGACTACTACTACCTGCATAAAGCAATGTGACCTGAGCATTATTGTGGTTGCATAAAACTGCAGTGAACTTTGGACGTTCCCTTCTCTTGCTTACTCTAAACAAGATTTAGATTGCTTAATTTGGGATGTTGAGCAAAGTACTTTTAGCTGCAAAGACCCCAACCCTGCACCAGACTACTCCAAAGAACTCAGGAAGCATTAATTCATGCTGGAAGTTAAACACACCCTCATTTTGGTGCAAGAAGAAACCGACAATTAATTGCTAATATCCACCACACCCTTAGAAGAACACTGTATCTCACTCAAGTGACTACATAATTCAAGTTGGCTTGCAAGCCAAACCACAACTCTGGTCACCTTCCACACTGAATGCAGTTTTTTAACTCCCTTTGTTTTTTGTTCCCAAACTGACAACCATTACAGTTACAGCACTGCAACTACTCATAAATGAGAGCTAAACATCCACTTGCCAAAAAGTAGAAAATTAGGTTAAATTAATGAAGGTTTTTCCAGCTATCCAATGGTGCTGGGATTCAGGAGAGACATGGAATGGGCCTTATGGTAACAAACATCTACGAAAACCCATGAATTAAAAATTTAAGATCCATTCTGTTTTCACACAGGATAGGAACAGAGGGAACAGACAAGGAAGAGACCTCGACTGGACAGAACACCAGGTGAACAAGTCTCGGTACTCTGGCAGAAGAGAGTAGCCAAACAATACAGTTAAAGCTTCGAAACCAAGAAAGGAAACAGTGTCAGTAGCTGCTACCTGCAATAGAAATGCAACAGAAACAACACAGACAGAACTGCCTTTATACTCTAAAGATTCCTAAAGGATTAGTCTCTTGAAAAGAGGGACAAATCTGGTGAACTTTGTAAGAGATGGTGCAAGAAGAATGCAGGCATACCCATTTCTCACTGTATACTTCAAGTTATTATAAAGCACTGTGATAGAGCTGTCAAACTTTCAGGATACAAGTCAGGTTGGTGACGTGTCTCTTAGGCACTAGACTTGCATTTCAAAACGCAGTCGTTATCCTTATTTAACTTCAAAAAAGTGCAAAACCAGATGACGACTCACTTTACAACTCCACAACATAGCACTGATAATTTTCATCTTAAGACTCGGCCGTAATCATTTTAAACTAAATAAAACTTGTGTGCAGTGATTCCATTCCAAACATCTAAATGCTGAGACTCAAGATTTGAGAACTGCAAAAAAAGTTAAAACAACAAGGGCACAATTCCACATACTGGCTCAAGAGAAGCTCCCAACTTCTTCAATGATTTTTCTTCTGTATGTGATATTGATATCAAAGCAGTAAGAAACAGAAATAGTAAAAGGATCGTAAACAGTGAAAGTAAAATGGTTGCAAGTGTAACCAGGTTGAAATGACTTTGATCTGAGAAATATTCTTCAAGTAACTACTGAAAATAAACTTTCATGTAGCTAATAAAATGTTATACTATGCTATGAAAAAGCTAAAAGTTAGAGCTTTTGTTATCTGCACATTAATAGTAAGTAGAAAGTTATAGAGAGCAAATGGAATCTTCAAGTAACAACCATGCAGACAGAAGCTGGAATACCCTGTCTTGTGCCACACGACCCATTCTCCTTTGAACCAGCCCTAGAAAAACTCTTCTATCTTATCAGTAAATTCTGTCAGCTTCACTGATAGCAATTTAGAGAAACACAATGGAAAGAACAGTGCCCTGGACCACTTGAGACATAATGTTTCAATTGAATTGGGTAGTACGGTGCTACTCGATAGAAGTAAACATAGTAGAATTACTATAAAGAGAATCTTAATAGGAGACAAAACTCAGAATGTCTTGAAACAACAGCTGTTAGAACTAGGTCAGAAGAGATGCTACAGAGAAATGGCAGCCACTAAATGAAAACCAACTGCACTGCTCAGTTCCTTGTAACAGTGTACAAGATTGTATTCCTCATCTTCAGGAACTCCAAAGGAAGGACTATCCACCCCATCATGCAAAATCAGAAAGCAAATAACAAGATAATCACAGCTCTTTCAAAACACCACAAAACCTGGACACAAATGACTCATCAGAGTCTTTTAAAATAAGAAGGCTCAGCAGCATTTCAGGATTGGATTTTTAATGTTAAGGGAAGGTTAGTATCTAGAGCTTTACTAATGATCCCTATTTCCTTTCCCTCCTGCCAAAAGAAGTCTAGAATAGGAAAAATAGCAGGCAAAAACCAGCAAAAAGTAGGAGAGTGTTCAATGCTATATAGTCTCTCCTCCAAGAAGCTAGAATCATAACCTGAAGTTAGGAAATCTGTAATTAATAACATAATTTGCTGTGAAGTGAATCATCAACTAAGAGCTCTTACAACAGGAAAGAGACAATTCTGAACATAGCTAACATTTACATAGAAACATCTGCACCCTGGGATATGAGAGAACACAAAGTACCTTGCCTCATGCTTCCAGGACCATAGCTGACCTAGATTGTATGTCGTTTTTGAGCTGCCTAAGGCACACAATTCATCATGGTGCTGCAGGCCTGTGATCTGAAGAACAATATTTAGACCACTCATGATCTTTCATTAATCCTTACGGTAGCAATAATATAAAGAAGAGTTGCAATAAAACATGCCAGAGCATCCTCTCTTGTCCAAACACTCATGTCCTGCTTGAGAACAAAGCAGGTGGAAGAACGGGTTGAACTTACCCTGGGGCCACCCTATGTCTTCTTTGTAACATTTTGCCACTCAGAATACTGCTATTGTAACAAGTTTGCTAGTGCTGATGTGAGAAGGTCTGCTGGCAGGCAGAAATTCTCTACAAATCCAATTTACAAATGAGAAGAAGGAAAAAAAAGGGGGAAAAAAAAGGAAAAAGAACAAAAGATGCACAAGAAAAGTTACCTTTGGTTCAATTTGCTCTCCCTGCAGTAAGCTGACTTTGGGAGTTTGCCAACCACCCCACCCTTTGCATTGATCATAAAGATAAGACAAAGGAAATACAGCAGACAGAATAAATGTAGGCAAATCCTTAGAAAACCAAAAAGACCAGAAAAAACACACATGATGTGTGAACCATCAGGAAAGTCACTGGATGGCCATAAATCAACAGAAAATGAGGAAAAAATATCCATTGATAGGAAAAAAGTCAGCAAGACTCAAAATATTTCGCCGTTTTGTGTGTTGGGAGAAAAGCCAAAACTACAAAAAAACCCACAAATCTATTGCAACTGATAATGTTTGGTATCAAAACCCTATTTCATGAAATACCATATCTGTTGCAAACTAATGCAAACCTCTAAAGGAAACTGTACATCAGGAAAGGTAAAGATAAGCAAATAAGGAAGAAAAACTCTCAGAAATGACATATATTTATTTATTTGTTTAAAAAGGGTATGGATATGGTATTTCTAGTTGTTCCACATCTAAATTTTTTATAGGCTATAGAAGAAAACATGAGAATTAAACATATAAGTTGCTTGTAGCTAGAGTGAGACACACTTCAAAAATACCTCTGTGACAGAATATCTTTCTTCCCTAAATTTGAAGTGAAATGGCCACTCATGGGAAGCCAAGAAACATGGCCCTCCAGAGAGCAAGCTAAAGTGTTTTCTGCCAGCTGATGAACAGCATCTTACCTTAGCAAAGAAGTAGCTTCTCGTGGTGAGGGAATCTGAAACTCATCAGGAATGAGGAACTGCAGACTCCTGACACATATGCCCACTTGAAGATACAGCAGCTTCTAACACAACAGCTACAAACTGTTCACATGCTGCCCATCTTTTGGTGCCTTTACCATGTGTAGGGAGAGGTGGACACCTGAAAATGCACAGAATGCTAATTAAGGAACTCTGTAGAGCTAATATTAGTCAAATTTTAAACTACAAAACTAGTTACCATGACATGAAAGAGAATTTGTCTGAACTTTCCAGTCCTTACACTGGAAATCCGAGCCAATGGCTCTACAACCAGACTCAGTACTCATCGGTTTCTGTGAGCTGATCCTAAGCTACTCACAAATTTAGGGAAGTATTTCCAGCTCTGAAAAGACAGACCAGAATCTTCATATTTCAGGATTTTTAGGCCCACTGTTGACAATTTCTCCACTTAACCTCTGGGAACGATTCTTCCAACAAGTTACAATCTTTTTTAGCTGTATGATATCTATACTTTTTCTTCATGAACTGCCATTTCACCTTTAAACAATACACTTTCAAAAGTGTTCCGTTTACCACACAGCTCCATAGAACTGAAAGAATGAGAGATTGAGGCACATTGGTGTGCTTATTACAGACAGCTGCTGGCTGTTATCTTCTTGGATTGCTCAACACCCCTTTTAAAATACCTATATATTATTTTGGGGGAAGAGTTCCATAAAGCTCTTTTTGAAATGTTATACTCCTTTCTGTATGGAGATCTGGCATCAAGAACTTGTCTATTTGCTACAGTTATAAACTTTGCACTTATGCCCAAAATTAAATCTGTTAACTTGACCAGCGACCACAGGAGTAGTGGGAAGAACAGAGAAGAGTGACTAGAGTACAGGCGCAGATTAGAAGAACTAAAGCAAAAAATGAGGTCAGGCAAGAAGGGGTTTTTGACTTGCTGAGGGCAGCACTGACCGCCTGCAGGAAGGCTCAGAGAGGCCAGCAACGCTGCGAGGCTGCAAGGAGAGAGAACAAAGGAAGAAACAAATCGGAGAAAGGTGTTTCTAAGCCAATGGCCGAGGCTCAGAGCGCGCCAGGCCAGGAGGGGGAGCTGAGGCGAGGGGCGGCACGGGAAGAACCGGCTGAGGCGGCGCCTGAGGGAGGCGCGGCGGGAACAGCTTCCCCGGGACGTCACCTCACGCCCTGGATCTGGGAGAGAAAAGCGAAGCTGAAGACGGAAGCTCGGCCACGCTCGCCAGGAGCCTCCCGGCTGAAGGTCTCGGCCCGCAGAAGGCCGAGCTGCCGCCCTAATCGCGCCGTACCTCCTGCCTGCGCCGCGCTGGCCGCCAGCGCTCCTAACGGCTCCTGTGCCCTCAAGCAAGATGGCTGCCGAGCGCGAGCTTCTCCCCTACCCAAAATGGCCGCCGCCTGTAACCTCCACACCCCCTGCCCGAACGCAAAATGGCAGCCGCGGCAAGCGCGCGCGGGTGGCTGAGGCCTACCCGAGCCCCGCCACTCAGCGGGCGCACCGGCCTGCTCACGTGATACGTCTTAGCCAATGGCGAGCGAGATGCCGGAGGCCCTTCCCGTGCTGGCTTCAGTCACGTGGGGGTTGGAGGCGGGTCACACGGTGCGTTTCCGGGTGGCGCGAGGCCGCTTCCCGCCGTTGGGGGTGTCAGCGAGCAGGGGCGGCGCTGCGGTCGGGCGGCCTCAGCCTCTCCGCGCCTCTTGGTGAGGGCTGCAGGCCGCGGCCGAGCAGCGCCTTTGTCAGCCGGGGGCTCTTTCTCCGTCAGGAAAAGGAAGCGAAGCCTCAGGTGCGCCGTTTCCTTCCCTCACCGCCCGCACCCGCCCTCAGCCGCCGCCGGCCATAGGGGAGCCGCTGCCGCCTCAGGCGCCCGCGCTGGAAGGTCGCTGGGACGCGGGAGAGCGGGCGGCTGGGGACGTGTGGAGGCTGGCTTATGCGCGGGGGCTCACCCGTACCGGCCCTCTCGGTGGCTTCCCAGTCTGCTTTGCCTTGTATGCAAGAGGCGTGAAGCTGTGGAGTCTCCACAGCGTGGTGGAGGCGACTTTAGAGGGACACGTTCTTCCTGTCAGCTGCATCAAGCTGGGCAGGTGTAGGAACCTTTCGTCTCTGCATCCTAGCTTTGCAGGTGTTTAAACCGATAAGTTATTTTGATACAAAACCTGAGTATATTTACGTTTACCCACCTATAGCAGGTACTTAATGAAATCCTGTGGAAAGGGGTTTTACGCATTCGTTTTTAGATGAGAATGGATAAAGTAGTCAGGCTACTGTGGGCCGTGTCAAATGATGCCAGAAGCACTGCAGCATGTCTGCCCTGCAAGTTAAAAATGTTCCATTTTCTGTGAGGAGCGCAGTCATTGAGTTTTTACTAGCTATGGTGAAAAAATAATTGTGTATTTTGAAACTGTTTTAGACCTCAAACATTTGCCATCTGAAGCAGTAACATTGGTTAATTTGGTAAAGATAACAAAAGACCAAAGCTTTAAGATTTAGCATGCCAAAGCTTGAAGCAAATGCAGCAATTAAAGCTTCAAGATGTCTGAATTGAGGTTATTTTTATAGCTTTTTAACTTCACAAAGTAAGACTTTCCTGTGTCACTTTGTGTTTTAAGCTCCCACTGCACTGTAATTAAAGACCTTAGGAGTCATTTGTTCTGTAGTACTGTGGTAGAGTAAAAAAAGGTTTTGTAGAATATATTTAAAATTATAAATTATCTTTACCTAGGTAGATGCCAGTTTGCAATGGGTCTTAAAACCATCTGGAAGGACTACAAAGTTCTGATTGTTATGGGAACTAGCCTTGGGCTGGTGCACTGGGGGTGGTTTTACGTCAAGTCCAGTCCCATTTTCCAAGTGAAGACAGAGGATTTTGTTCCAGAACCTGGGATTGTGGCATACGTGATGCAAAACGATCACAAAAATAAAGAGAAGTAGCATTAGTGCTGTGTGTTGTAGGTAAGTTCCCTGATTAGTTGTATCTGTATATATAGAGAGGTGGGAACTGAGTCAGAGGTGAAAGATTTTCTAACTTGTAGTCTTGATGCCCTAATTTAGTCTTCCAGAATCTCATTCTTTTTTTGCAACAGAGTGAATCTAGTAGTTACACAGACCCAAAACATGCGTGGGATGTCTCAAACCACTGCTAAATCCCCTGTGATAGGATCAATGAAGTGATGGTACTATAGATCTTCAAGATTATTTAAAACCAAACTCCAATCATACCCAGGCCAACAGTCAAGCTCTTGTAGCTGATTGGGTTGGCAACAGTGTCCTTTCAGCTTCAGAACTGCCCAGAAAAAAATGGGACTTCACATAGTACTATGCTTTGTGTTAGCAGGGGTGGTAGTTACAACAGAGCATGGAATGAAGTATGAGGTTTAAATACTGTAGACAACACATAGAAATGTAAATAAGTATCTAAGTTTTGAGATGTTTAAGAACTGAAAAGCAAAATGTTTAGGCACCTTTCATGGAGAAACCTTTCTTTTGGAAGCAGATGTCTTAAAGTTGTTGGAACATTAAAAGCTTTTGTTTCTGAAGTGCTTGCCTGGGAGGCAGTGCAGAGTACTTCAGTTCTTTTTGTTCTCAAATAAAAACAAGTTAACATCACTATAGTTTGGACTATAATTCAGTGCAGGCCTTACAGACCTACAGATAAAACTGTTTAATCTGGTGGTCAGAACTGAAGTTACTAACAAACATATAATTTGTGTACTGTGTGCTTGTGTTTAATGTTAATAGGCTTTCTCAATTAGAAAGCATTATAGGGTGGTATTTGTCCCTATGAGTTCTTTGTGCAAATACAAAATAGCAGTTTGATCTATGCAGTATAGTCCTAAGATTATCCTAATGCCTTTATGGTTTTTGATTGTAGATATACTTACCTTTGAAGCTTTTCATCTGTGAGCGTTGCCAGAAGGAGAGATGAGGAAAGCTGGCTGGAACAGAAAGAACTTTCTGCTTTTGGCAGGACTGTCAGTTATAGGTGTCCATTTTGGAAGCATGCTCGTGAACTTTGTTGCAAAAAAATCTGCTCGATCACATTCAGAAGCTAAAAAGGAAGATCGTCGTGAATGAAATTGCTGTGAATGAAATTGCTGTAAATGAATTTGCTCACAATCTACCTGTTAATGAGGCTTAAAAGCTGTTGTGAAATTGATACGTAATGACAGCAATGATCGATCACAGAAATGGGGTTATTGATGTTTAAAATAGTAATCCTTAGCTGTAAAGAATTCAAATGTGCTACTGTAAATTTGAAAAGTGCTATGAGTTATCGAGCCAAGTAAAAATGGTACCTGTTTTGTTGGCCAGAAGTAAAGTCTGACTTGGACAATGTCTCGTCTCGAAGCGAAAAAGCCTCCGTTATTTATTAGTGAGCCGTTAACTAAAGATGGAGTTAGTAAGTCACTGTCTCTGCTGAGTGCAATATTGAAATCTTGCTATGGTCCTGCTGGTAGACTCAAGCAGCTCCACAATGGTGTGGGAGGCTACGTTTGTACGACTTCACAATCCTCAGCTGTACTCAGTCGTCTTTCTGTCAGTAATCCTGTGGTGCGGGTTTTGACGGCCTCTGTACAGAACCACGTTTCCCGCTTCAGTGACTGTGGCTTATTTACTGCCATTCTTTGCTGTAGCTTGATTGAAAACTTTCAAAGCCTAAATGTTGAACCTTGCACTGTCATTAAAATAAGCAAGCATCTTTTGGGTTTGTGTATGGACTACCTTAAATCTGAGGCCTGTGGCTGCCGAGTATCTGTGGATTTTGGCAGCATCCAGACTCTTCTTTGTTTGGTACGTAGCGTATTAACAAGCAAACCTGCTTGCATGCTTAATAAACCTGAAGTTGATCATCTCAGCACGCTGATTTTAAAGGCTTTTATGTTTACTGTTCCAAGTCACGTTGACACTAATGCTGTTTTAGGCAAGTGTATAATAGTACCCGTGAAAGGTAGAAGAGTTGTGGATTCTACAGTTGTTCCTGGACTACTGATAGAAACACCAGAAATTCAATTGGCAAAACCACTTACTGTCAAAAGAACTTGTTCAAACATGATCAAGATAGCACTTTTCTCTGTATCTATGTCAGGAGACTGCTTCAGCTCTGAAGAAGGAACTATAACAGTCCAGCATGGAATTTCTCTAGAAGTATCAGAGCTGAATCAGTTGCTTAACGTAGGAAAGCAGCTGGTCGATGATGAGGTAGGCCTTGTTATATGCCAGAAAGTTATCCATCCATCCTTGAAACAGTATCTGAAAGAGAACCATGTCTTTGCTGTGGACAGAGCTGGGCTGTTGCTGATGGAGCCTCTGAGTCGGATGACAGGTAACAAGCGAGTTTTCCTTACTAGATGATTGCCTTTAACGTTTCAATGATGAACCTGTCTAGATGGTTGTCATTGCAAAGTAAGGATTCTGATTTCTGTCTGTATCCTATTCTAGCAGCTGAACAAGAATTGTTCTTGTCTGAAAAATGGGTTTTTTTCGGGTGAGATTGGTGTTTCAGGGGCTCTAATGATGATGTACTGCATATGTGATGACTTAGCGCTGTATGAGGAGTATCCAGTTACAGTAACAATTTAAAAATGTAGATAATTTTCAAACTTATTTAATGAGAAGTAAACCAATTTTTTATTGTAACCTGTCACTAAGTCTGCACTTCAAAACCATGTTGGTTTCTGTTTGTGATTTCCTGTGTAGATTGAAATGTTAGGCACTGAAGAATATATGTAATTTCTAAAGCCAAGAGGAATGAAGTCCATGCTTTCTGAATTGCAACAGCTAGCTTTTCTGGTGACACTAATACATACTGTTCTCTGTTTTTCTTAATTGTGCAGGTTCAAAGCCTATAGCTTCCATACATTTGTTGTCTCCTAGTTGTTACGGCAGTTTGAAAGACGTGTGCGTTGAGAGTTTTGCTTCAAAACATTTTGTGCATCTAATTCCTGAGGACACAGTTGTCTGCAGCTTGGTACTCTGTAACAGAAACGAAACAGCATGGGATGAACTAAAGGTAGGCAACTTTTCTTGACATTTTTCTTGGAAAGTTATGTTTTCAATGGAAAAATAAAGTAACAAGGAATAAAGACACAGTGAGTTTAGAAAAGTGATTTTTTTTCAGTACATAAATGGAGCTTAGAGTTTCACTATACAATTTCAAGAAAGCAATTCAGAGAGGCCCTTGTTTATAGAATTTAAAAATCCTTGAAGTGTTCACGTTCATTTAATGCTTCTACTTCAATATGGGAAGCTGTTTAGAGACAGAAACATTTCAACCTGTTCTTGAGGGCAGTGCTGTATAACATTTTCATTCTTATTCCTTGGTCTATGAGACTATAAATCAAAAACTGTATAACAAAAGGCCCAGAGCAATAGCTGCAGTGGTAGTCAGGCCTAGTTTTGCCTTGAATAGTTATTCTAGAAATGTCATTGATACTGATTGAGTATATATAACCCTGTTTTGCAAGAGGAGAAAATAACTTCTGTTTCTGGCTTTTCCATGCTGATTGTGGACAAATAAAGACAGTTTCCCATTAAATGAACGTGGTTTTGTAAATCTCTCAGCAGCTTTATGTACAGACATAATTTAAGTTTATGAAGTCTGTACCGGACTACTGAAAGATGGAGGGTTTTTTTTTCAATGGGAGCAAACCCCTATTAACCATAGTACGTCTAATGACAAATCTCAATGATTTTCAGCGTGCCTGTGAAACTGCAGAACATGTGTTACAATTAACGATCAAGGAGCCTTTGGCATTGTTTGGAGGTGGCTGTACAGAAACTCACCTGGCTTCATACATAAGACACAAGGTTTGTAAGACATGAGTCTTTTTAAAGCTACCTAATATACTTAGGAAACAAGAATTTACATAGAATTATTGTTTCAAGTAAACCACTTATCATTTCTAGATTAACATTGTAGTTGTGCTGCCTAACCACTGGTGTAAATGAAAGGGGTCTACTTGAAACACTTGGTGCTAATTACATCTTTCAAACTTGTTAGTACTGTATTTATACCTGTTAATCCTTAGGTATCTGTTGTAGTAAGTGCTTGGTTTTTGCAGAACTCAGCTTTGTCTTGTCTGGAAATCCTTTATGTAATAACCATCGCATGAGTAAATCTCCAATTAGGACCGAACCACTTATTTAAAATAAGCAACAGTATGATATATATTTGATTAAAATGATTTCTGTAAAACAGTGTTCTAATTTTCTGTTTCCTGGTTGATTTGTTTTCTAGACTTATAGTCTGTCCACCAGCAGTTTAAAAGAGATAGACTGTTCTCGGACACAGTACCAATTGGTTGCTGATGGTTTTTGCCGTTCCTTGGAGTCTGTAGCTTGCTCTCTGAATCATGATGATGAAGAAATTCTTACAGACGTGGTTTATGGACATTGTTGGTTTGTTCCATCGGGTTTTCCCTCTGTCTCTAATTGGTCAGATTTAGTTTCAAAATGTGGCTGTGGTGTTAATGGTAACACTGAGAATCTCAACTGGAGGCTTTTGCAAGGCCAATTTAGATCTCCTGTTATACAAGATTGCCCTAAGGAGCCCTCAGTAAAGGGTGTGGACTTTCTGACATTGGACTGTTTTGCTGCAAAGTGTAGTGGCCTACAAGTAGCTCTGGAGACAGCCAGTCTGATTTTGGATCTCTCATGTGTTATCGAAGATCAAAATTAGCTCTGATCTTATGTGAATTGTGTTGCACAGCAAGACATTTAATTGAAACCAGAGTAATATATAATGTGTTAAGATACTTTAAATGACTAGAATAAACCAGGAACTTCAAATCAAACAGTTGGACATTAAGTACTCTTCTGAGCATTACTCTACTGTGCCCTCAGGCATTTTCAAATGTTCCTGTGGTACCGTCTTCTTAGAAACTGTTAAATGATTAGCCAAATGCACTATGAATCATGGTAACATATGACTTAGGAGTATTCAAATGAGTGTATTCAAAAGAATGAATGACACTTTGATATTCCCTCTGCATTAAGCAAAGTTTTGGATGTTTGTTAGCTCCGTGGCATCTTCAAAGGAATGGGAAAGACAGTTTCACTTGCTGAGAACATGTGTTATGGATTAGAATTTATGTAGTCTCTGCAAAAACTTAACACTTTCAAACAGACTTTTACATTGCAGCAGAGTTTATCACTGGTATTTTTTATTTTGTGGTTAAAAGGAGCTTTCCGTAGCAAATATCTTGAGCAATGTGTTTTCAGATTTTGGTATGAAGATCTTGTCACCATATTCTATCTCCAGTGTCTGTTTCTAAATGGCTAGACTATGTTAATTCCTGGATGTTATTCATTTAGCAAGTTATTAAAACTCAGCCTGGAGATCTTAAGGTAGCAGGTGATAGAAAACTTTAAAGGAAATGGCAGACTATGTGGAAAGAGCTTTTTTTAAAGTGGACCTTGACTGTCTTCTGTGGTATACAGGACAGTTAATAAATAATGACATTTCTATCATTTAAGCAAAGCTGGAGGAAAGAATATCCCATATACCATTCAATTAACTCTTTGACTGTGCATAGCTTCTTTTCTTTTAATGAAATAAGACTTTGAGCTACTCAAGCTTGTTTTGATCTTTAAGGCTGTAGACTGAATGATTGAAACTTTTTCTCATTTTCAGTTTGCATGCAAGATCAAAGGGGCTGTTAACAGTTTCTTGCTTAAGCTCATTGTCTTTGCCTCTTTTCTTGTCTCTTTGTTTTCAGTCACAAGGGACAAATTGTTCATGACATGCTTTTCCAGAAAACATCTGATTTGGCTATAGGCTAGTTTGCATCGCTTGTTTCATGGTCTCTTAAGTTTTTAATATATTTACCGAGTCTAAGCAGTAAAATTGTTTTGTATAACTTGGTTTTGAAAAGTGTAATTAAAACCAAATCTTTCCAGACCTTTTGTACAAAGTCCTTTTTATTTTAAGAGCATAAAGAATAATTTTCTTGACGGAAAAAAAATGAAGTGTTAAAGTTCTTTATCTTTTTATGACCTAAAAGGATTGCTTCAGTGTTGTAAAGCATACTTTGGGGATTTGAGGAAGAATCTTATAAGGGTTCAGATGGATGCTGTTGCAAGTTGGTTACTAAAAAGTTGCTTTCATATCTTGATCCTCCCATATACCATGAATTGTATGACAACATCAGGAATAATGAACTCCTGTGTTTCCTGATAAAACTTAGGTGCAAAAATGGTGGGATTTCCTCCCCTGTGTTTTGAAACTGGCAAGATGAAATATCCCCAGTTGTAAGTCCTCTGAGAAACCATTATGGTTTTATTCGTGTTCCTCCTGGAATTTTAAGATTGTTCAGTGGGAAAAGCATTACACAAGTGTTAAGAGAAGTGGTTTCTGATCGTGATCTCAGTCACATTTGACTTCCACAGATTGCTTAGAGGCTATTAATTTAAATTTTCATAATTCTACTGGTAATGCACAAGATGTAAGAACATCACTCTCCAGCTTTCTCAGCTGTATTAGTGCTCCAGGCCTACCAGGAGTAAAAAGAAGTCATATTATTATAATTACTAAGGTCAGCATATTTAAGGAAGATGCCAGTTTAATGTAGTTGCTGCTCGGTTCAGTATTTCATTCTGTATTTCAGTTCCTATTTGGTATTTTAAACTTCAAAATGAAGAAGACCTTGAAAAGCTGGTTAATTTAAGGATCTTTAGTTATTCCTATTATTGTGTCCTATTTCGAATAGACATACCATTAAACATTGGTATTTTGACATTGGCAAAGAATGCTTTTTGTTGATTCTGCTACTGATTTGTAGAGTCATTCTGAGCCACATTAGAAGTCTTTTTCTGTCTCGCTAGCTATGAAATTGGAACACAGATAGTTTTTCTTAAAGCATGGAGATTTGTGAGTGAATGGTTTGAGGTGAGATCCAGAAGGGAAGAAATGGGAACCAAGAAATATATAATTAAAAAAAACTTGCTAAAAATACAGCTATTTCATTAAGGGAACTTTGGCCAGGATTTATGTAGACTTCATGAACTGCTCTGCTACGTAAAACTTCGCTGTTCTCCCTGTATAGTGAAGCTGGATGTATTTTGTTTTCCTCTGAAATTTTGCTGACAATGTATTATTGTTGCTAACAGTAACCTAATTTATTGCCTTAAATCTTCAGTACACATGCATTCAGAAAAAATATGACCTTAAAGCCCTGTGCAGGAATGGTTGAACCTCAAGACGAGCCTTGTTGGACACCTCAGCAGTCCTGGCTATCGTGTATGTCTTCAGTTTGTGCTTTGCGTGTTTCAGGCCACTGTACATAAGATGCTAATTCTTGAAGTCAGGCTAGAAACATGCATTTGAGCAACCTCACAATATTGGTAGCATTGCACTGATTTGTTGCATGAGTATTTGGGCGTTTTCAGACTGACTAGATGTTATAACGATAGATCTGTCCTGATAAGGAGAGAGAGTATTTATTGCTGTTAAAGCCTGTAAGAAAAATAATGCCTGGAATATCATAGACACAGTAAAGATGAACAAAACAACTCAACTTACCCAAAGCTTCAACTTTTGAATTTTACTTGTGCTGCTGTGTTGAGTAGAAGAATGTATTTGTCACGTTGTCAGCAGTGCCATGTGGACCAAGTCATGTAAGTACTACTTCAATCTCAGAAAAATCAGTATCTATGAGTCAGTCAACATCATAGGAAGAACCTTGACTGGATTTGCATTTACTGCTGTTCTGAAGATGCAGAAACAGTCTGGTTTTACTGCCTCCACCATGCTTATAATTTGTGCACAGGCTTTTTGAGAAGTGAGTTGGTAGTCATGTTATGTTTATTTTGAGAATTGTAGTAGCCTTTATTCAGTAATGTAAATTAGTTGTCTGTGCTGACTAGCAGGTCAACATAAGTTGCATAATACTAATATTTTTTTTGTTGTTCAGTAAAACTGTGATCTTCATTTCTCAGTTAAAAAAAATCTTTTTGTCTACATACATTGCACTGTATAAATTACTCATGCCATATAAGCTCAAAAGTATATGTAGATTTAATCTTCATACTGGAAGCAGAAATGTAGTCACAGAACATGTAGATAGAGCCAGCTTGTCATTAATCAAGACAACAATAAAATTAATTGTAGACTAGGTTCCAGGATTGGGCTGGGAACTGTGCTAATTAACTTTTCTTTAACTGTGCTAATTTCCATTATTCTTGACCTAGATTTATATGAACTATATTTATATCTCTTGTAGGCATGCTTCCTGCAGAATTTAATTTTCATACCATACTACAAACATATATATGAATGAACTTTCAAATCTGCTTGTGTGTGAAAACCTTTTATTCAAGCTTTCATCATCATGTGCCTTGAAAGCCACAGCTATGTACAGCCTGGCTTCTGCAAAGGGATTATTGGTGGTGATGTTATTTTCTGTCCTGTTATCATCAGTTCTGTTCAGACACACATTAAATACTAGCTGCTTCCTATTATAACATGAATGCATGTTGTCTGATAAGCATTTGTGCAGCATACCACAACATCAACAACTATTCCTTATCAATAATCTTCTTTTTGTAAACTGTTAAAGGCTTTTTACAAGTAGACAAGTTGAATTGCCTCTTTTTAATCTTTAAAAGCCATCCTTAGTATATTTTCCCTATGGCTTAGGATGTTTTTAGTCTGGTCTGTTATATCTGGTGAGTATTGGGGGTGGGGTGGAAAGAGATTGGAAGGAAAAATGATTTCCCTAGTGTGCAGAGATGACTTAGAAAGACTGAGTCTTCACTTGTAGTAAGGGTTATGCCTGATGGATGGTGTACTTAGGGATAATGACTGATTTTTCAGAGAACTGTATGGACTGTGGTAGTTCCAGTTCTTCAGATACTTTGTGACTTTCAGAGGCAGAAATAAAACTGCTACACCTTCATTTATTATTCCTTGTTTATAAGCCCCTAAACTGCAATCTTTAGCAGGGTTTGGCTTACCTTTCTAGTACATTTGACTAGACAAGTGCAGTTTTGCAGGCAAATCTCTGGTTTGTCCAGCGCTGGCTGACAGGTACTTTCCCAACCCTTCCCTCACTCCCTGTTGCAACAAAACAGGGAGAAAACGGGATTAAAATCCTCTTGGGTCGAAGTATACCTACCCCTATTGTGGTTTTCACCCTTTTGCCCCTCATTCTTTGCTGCTGAGTAAAGCTTTGTGCGTCCTTCAATGTGTTGAACCACCTGCCGGGGTGCTGCAGGGCACGACCCCCCTGAGGGGCTGGGCCAGGCAGCCAAAAAGGGCGGGAACCTGCCCCGCCCCACACGGGGCTGCGCGGCCACACCCCCAGGGGCGGCACGCGGCCCCTCCCCACACGGGGCTGCACGCGGCGCCTCACGAGACGCCATTTTGTGAGCTGCGTCTCAATCGTGCTTCAAGAAAAAGTGCCGACTTTAAAGAAACTCGGAGGGCGTAAAAGTACCCGGGAAGAGCACTAGAGGTGTTACTAAAGCCTACCCCTGGAGGAGGTGCTGGGAAAAAGAGATTGTAGGGTCGCTGCTTCAATAGAGATGTGTGCCATTCTTCGAGATCATCCAGTCAAAAGGGCTAACCTCAAAAAACCTTCTATTTGATGTGGACAGTGTAAAGGTCTTGTTGCTGATGGTTGGTGTTTAGTACAGGCGTGTGGGGGTGCCATGAGGCAGATCACTGGGAGGTACCAGCTTGTAGAAAAAGCAAGGTTTGAAAATGTGCTTAAGGACTGAGGAGTTTCCTGAAATGGACACTTTTTGGGAAGGCTCACGTATGGCTTGCCAGTATCTTTGTCAAGTGAACTTTACCAAGAGCTGCTTTTTGTGAGGCATCCTGGCTGGAGTTGAGATGGGAAGATCACCTACCAGCACCCATAGAAGTCTCAAGCGTGGTCCGAGAACATGAGCAAGTATGCAACATAGAGGATGGACCCACAGCCCTTCTATCGTCACATGAGTATTGCAGTCCATGAAGTGACTCCAAAATGTGAGTTCTTCTGTATTTTCACTAGTACTGTGCCTACAGAATTTGTATGTGTGTGTCATGGCTGCATATTGGCCTTTTTTCTCTTTAGTTACATTGTTTCATTTTCCAGCAAGCAAGCAAATATTTCTTTTGTAACTAATGAAGGCGGGACAAATTATTCACTTGGTTTTACACCCTTTAACTATGGCCTCCTGATTTTTCTTCTTTGCTGTGCTCAGCCAACAGAGGTGAAAAAAGGAAAACTAGATTTTTTTTTTTTCATTTGTAACTGAGTTGTTCAGGAGGTATTTAAAATCATACATTTAGAAAGTGTCTCCTGAAACTGACCGTATATTGGTGAAGGGTCAGGTAGTTCTGTGATCAGCAGTGCATTGACTTCTGTGCTTTGTGTTTGGTCCAGATATCTTCACTGAATCAGGTCTTCAACTGTCCTGTACTGATGCTTTACTTGTAAACATGAATTTATCCATAAATCATGCTTTTTCAGTATTATACACAAGTATTGAAGTGTTTGGTCTGGCCACTGAAATACGATAATGTTTCCCAGCTGGGAACGTTTCTAATTGAAGTTGCTCTTAGCTGAAACATGATTAATCATGACAGTAGTTAAGACAGTTGAAGATGTCCCTTCTGTCTTCTGTGTTTGAAATTGTTTTATGTGTGTTGGTAATTAGAAGAATATAGTAAAAAAAAATGCTAAGAAAGTGGAATGCTTGAACCCCCCATTGAATAATCCAGTCTTCCTTTTTTATTGGTATGGTGTGGGCCTTTCCAAGTGAAATATTCATCTCCAAAGCAAAGCAGCAAACAAATTAGTTTAGAATTTTAATAATGCAAATTGCTGTATAAAATTGTTCTTTGAGTGCTGAAATATTATAGTGTCAAATAAAAAAAACTGTACAGGTGTGATGTCTTTGAATGTAAAATCTCTTCAAGGACTTCTTTATATCAGAGTTCAACAGAACAGCAGCATTCTGAGAGGTGAGTGCATGTGTCCTGCTTTTAGGTGTTAAGTTCCATTGCATCTGTTTAATCAAAATGTCTGCTAAATGAAAAGCTGTGTTCCCAAAATTGCATGCAAAACAGCAGATGTCACTCCAGTATTTCCCTGTGTGGACCAGAGAAGAATTTGCTTCTACATAAGAAGAACTCATGTGGGACATTATTGCTTATGTGTAGTATGTTAAGGAGTAGATACATTACAGAGCTTAACTGTGTCTTGTTATATGTGCTGTAGAAAGAGTTTCTGGACTCTCTTCATTTGTATCTGTGTATGTTGACATGGAGCAGAACCAATTTATGAAGAGAAAGTGGGCAATGAGTAGCAATACATACCTTTCTGTATTGTATGGTAGCAAAATTAGCTTCCTGCATCACAAACAGTATCATAAGCATCCATAAACTCCATAACAGATGCTGTGAGTATTCAGTGTAATCTTGAGAATGTGGGCTTCATTGTGTGGGTGTTTTTGCTTGGTTTCGTTTGCACACTGCTGTGGATCTAAAGTCTAGCCTTCTATGGCTCTAAAGGCACTGAAGTAGAAAGCAAGATATTCCTTTCTTATAGGTTAGTTTTAGTTGCATAACACTCTCACTTATGGGCATAAAGCCACATAGGAATACATCTGTCTAAATCTAGTGCCTGCAGGGGAAGGAAGATGGAGTTGTTCTTACATTGGAAGAAGAAAAGTTTTATGATACCAAAATGAACACTGCAGTAAAAGAACTGTGATGTGATGTTTTGTGGTTTGTGTTTTTTGGTTTTTTTTTAATTAAAGTAACTATAGCCCCATGTCATTCCACTTTAAGAAAATCAAGATTTAAAAAGTTTAGAAGTTGTACATGTCTTTGGCACTATCAAAGTGTAAATTTTTTGTTTACCTGCTCCTGAGACTTGGATCGTAGTAAAATTCAAGGTTCTGCTGTTTTAAAGGCTTCACTAGCAGATACAGCCTCTGCTTCAGCAAGTGCACAATCTAAATTTTATGGCTAGGTCTTGGTATTTTAAATAGCTGATTTTTCCCTTCCACCTTTAAACCCTGATGTTTTGAATCTCGTGTGATTTTGAGAAGAATGGGAGGGAAAACTCAGTTATCTTTTCCCTTTTTTTACATTTTGCTGACAGACATTTTGCCTGAAGCTTTG